>NW_022436986.1:13869748-13875223 GCF_009761245.1 Sapajus apella | reverse complement strand
TTTTGTATTTTTAGTAGAGACGGGGTTTCACCATGTTGACCAGGATGGTCTCGATCTCTTGACCTCGTGATCCACCCGCCTCGGCCTCCCAAAGTGCTGGGATTATAGGCTTGAGCCACCGCGCCCGGCTAGAGGTTCTTAATCTTTTCTGAAGAAATAATCCAGAATTGCCTTAATTCCCATTCAGCAATGGGCTAAGTGTTCTTTAAAACATCCTCCAGGTTTGATGGGTTCACAGGAAGAAAGACAATATCTCGTCTTCGGGCACTTGGCTCTTAAACGGAAGGCTTCAAGTTCTCAATTCAGAACTGACCTTGGCTTCTTGGCCTGCCATTTCTACAGAATTCTTGGCTAGGGAGCTCTACAGAATTCTAGGACTCCCTTGAGACCTTTAGAAGTTCTGCAAACAATGAAGTGTTCTCTACTGATTGTTGAAAGTTTATACTATGTCCTCTTGATTTCTTTGTTGAATTCCAGATAAGATTTTTGTTTAAAAAAATAGTTCTACTGCTTCTTAGAAAAAATTAAAAACAAAACCACTGCATTCAACTAGGCATGTTAAATTAATGGATCTGGAACATACCTAGAGATCAAGTTGGACTAGATCTGTAGATTACTTGTACTAGTTTTGTCAAGAAATAATTTCAAATACAAAAATTAGCCAGGCATGGTGGCAGGCACCTGTAATCTCACCTACTAGGGAGGCTGAGGCAGGGAGAATTGCTTGAGCCCAGGAAGCTGCAGTTGCAGTGAGCCGAGATTACACCACTGCACTCTAGCCTGGGCAACAGAGCAAGACTCCATCTCAAATAATAATAATAATAATAATAATTTCAGAAGCAAATAAAAATCTGGAACTGCTTGCAAGATAATTGAGCAACAAGCCTGTGTCCAACTTTCAACACTACCCAGTGGAACATGTCAGGAGCCTAATTGCCTTTCCCCTGGTCTTCATGGCTGCCATCATCTTGGGCTCACTTATCCTGGCACTGTACTCCACCCTGCCCATTGTATCTCCACTTTCTCCTCACTATGTGTCTTTCCATTTGAGAGCTGACATTTGCCTTTGATCCTGATGCTCAGCCTCATCCTTCCAGAGACACGACCTTGACTTGCCTTAAACACAATGTGGGCTTTCTTATACCAGACGCATCTTGCATCTCTCCACCTCAGGCTGCCTTAGAGGTGGCATAGATTCCAGGTCTACTCAGCGCCTGAAATTTTGTTCTGCAAATCAGGACTGCACAGGTCCCATTTAGCATAACAGCCCATGAGGAATACAGTCATGTGTCAATAACAACATCTCAGTCAACAAGATACCAAATGTACAATGGTGATTCCATAAGATTATAACGGAGCTGAAAATTTCCTACCACCTAGTGACACTGTGGCTGTTATAACATCTTAGTACAATGCATTACTCAGGTGTTTATGGTGATGCTGGTGTAAACAAACCTACTGTACTGCCAGTGGCATAAAAGGATAGCACACGCAATTAGGTACTTGACATAATACTGAGAATGATAATAAACGACGGTGTTACCAGTATATACAATACTATGCTTTATATGATTCTTTCAGAGCGTACTCCATCTTATTTAAAAAAATTAACTGTAAAACGGCCTCAGGCAGATCCTTCAGAAGGCATTCCAGAAAAAGCCATTGTTGTCACAGGAGGTGACAGTACCATGCATGCTACTGCCCCGGAAGACCTTCCAGTGGGACAAGATGGGGAAGTGAAGACAATGACAGCGATGATTCTGACCCTATGTAGGCCTAGGCTAATGTGTGTATTTGTGTCTTTGTTTTTAATAAAAAGCTTTTAAAGTAGAATAAGAATTAAAATGTTAAAAATAGGAAAAAAATGTGTATAGAATAAGAATACAAAGAAAGAAAATATTTTTATACAACTGTACAATATGTTTGTGTTTTATTACAAGGGTCAAAAACTTTTTTAAAAATTAGAAGTGCATAAAGTAAAAATATTACAGTAAGTTAATTTATTATTGAGAAAAAATATTTTTAAATAAATCTAGTATAAAAGTAAGGATAATGTCTTAGATATGTTTGTATACATCACACATTTCCCAATACCTGTATGACCTCCCTGGAATTAGCACAGCTTAATATATATTTTGATATATACTTTATGTTCAAAGAGTGATTGATAAAGCAATAAACATGAGGATGAACGATAGATATAAAAACTCATGCAGGGGCCAGGCATGGTGGCTCATGCCTATAATCCCAGCACTTTGGGAGGCCAAGACAGGCAGACCACCTGAGGTCAAAAGTTGAAGACCAGCCTGGCTAACATGACGAAATTCCATCTCAACTAAAAATACAAAAATTAGCCGTGTGTGTGGTGGCAGGTGCTACTTGGAAGGCTGAGGCAGAAGAATCGCTTGAACCGGGAGGCGGGGATTGCAGTGAGCCGAGATGGCGCCACTGCACTCCAGCCTGGGTGACAGAGTGAGACTCCAACTCGGAAAAAAAAAAAAACTCATGCAGGCACAAAGAAGAGAGCATTTATTCTTAGTATGATATCAGAAAAGGCTACATGGAATAGATGGAATAGGAATTGAGCCTTGAGAAATTATTAGACAGGTACCTAACAAAGGAAAGAGAGGAACACATTCCAAGAGAGGGAATAATGTGAGCAAATTAATGATGGGTAAAAAATTGGAGGCCAGGAAACCTTTCTGGGACAGCTGCCCTTGTCCTTCTCCAGGGGACTGAAGGAGAAGATCTGGACTAAGAATCAGTGTGGCATTAGAAGAGGGAGAAATTTGCAGATCTTTGGGAAATTACTCCGTGACTCCATGGGGCTCTACTTCTACTGGAGAAAAAGCTCAGACACCAAGAGAAAGGAACTTATTAAAAATGTGGAATAAAAGAAGTGGAATTGGCCAGGGGCAGTGGATCACGCCTGTAATCCCAGCACTTTGGGAGGTCGAGGCAGGTGGATCACGAGGTCAGGAGATGAAGACCATCCTGGCCAACATGGTAAAACCCCATCTCTACTAAAAATACACAAATTAGCTGGGCATAGTGGTGTGTGCCTGCAATTCCAGCTACTCAGGAGGCTGAGGCAGGAGGTTGCAGTGAACCCTTGAACCCAGGAGGCAGAGGTTGCAGTGAGCCAAGATCGCACCACTGGACTCCAGCCTGATGACAGAGCAACGCTCCGTCTAAAAAAAAAAAAAAGAAAAGAAGTGGAATCAGATCATCAGGTGACCTGAGTGCGAAGGCATTGGCCTTCAAGAAGAAAATGCTGTAAATTCAGATGTCAAGGAGGTGCCGTGGTGAACAGGGACTCCAACCCAGAAAAAATTCTCTCAAAACTTTACAGGCATTAAAGGCTGGTGAGGAAAGCTGGGTTCTTGGCTGAGTTTCTTATTCAGCTGATTACAGAGAGCAACACACACATGCATGACTAACAGCCCCATAATAGGCCCTTCCTTTCGAGCTGTAATGGGAGCCACACTGACAGATGTGATGGGTGTTCTCAGCAACCCTTGGGGAGTGACAACTGCAGAGCTCACTCACAAAAACAGGTGAGACTCATTCTTGAAACATTCTAGCTGTTGGCCTGTGAGTGGGCTGGGTTCCCCAAGCACCCTAAACGTTTTCTCTGCCCATTTGGAAGGGTGATCCTGACATCTTAGCTGAGAGACCCTGTGAGAGCCTTCCTTACCTTTTTTTGGAGGCTCACTTTCCATATCTGTGAAATACAGATAACATCATAAACTACTTTGAAGGGTGAGCGTGAGAAAATGATGAGTAAATGGATGCAAAGGCTCTCAGGAAACTAAGAAAGATTAATAAATGTCAAAGACTAGTCCTGTTTTTACAAGCCAAGAACTTTACCTGACATTCATTTCTGCATATTTCTGAGAAAAAAATGTGGTCTGTTTCTGTGCAAACCATCCAAAGTGTAAGCAATTTTTTTCTTGATAGAGAATAACTTCTTCTCTTAAAAGGGAAGTGATGCTTTGCAAATGGCAAGCACATCGGAAATTTTGACTACGGTCTTCTCAATGCCACTCAGAGACAAAAGATAGCCCACCAGCATCTGCGATGGCTCTGAATGGGCAGGAGCTGACCGCAAGGCAAGAAGAGAAGCCTTTTGCAACAAAGTCCTCTCCAAAGGAAGCCACCAATGACTTGCCACATCTCTGCAAGAGCTTGGAGACTAAAGAGAAAGTGAACAACTCACTGTCTTCACATACGCAGGCTAGGGAGAGTTTCACAAAATTTGTTTATTTGTAATTATTCATAAAATTGATTTTTCTTTGCGACAGTATCTTATGTTCACGAGTTTGTTTAGAAAACATTTTCACTCCTAGTATTGTATATAATCCTCACACTAAGCCATGCAGCTAGATTGTATTGTTATTGTTATTATTCCTTCTTTTTTTTTTCAAAAAGTTCCACTTTCTAAGGGTTTAATTTTTTTTTTTTTTTTTTTTTTTTTTTTATACAGAGTCTTGCTCTGTCGCCAGACACCAGGCTGGAGTGCAGTGGCCTGATCTTGGCTCACTGCAACCTCTGCCTCCAGGGTTCAGGCAATTCTCCTGCTTCAGCCTCCCAAGTAGCTGGGACTACAGATGCGTGCCACCACAGCCAGCTAATTTTTATATTTTAGTAGAGACAGGGTCTCACCATGTTGGCCAGGATGCTCTCGATCTCTTGACCTCGTGATCCGCCCACCTCGGCCTCCCAAAGTACTGGGATTACAGGTGTGAGCCACCGCACCTGGCGTTATTATTCCTTCTTAAGGGGTAAAGAAACTGAAGCTCCAAGGGACTGAGCGTTCCTGCTATTCGATCCATAGCAGAACTGTGATGTTGGACTCCCCAGTCCCCAAGGGCAGGACCATGTCTTCCATCCCTCTTAGTGTCTAGCCTGCTGCTTCAAGCAGAAGCCCATGCGTGCTTCCTAACTGAAGTATCCTGCTTGTTCCTATATATGCATGTGGGGCACAAATAAATGTTGCTGTGGATAATGACAGATTTGTATGTGAACTTAACTCGGCTTAAAACCTAGTGGGGCCTCACGCCTATAATCCCAGCACTTTGGGAGGCTGAGGCGAGTGGATCTCCTGAGGTCAGGAGTTTGAGACTAGCCTGAAACTCCATCTCTACTAAAAACACAAAAAAATTAGCTGGGCAGGCCGGGCGCAGTGGCTCAAGCCTGTAATCCCAGCACTTTGGGAGGCCGAGGCGGGTGGATCACGAGGTCAAGAGATCGAGACCATCCCGGTCAACATGGTGAAACCCCATCTCTACTAAAAATACAAAAAAAAATTAGCTGGGCATGGTGGCGCGTGCCTGTAGTCCCAGTTACTCGGGAGGCTGAGGCAGGAGAATTGCCTGAACCCAGGAGACGGAGGTTGCGGTGAGCCGAGATCGCGCCATTGCACTCCAGCCTGGGTAACAAAAGCGAAACTCCGTCTCAAAAAAAAAAAAAAAA
>NW_022436986.1:13852533-13869648 GCF_009761245.1 Sapajus apella | reverse complement strand
AAAAAAAAAAAAAAAAAAAAAAAAAAACTAGTAGGGAAAGGTGTGAGGGGGAAGAGGAAAGGCAGGAGCCCCACAACCCTTTAGTATCACCAATCCAATAAGAAGCAGCATAAGCAGATCACAGTAGTTGAAGAGATTGGATGAGTCACTGTTGTCTAAGCCAGTGGTTCTCAAACTTCTCCTTGAAGTAGGATTAAGCCTGGACCTTGTTATTTTTCCAGAATTCCCCAGGTGATTCTGATAGGGACCAAAGTGTGAGTGACCACTGTTCTAAGTAAACTTTTCTCAGGGATGAGATTTCATAGGTGGTGACTGACTTTTTTTTCCTGCTTCTTCGCTGGCACCAGTATGGGAAGTGGGGCTTCCAACAGAGGTCAGTGGTTGACCTCTGCACATCGAGGCATTGTTCCCATGTGAATCCACAGGACTCAGTCAGGGTTGCCAGGCTCTAGCTTAGGACTTGAAGAGGGGACGCTGGCCCGGGGGAAAGCTGGCTGGGGTGCTCCATCCCTCCAGGGAGGGATATTGTCCCCGCAGCACTCTCAGGGCGCCCTGCCAACACACACTTTTGCTCTTTAAACGGAGCTTTGTTCAATGAACA
The DNA here is from genome assembly GCF_009761245.1 of Sapajus apella. Lineage (NCBI taxonomy): Eukaryota > Metazoa > Chordata > Mammalia > Primates > Cebidae > Sapajus > Sapajus apella. Next base: position 13,869,047 of record NW_022436986.1, on the reverse strand, counting down.
CTGACTAAGCCGCTGCCAGGTACCAACTGCTGGGGCAGAACCAGAGATGAATCAGGTAAATGCTACCTTCAAGAACCGCCCCTGCCCCCCGCCCCCCGGGCTAGTGGGAGAGACACACACTCCTAACATAACTATCATAAGTGCTGTAAAAAAAAAAAACAGGAGCCCTGGGAAGGCATGCTCAGTCTGCCTGGCCAGGGAAAGCTTCCTAGAGGAAGTGACATTTTAAATGTCAGAGTCCACAAAGCAGGGAAGGGGAAGCAAGCTCTTGGTAGAGAAAGCAGCTGGTGGCAAGGCCAGAGGGTGCTGGGGCAGAGTGTAGCTAGAAGGCTGGTGTAACAGTAAGGCAGGATGTGGGGGACAGAGAAGAGGAAGGGTGGCCAGATGGGAAGGACCGGGAGCCCCAACCAAGAGAGTTGTCTTAATCCTGCACAGTGGGGAGCCTTCCCTTTCTCCGTTTTCTTCTCTGCCTTACTCTCCCCTTTAGGAGATAAACAAAGGAGGAAAGTAAGGGGATGCAGAGGGAGAAGGGAGAGAGGAAGGGAACCATTCCACTTCCATTTTGGTTGGCTCCGCCTTGAAATGCTGTTGCTGTGAGGCCGGGTGTGGTGGCTCATGCCTGTAATACAAGCACTTTGGAGGCCAAGGCAGGCGGATCACCTGAGGTCGGGAGTTCACGACCAGCCTGACCAACATGGTGAAACCCCGTCTTTAAAAAAATTAAAAAATTTTTTAAAAGCCAGGCATGGTGGCTCAAGCCTGTAATCCCAGCACTGTGGAAGGCCGAGGAGGGTGGATCACGAGGTCAAGAGATCGAGACCATCCTGGTCAACATGGTAAAACTCCATCACTACTAAAAATACAAAACATTAGCTGGGCATGGTGGCGCGTGCCTGTAATCCCACCTACTCAGGAGGTTGAGGCAGGAGAATTGCCTGAACCCAGGAGGCGAACGAAGGTTGCAGTGAGCCGAGATCACGCCATTGCACTCCAGGCTGGGTAACAAGAGTGAAACTCCGTCTCAAAAAAAAAAAAAAAAAAAAAGAAAAAGAAAAAAAAGAAATGCTGTTGCTGCATTTTATATGGAATTAGCAAGTTACTGGCTTCTGGCTCCACAAGAGACATCAGTGCTGAGTTTCAGCCCAGGAGAGCTGGGCTTAGCTCTGGGTGGCACAGTTTAGGTGTGTCCAGTACAGCCTAGAGTAGAAGTTTCCAACATCTTGATGTCAAGGGCCATCCCTCACCTCCTGCGAGGTTACTTAGCCTTTCAGTGCCAGTTGATTATGAAATCACAAAAGGGAAAAAGCCTGCTGTTAATTCAGGTGCACTGTAGAGTAAATATGCATTCATTCCATACAATAGGATCCACACACTTTTGAAAATCTATTAGCACGCAATAACCTACATCAAAGGCCAATAGCACACATCAACAAACGTTTGTAACATATGTGACAGAGCAAGGGCTGATGCCTTGGACATAAAGAGTTCTTACAAATTACAGAGAAAAATCCCAACAACTCAAAAGGGGAAAAAAATGAAGGGGCAAATGACATTAGCAATGGTGCTCACAGAAAAGAAATACAAATGTTTTAAAAATGTTTTGGCTTCTCTCATAATGAAATATATACATATATGGAATATATTATATATAAATATATATGAGAAATGTCATTTTTTTTAAAAAATCTGGTAGAATAGCAAAGACTAAAATGAAAATGTGCCAGAAGGAAGCCACTTTCATCCACCCTTGGGAAAGTATTAATAAGAACAAATTATTTGGAGGACAATTTGACCACATCTATCAACATTTAAAATATTCTATATTGCTTGACACAGAAATTCCACTTCTAAAAAAATGTATTCCTCGTATAAAATCACACATGTTCTCAAAGGACGTCCAATAAGCTGGATTCAATAAGGGGTAATCATAATGCTGCTTTATTTTTGCTCACCCTGTGAGCTTCTTCACTGGGTCCCTTATTTCCAAAGAGCAGTCGCTGTAATTTAAAAGCACACATTCCAGCATGTTTGCCAGAACTCTGAACAAATCTCATTTGAAAATTTCTCCCTTCTTCAGCCCAGGTCTGCTTCAAACTTAAATGCCAGCTGTGGGGGAAAGGGGAGGCAAAGTTGTACCCCCTCTTCCTCTCACCTCTTCACCCTCACTACCTCCCACCCTGGGACAGGACCCAGAAAAAAAGGAAACAGGGAAGGGGGCAGAGCTTCCCAAGGCTGGTTCTGCTGGGAGCCCGCCTGCTGCCCTCTGGGCTGCGTGGTAACTGCAGGTTCCCCACGCATTCCACCCTTGGGAACTCGCACTGGCAGTCCAAGGCAGTGAGACCTCCTCCTCCAGACTGCTGCTTTCTGCGTCTATCAGCCTCTGCCTTTCAGAGGGCGCTGTCGGGAAAAGCTCCAGTCTAGGTGGCTCTAGTCTCTGTCTCTCCTGCTGGCCCTTTTTTAGTTCCCAGGCAAAGGGCTTTGTGCTCTCCTCCGCTGGTAGAAGCTCCCTTGCTCCTCCCAGGAGCAAAAAGCCCTGTTTTTCTCTCTATCTCTGTCACCTCAGGCCAGCCCAGCCTCAGCCTTTCCTTCCAGGTCTTAAGCTCCCAAATTCAGGTTCTGGGGACCAACGCTGAGCTCTCGCTTTCAGCCATTCTCAGTTGGCTTTCTCCAGCGGACGCTCTCCTGGGAGATGAGGGTGGGGAAGGACAAAAGACACTGTGACAGAACTCACCAGAGACTGCCTCCCCTCCCAGCCTCTCCAGCCTCTGAAGGCTGGTGTCAGGCAAGGGATGGTCCATGCTGGCAGAACAGCGGGTCCTGCCAAGGTGGTCTAGCACCGCATTTAACATTGGGAAGGGAGATATTCAAGTACCTATTGCATGGTTTCTAGGGATTTGGAGTCTCAGACAGAAACTGAGACTTGAAGAGTTCCATTTAACATCCTGTTATACGTATACGACACACGTATCATTTACAACATTGTTTATAATAGAAAAAAATAACCAAAATGGGTCGGGCACAGTGGTTTATGCCTGTATCCCAGTACTTTGGGAGGCCGAGGAGGGTGGATCACTTGAGGTCAGGAGTTCAAGACCAGCCTGGCCAACACGGTGAACCCCATCTCTACTAAAAACATAAAAATTAGCCAGGCAGGCCGGGTGCGGTGGCTCACGCCTGTAATCCCAGCACTTTGGGAGGCCGAGGCGGGTGGATCACGCGGTCAAGAGATCGAGACCATCCTGGTCAACACGGTGAAACCCCGTCTCTACTAAAAATACAAAAAATTAGCTGGGCATGGTGGCGCGTGCCTGTAATCCCAGCTACTCAGGAGGCTGAGGCAGGAGAATTGCCTGAACCCAGGAGGCGGAGGTTGCGGTGAGCCGAGATCGCGCCATTGCACTCCAGCCTGGGTAACAAGAGCGAAACTCCGTCCCAAAAAAAAAAAAAAAAAAATTAGCCAGGCAAGGTGACACACGCCTGTAATCCCAGCTACTCAGGAGGCTGAGACAGAACAATGGCTTGAATCTGGGAGGCAGAGGATGCAGAGAGCTAAGATCGCACCAATGCACTCCAGCCTGGGTGACACAGTGAAACGCCATCTCAAAAAATAAGAACCAGCGGAGCATAGTGGCTCATGCTTGTAATCCCAGCACTTTGGGAGGCCAAGGCAGGTGGATCACAAGGTCAACAGTTTGAGACCAGCCTTTCCAATATGGTAAAACCCCATTTCCATTAAAAAATACAAAAAAAAAAAAAAAAATTAGCTGGACATGGTGGTACACACCTGTAGTGCTAGCTACTCAGGAGGCTGAGGCAGAAGAATCACTTGAAACCGGGAGGCAGAGGTTGCAGTGAGCAGATATCATGCCGCTGCACTCCAGCCTGGGCAACAGAGTGAGGCTCCATCTCAGAAAATAAATAAATAATAAAAATAAAAAATAACCTAAATGTCTGCTAAGTCACTTATAGAACAACCATACGATAATCTGCATATGTCATTATAGGAAAAGCTCTACCTGACATATTGTAAAGTTAAAACAAAATGCAGAGTATAGAACACCAGGAGCTCCCATTCGTGCACAAATGTTTTCTGAGGGGCTTTTTATTATATACTTGATTGCATTCGCACGGAAATTCTAGAGATGAGACTAAAACTCGGGATGCTAAGCAGACCTATTATTCATTGTATAACGTTCTATACTCTTTTTTTTTTTTGACGGAGTTTCACTCATGTTACCCAGGCTGGAGTGCAATGGCGCGATCTCGGCTCACCGCAACCTCCGCCTCCTGGGTTCAGGCAATTCTCCTGCCTCAGCCTCCTGAGTAGCTGGGATTATAGGCATGCACCACCATGCCCAGCTAATTTTTTGTATTTTTAGCAGAGACGGGGTTTCACCATGTTGACCAGGATGGTCTCGATCTCTTGACCTCGTGATCCACCCGCCTCGGCCTCCCAAAGTGCTGGGATTACAGGCTTGAGCCACCGCACCCGGCCTTCGTTGTATAACTTTTAATACTTTTTGAATTTGTAACATAATACATGAGTTTTATAACTCTGAAACCTATTATTGGGATAAAAACAAAGATAAACACAGTTCATTGTATCTCCTTTTAGAAAGCACTGGTTTTAGCCACAAAAGCAATAAGCCTCCAGCAAACAAAACAGAAATATATAAGGAAAAACAGTGACTCACACCACCAATTCCAGCGCTTTGGGAGGCCGAGGCAAAAGGATCACTTGAGGACAGGAGTTCAAGAGTAGTGTGGGCAAAATAGGGGAGCCCTATCTCTCCAAAAAAAAAAAAAAAGTTTTAAAAAATTAGCTGGGAGGGCAGAGTGGCTCACGCCTGTAATCCCAGCACTTTGAGAGGCTGAGGCAGGTGGATCTCCTGAGGTTGGGAGTTCGAGACCAGCCTGACCAACATGGAGAAACCCTGTTTCTACTTAAAATACAAAATTAACCGGGCATGGTGGCACATGCCTGTAATCCCAGCTACTCGGGAGGCTGAGGCAGGAGAATTGCTTGAACCCAGGAGGTGGAGGTTGCAGTGAGCCGAGATCATGCCATTGCGCTCCACCCTGGGCAACAAGAGCAAAACTCCGCCTGAGAAAAAAACAAATTAGCTAGACATGGTGGTATATACCTGTAGTTCCAGCTACTCAAGAAGCTGAGGCAGGCAGATGGCTTGAGCCCAGGAATTCAAGGTTGCAGTGAGCTATGATCATGCCACTGCACTCCAGCCTGGGCAAGGACCTGAACAAGACCCTGTGTCTAAAAAATAAAAATAGAAAAAGAAAAAAAATGAAAAATATATTTCCCATAGAACTTTTTACACCCCATCTTCCATCTTTCCAAGGTCATACAAGGTAATTACTTTTAACAGTTAAGTATCCGTTTTCTTCTAGATATTTATCTACGACTTTACAACATGTATAATTTTTCAAACCAGAAATGGAATCACATACAGAATGTTCTTTTTATATTACCTTTTTCTTTTTTTTTTTTTTTTTGAGACAGGGTCTTGCTCTGTTGCCCAGACTAGAGTCTAGTGGCATAATCATAGCTCGCTGCAGCCTCAAACTCCTAGGTTCAAATGATCCTTCTCCCTCAGGCTCCTGAGTAGCTGAGACTATAGGCACACACTACCACACCTAGCTAAACTTTTAATTTTTTGTAGCAATGTTGCCTTGTTATACTCCCAGGCTCAGAATGTTCTGAAGCTTCCCCCCTTCCCACCCCACTTTAAAATAGGTAAAGCGAGGTGGCGCATATCTGTAATCCCAGCATTTTGGGAAACTGAGGTAGGAGGATTGCCAAGGTAGGAGGAGCCCAGGGGTGTGAGACCAGCTTGGGCAAATAGTGAGACCCATCTCTACAAAATATCTTTGTAAAAATTAGTCAGCCGTGATGGTATGCATCTACAGTCTCAGCTACTAAGGAGGCTGAGATGAGAAGATATTTGAGCCTGGGAGGTCAAGGTTGCAATAAGTTATGATTGTGCCACTTCACTTTGGCCTGGGAAACAGAGCAAGATCCTGTCTGAAATAATTAATTAATTAATTTAAAAAGTCAAAGTAATCTAGGCTGGGCGTGGTGGCTCACGCCTGTAATCCCAGCACTTTGAGAGGCAAAGGCAGACAGATAACAAGGTCAGGAGTTCAAGACAAAACTGGCCAACATAGTAAAACCTTGCCTCTACTAAAAATACAAAAAATTAGCTGGGTGTAGTGGTGCGTGCCTGTATCCCAGCTACTCAGGAGGCTGAGGCAGGAGAATTGCGTGAACCCAGGTGGCGAAGGTTGCAGTGAGCCGAGATCGCGTCATTGCACTCCAACCTGGGCAACAGTGCAGGACTCCATCTCAATAAAGAAAATAAAAATCATCTAAAATATACCTTGGACAAACTTCCAAGTCAGCACATCTAGACCCACTCCATTCCTCTTAACCTTTGAAACCGTATACCTCTGTATGTCGCCAATATTATAGTTTACCAGACCATAACTTGAGACTGCTGCCCTTCTAAGCCATGTTACAGTGACCACTCTTACACACACACACACACATTTGCACACAGTGATAACATTCTCACGTGTCAGATCCCTTAAGTAGGACTGCTGGGACATTCACAATGTTGACAGATCCTGCCAAGATTCTATATCACTCCTCTCCTTGCTGGGGTCTCAGCCCTACTATCTGACACTAGCTAGAGCTATGGGAGCTGCCTTACTTATAAATCACACTGAGCGACTCACAACCTATAGGCTGGGACTCACTGATCTACATCAGAGCTTTTTTATCCCAGGCATAACTATCCCTAAAGCTATGCAGTGGAACAAGACAGAGGAGAGAGGCTGTGCATGGTAGCTCTTACCTGTATTCCCAACACTTTGGGAGGCTGAGGCAGGAGGATTGCTTGAGTCCAGGAGTTTGAGACCAGCCTAGGCAACATATTGAGACCTTGTCTCTTTTTTTTCTGAGATGGAGTCTCTCTCTGTTGCCCAGGAAGGAGTATAGTGGTGCAATCTCAGCCCACTGCAACCTCCACCCTCCCCTAGGTTGAAGCAATTCTCCTGCCTCAGCCTCCTGAGTAGCTAGGACTACAGGTGCCCGCCACCACGCCTGGCTAATTTTTGTATTTTTAGTAGAGACGGGGCTTTACCATGTTGGCTAGGCTGGCCTCAAACTCCTGACCTCAGGTGATCCGCCTGCTTCGGCCTCCCAAAGTGCTGAATCTACAGGCATGAGCCATTGTATCCAGTCCACCCTGTCTCTATATTTTTTTAATTTTTAGACAATACAGTAATGTTATACTTCTATCATACAACCATAGATTAAATCAGAAATGAAAATGAAAATGAGGCCGGGCGCGGTGGCTCAAGCCTGTAATCCCAGCACTTTGGGAGGCCGAGGCGGGTGGATCACGAGGTCAAGAGATCGAGACCATCCTGGTCAACATGGTGAAACCCTGTCTCTATTAAAAAAAAAAAATACAAAAAATTAGCTGGGCATGGTGGTGCATGCCTATAATCCCGGCTACTCAGGAGCCTGAGGCAGGAGAATTGCCTGAACCCAGGAGGCGGAGGTTGCGGTGAGCTGAGATCGTGCCATTGCACTCCAGCCTGGGTAACAAGAGCGAAGCTCCGTCTCAAAAAAAAAAAAAAAAATGAAAATGAAAATGATCATCACTAAGATGAAACACAAATCACCCATGAAATGCCTTGCTTCAGCTCCAGCTCTATCCCAGACCCCTTCCTTGTAGGATCCCTGACCACTCTCTTTTGCCTTTAGATAACCATGCTGCAATTCACCAACCCTGTGAGGAAGGTAACTGGGCCGAGGAAGGTTCTGGATCCCAAGTGAGACAGGGATGAGAGCCACTCAAGAGAACGGTCTGTGAGTAATGAGACCATCATCAAAAATCTTGAAGGGCTATCTCGCGGAAGAAAAAGCATTCTAAAAGGCAGAATAAGAGCAGAGTTCAGAGCAACAGGCCTGCAGGTTTTTAAGCTAGACAAGAGAAAACTTCAAAACTATGGGGAGCTTCCAGGGAAAATACGCATGAGCCAAAACTAAAATCAGTGACCTCCATGGAAGACCCAAGGCAATGTGTGTGGCTCTGCAGAAGGGCCAACGGGTCACAGATGGTGATGTACATGGCAGCCTGAACAGTAGTGTCCAAAGAAGTTCAACTGGCTGTCACCGAGGAGTCACAGTGTTCTACATTTATTTTATTACATTCTATGAAATCCACCTACTTCAGAATTTGGCCTATGCTTTTACATTTCAAAAACCTGATTGGATTAGAACAGGAAGAATAGATTACTCTCTCAAAGACGATTCGTGTCAGCCAAACTCAAAGAGATGGACCTGCATTTATGTATATGGAGAGACGGCCAGCTGTCAGGCAGACCAGCAACTCAAGTCATCCTCATCCCTATGGCAGATGGACTCAATGAGGATAGTTCTCCCCTTGGAATATCATTCTCAAGGTCTATTATTGGTCAAGACTCTGGTTTCACCTCACATTCTGCCTTTCACGGATGGCGAAACCTCTTTCAACATTCTACTCCTTCTACTACATACACATCTTAGTCCCATTTTTGACAAGTCCTGCTGTTCTGGGAGAATCTGTGTGCGTGCGTGCGTGTGTGTGTGTGTGTGTGTGTGTGTGTGTGTGTGTGTGACTGAGTCTCACTCTGTCTCCCAGGCTGGAGTGCAGTGGCTCAATTTTGGCTCACTACAACCTCTGCCTCTTTGGTTCAAGAGATTCTCCTGTCTCAGCCTTCCCAGTAGAGTAGACGTGCCACCACACCTGGTTAATTTTTGTATTTTTTGTTGAGATGGGGTTTCACCATGTTGACCAGGCTGGTCTCGAACACCAGACCTCAGGTGTTCCACCTACCTCGGCCTCCCAAAGTGCTGAGATTATAGGCATGAGCCATCACGCCTGGCCCAAGAATCTTTTTAAGGTAACTTTGTGAATCTCCACCCTGATTTATCATATCTGGGTTTCATATGTCAGTACTCATAGGACAGGTCCTATTCTGGCAGGAAAACATGAGTTGAATAGGCAGTAGAAAGGACTTCGCATGCACAGGCTTACCATATGCCATTGTGAGAGACAGTATGGGATCATAACTAAAGACACGCGCTTCCCAGACTGAATGAACTCCAGTTCATCACTTACTTATTGTAAATTAGATCTCCTCTGTTTCAGTTTCCTTTTCTGCAAAGTGAAGATAATAATAATACCTGCCCATAAAATTTATGGTGAGGATAAAATAAATTAATAACCAAAGCCCTTATGTCAGAGGCATTTGAACCAGAGCGACTCCATCTTGAATAGGAGCTGGGTAAAATAAGGCTAAGAACTACTGGGCTGCTGGCTTAGCGCAGTGGCTCACGCCTGTAATCCCAGCACTTTGGGAGGCCGAGGCGTATGGATTGCCTAAGGTCAGGAGTTCAAGACCAGCCTGGCTAACATGGTGAAACCCAGTCTCTTCTAAAAATACAAAAATTAGCCAGGTGTGATGGCACACACCTGTAGTCCCAGCTATTCTCGGGAAGCAGGAGAATCACTTGAACCTAGGAGGTAGAGGTTGCAGTGAGCTGAGCTCACCACACTGCACTCCAGCCGGGGCAAGAGTGCAAGACTTCATCTCAAAAAAAGAAAAAAAGAACTGCTGGACTACATTCTTAGTCACAGGATGAGATAGGAGGTCAGTGTAAGATACAGGTCACAAAGAACTTGCTAATAAAACAGGATGCAGTAGTGAAGCTGGCCAAAACCTGCCAAAACCAAGACAGACACTAAAGTGACCTCTGGTCATCCTCACTGCTCATTATACACCAATTATAAAGCATTAGCATGCTAAAAGACACTCACCAGCACCATGACAGTTTGTAAATGCCAGAGCAGCATCAGGAAGTTACCCTATTATAGTCTAAGAGAGAAGAAACCCTCAGTTCTGAGAATTGCCTACCCTTTTCCTGGAAAACTCATGAATAATCAATCCACCTTTTGTTTAGTGTAGAATCAAGAAATGACCATAAGTATAGTCAGCCAAGCAGCCCACACCGCCGCTCTGCCCATAGAATAACCATTCTTTCATTCCTTTACTTTCCCGATAAACTTGTTTTCACTCTATGAAGTCGCCCCAAATTCTTTCTTGCACGAGGCTAGAAGAGTTGGCTGCTCTTATGACCGGGCCCGCCAATAAACCTTACCTACTTAATTCCCACCATAAGATAAGTCAATTTCTTGTCTCCATTTACCAGTGAGAAAGCAGAAGCTTGGCAAGAAGATCAGATAGAGCTGGAACTGAAACCCAGTTCTCTCTGACCTTCTAGCCGGGGCTCCCTCCATCACCCCCATCCAGCAGAGCCTTCACAGAGGCACAGTTAGAACCACTTCTCTTCATTGGGTTGGGGTAGGGTGGGGAAAGTCTATTTTCATCACTGCAGCTCAGCCTTGGGCAAGAAAAAGGATCGTGTCCCCTGCTGGTGGCAAGACCTGAGGGAGCTGGTGAGAAGCATACATTGTGCAACAAGACCAGCTGTGTGGCAGATGTGTCCACAGCTAAACATGACAGGAGTTTCATTTCCAGAGTCGAGAAAGAAGACCTGTCCCAAAACATCCTCAGTGATCTTACCTGAGCGGATGGGGCAGGAGCAGCAGGAAGGCCTTGGCTTTCTGACGTACAACTTTGATTTCCGCTCTGCTCCCCTGCTTCAGTAACTGCTGAAATGCAAAGGCCGCCACATTCCCATGCACCATTGGCTCCGATCACAAGCGTGCCTGGTCCCCCTGGGCTTACTGAACATCTGACCATTGCCCTCAGAACAGCCACCTATGCACAAAAGAGAAAATGGTAAGAGAAAGGGAGGGCTAGTGACTGAGAACGTCAAGGCCACGAAGGGACCCCCGCATCTGAAGTTGCAAGGTAATTCATTGGACAGGCCTGGATTTCAACTGTTGGTCATAGCCATATGAGTTTGGGCAAGCCAACTGTCTGACTTCACTTTTCTCTTTTTCAAGATAAAAAAAACTATTCCTGCCCTACAGCCTAATTGTAAGGAAAGGCAAATGTATGTAAAATGCTGGAACCATTATGATGGAAATTGCAAGAACCACCGTTAGCCTAGAACAAGCAAAGACTAGGATGGGTGGAAATACTTTTTAAGAGACCAGGAAAGCAGAACACTTAAGTTTTTCTACATGTAAATAAACTGCAAAGGAAAAAGAAAAAAGGAACAAATATTCTTTAGTACCTGTCATAGGTCAGAGATCCAATTACGCTCTTCCTAGACTGAATCTCACTATATCCATGTGGTAGGTTTTATGACCCTCACTTTACAGATAATGAAAGTGATCATAAGGGAGGTTTTCCAAGGCCGCACAGCTAGACTGGCCTGGGGAGGCCAAGAACCAAGGGCTCTTTCTGATACACCACTCACTTTTGCCCTGAAAGTGAAAATGCTGGGAACTCCATGGAGAGCAATATGTGACATTTATAGAGTGGCACGAGGCAGCACTTCTCACAGCATCTTTGAGGAGGACAAGTTTTGTTTTGTTTTGCTTTCACGAAATAACCTAGCACAGACTGTGACATTTGTAAAACATAATGAATTATTAGAAATCTGAAAATCTAAAGGCCATGCAACATACACACAGACTCAGCTTTTTATATTAGATTTAACACACATAATATGACTGTCAAACAGTTACAACATCTCCCAAGCACTCGTTTGCTCTCCGTGTTTGTGTTTATCTCATTGTGGAATACGCTTTGAGAAACATTGCTTTGGATCCTGGAAAAAGACCTCAAAAAGTCATCTGGGTTTGCATCCTTTCTGCACACACAAAAGTATGTAAAATCCCAAGGCCAATGGGCTGTTTTGTTCTTCAGAGCCTCTCCCGGGCCTCACACCAGCTGTGTGGTTATACCATAGCCATCTCCCAGTAGCCGCTATCCAGCCTGGAACAGAACCTTCAATTTCAAGATTTGTTTGAAGGTTTCAAGCTCAGACTTCACCTCTTTTCCCCTCATTCCTGATTTCCTGTCGTTGCCTCCTCTCTAGACACCAGGCCATCGGCAAAGTCTGCTTGGGCCAAGCAGAGGCAGAAGGTACAGCTTCTTTGAGCATGTGGGAAAGGTAGGACAAGGGATAAGAAAACCCGCGGTCATCACCTATTGTGTGTTGTCAAGTGTTAGCCCCGAGCCGGTGTCAGCTTCACATACATTAGCTCACATCATCCTCACAGCCTCCCTATGAGGGAGGTTTTTTGATGTTGTTGTTCTTGTTTTGTTGTTTTGAGATGGTGTCTGGCTCTGTTGCCCAGGCTAGAGTGCAGTGGTGTGATCTTGGCTCACTGCAACCTCCACCTCCTGGATTCAAGCAATTCTCCCGCCTCAGCCTCCCTAGTAGCTGGGATTATAGACATACACTACCACACCTGGCTAATTTTTAGTAGAGATGGGGTTTCGCCATGTTGGTCAGGCTAGTCTTGAACTCCTGACCTCAGGTGATCCACCCACCTCAGCCTTTCAAAGTGCTGGGATTACAAGTGTGAGCCACCAAACCCAACCAATGCAGTATTATTGTCTCAATTTTATAGATACGGAGACTGAATATCACAGAAATGACAGAACAGGGACTGGAATTTAGATCTGTCTGAGAGTTCCCAACCTAAGCCCTTAACTCCTTACCTAATGCTTAGCTGGAGGAAGCTGAAAGGCCTAGAGGCACCTCCACAGCCAGCCTTGAGCACCATGACCTTGAGCAAACCCAGCTGGCAAGGTCCACAGTGCCTATTCCCACTCAGTGCCCAGATGCCAACAAATGTGTCAGTAGCACTTCTTCACTGCAGTCTCTATCATCTATCCTTCCCAGACCCCTGGGCTCTGCATTAGACAATGAAAGCAGAGGTCCAGGGCAATGGGTTCCAAAGCAGATATTTGCAAGTCTCTCACTTTGTGTGCGCAGCCCAGCTGTGTTCCTTCAGGGCTCACCCTGGTCTCTGAGACCTGCACAGACGCTGTCTCTGACCACTTTCCCTCTGGTGGGACAGGATACCCTCTACTGCAGTAGTGACAGCTACCCTTTGCTGTGAACCTGCTCTGGGTCACACTCTGTATCTTTTCTAATTTCACTTTTTTTTTTTTTTGGAGGGGGGGTGGCTGGAGCCTCGCTCTGTCACCCAGGCTGGAGTGCAGTGGCACGATCTTGGTTTACTGCAACCTCTGCCTCCCAGGTTCAGGTGATTCTCCTGCCTCAGCCTCCCTAGTAGCTGAGATTACAGGTGCCTGCCACCATGCCTGGCTAATTTTTGTATTTTTAGTAGAGATGGGGATCTCACCATGTTAACCAGGCTGGTCTCGAATTCCTGACCTCAGGTGATCCACCCACCTCGGCCTCCCAAAGCACTGGGATTACAGGCATGAGCCACTGCACCCGGCCTTCTCACTTCATTTTTATCATTGTCCTTTAAGGACAGTACCATTACTCATATTCTCCACAGGAGGTAACTGAGACCCAGAGAAGGTTAACCACTTAGTCAAACAACTAGTAAAGAACAGTGATGAAATTTAAACTGAAGCCTCTCCATCACCAGGTACTGCCTCCCATCAAGTCATAGGATTTGCAAAGCATTCAGCACATGGAAAGCACCAATAAATAAATGCTTGAGACTAACCAAAATCAGAAGTAGTCGGCAAAATTGGAAATGGGTTTAAAATCTTATGATACATCCACATAACAGAATACTACTCAACCATGCAAAATGATGTTGTTGAAGAAGGTACTACACAGAAAGATGTCCTTGATGTTGACTGAGCAAGGGAAGATACAAAAGAGTATTTATAGCATAGCCCTAGGTGAGTGTACTCAGCTCTCTGCATCTGTGGGCTCTGCTCTGCATCCATGGATTCAGCCAATCACAGATCAAAAATAATTTAAAATAGGCCAGGTGCAGTGGCTCATGCCTATAATCCCAGCACTTTGGGAGGCTGAGATGGGCAGATCACTTGAGTCTAGGAGTTCAAGACCAGCCTGGCCGACATGGCAAAACCCCCTCTACTAAAAATACAAAAATTACCTGGACTACCAGGCACAGTGGCTCATGCCTATAATCCTATCATTTTGGGAGGCCAAGGCTGGTGGATCACCTGAGGTCAGGACTTTGAGAACAGCCTGGCCAATGTGGTGAAACCCCATCTCTACTAACAATACAAAAATTAGCCGGGAGTGGTAGCACATGCTGTAATCCGAGCTACTCAGGAAGCAGAGATAGGAGAGTCACTTGAACCTGGGAGGTGGAGAGTGCAGTGAGCCAAGATCATGCCACTGCACTCCAGCCTGGGTGACAAAGTAAGACTTTGTCTCAAAAAAAAAAAAGTAAAATAAATGAATAAAAGGATGGTCTTGTCTGTACTGAACATATACAGACATTTTTTCTTGTCATTATTCCCTAAACAATATGGTAACAACTATTTACATTGTATTAGGTATTAAGAGTAATCTAAAGATAAGTTAAGGTATATGGGAGGATATGAGTAGGATATACGCAAATACTACACCGTTTTATTTATACAAGGGACTTGAATATCTGTGGATTTTAGTCCTAGAACCAGTGCCTCGTGGATTCAAAGAAACAACAGTGTATCTATTGTCTGACCCTACAGATAGATGTGTACACACACACACACACACACACACACACACACACACACACACGAAAAATACACTGCAATGTTGGCTGGGAATGGTGGCTCATGCTTGTAATCCCAGAACTTTGGGAGGCTGAGGTGGGCAGATCACTTGAGTCTAGGAGTGATAACCTGAGGTTATGAGTTTGAGACGAATCTGGCCAACGTGGAGAAACCCTGTCTCTACTAAAAATACAAAAATTAGCTGGGTGTCGTGGCACATGCCTGTAATCCCAACTACCCAGGAGGCTGAGGCAGGAGAATCACTTGAACCCAGGAGGCAGAGGTTGCGGTGAGCTGAGATCACACCATTGCATTCCAGAGAGGGTGTGTGAAAAGGGTAACAGATTGTTCTATTTGGCCTTTAAAAAAAAATATCTCGTAAGGGATTTCAGTGTATCTCAGTCTTTGGTGCCACCAATCTAGAACACTATTAATTCCAGAAGAGTCCAGTGATCAAAATGAGGAAAAAATTAGGGCTTCCAAAACCAGGAATTTTGAAGATCCTAACTACATTTGCTCAACGTCACTTATTGTTTTTTCTGTTGGATGCTTGGGAGCCTGTTTATTTATGGTGAATCCCTTTTCCTGATCAGCTGACCAAGTGGGGAAAAACAGAGAAATAGGCCACAAGACCTCTGTGTGCCTTCATTATCCTTGATGTCACTACTGTGAAAGGCTGAGGGGTCCAGACGTGCACGGTTGTCTCAGACCCCAAGCTGAAGTCAAAGAGGCATATTCACTGAGTGTAAGCGATGTTCCCGTGTCTGCATAGTTGACCTCAGCACTTTTCCAGCCTCCCGATCTTCCAGCAGGCTCTCAGTTACCAGCAGATGCAAACATGCGGAAGGTCTCTTGCTGACCTTCCTGAGCATTTTACAAGGTAATTGTGTTTTCAGAACCCCAGGTTGGCCATCAGGAAAACAGAACACTAAAAAGCACAGCAGCTGTCATCAGAAGCACCTGGGCTGACATTTCCACTCTCATGGACTAGGAGTCTTGCTCTGTCACCCAGGCTGGAGTGCAGTGGTGTGATCTCGGCTCACTGCCACCTCCGCCTCCCAGGTTCCAGCAATTCTCCTGCCTCAGCCTCCCTAGCAGCTGGGATTACAAGCGCCCATCATCACACCTGGCTAATTTTTTGTAGTTTTGGTAGAGATGGGGTTTCACCATGTTAGCCAGGTTGGTCTTGAACACATGACCTCATGATGCGCCCGCCTCCGCCTCCCAAAGTGCTGGGATTACAGGCCTGAGCCACTGTGCCTAGATGGCCTTATCCTCTTCTGAATTTCATGTCCTCCCTGTAATGTGGAACAACTCTGGGTTGTTGCAACTTCTAAGTGAGATAATCTGTGTAAGATGCTTTAGCTTCCTCTCTGCTACGGCCTGATATCAGTAGGTTTTCAATATGTGGCGTTACTATCCCATGAGCTGGTTTTCAGCCTGACTGCCTAAGGTAGAAAATGCTATTGGAATTCTTATTAACTGGCTTCTTGACAAGTGGGAGGTTATAGTCATAAGTGGAGATGCTGCAGCTTACCCCAGAGTTAAGAGACAACTCAAACTGGAGCCACTTGTGAGGTATATCTGCTTGTTAACAAAGCACAACATAGTTATTATAAAAAACTATCTGGCCGGGCGCAGCGGCTCATACCTGTAATCCCAGCACTTTGGGAGGCCGAGGCGGGTGGATCACGAGGTCAAGAGATCGAGACCATCCTGGTCAACATGGTGAAACCCCGTCTCTACTAAAAATACAAAAAAATTAGCTGGGCATGGTGGTGCGTGCCTGTAATCCCAGCTAC
>NW_022436986.1:13837942-13852433 GCF_009761245.1 Sapajus apella | reverse complement strand
AAAAAAAAAAAAAAAACTATCTGGCAGCCGGGCGCAGCGGCTCATACCTGTAATCCCAGCACTTTGGGAGGCCGAGGTGCCCGGTAGCCCAGGTAATTTTTGCATTTTTAGTAGAGACGGGGTTGGCCAGGCTGGTCTTGAACTCCTAGACTCAAGTGATCTGCCCACCTCAGCCTCCCAAAGTTCTGGGATTACAGGCATGAGCCACTGCACCTGGCCTATTTAAAAATATTTTTGATCTGTGATTGGCTGAATCCATGAATGCAGAGCAGAACCTACAGATGCAGAGGGCTGACTGCACTCAAATAGGACTATGCTATAAATACTCTTTTGTATCTTCCCTCGCTCAGTCAACATCAAGGACATCACAAAATCAGGCGTTCAAGATAAGCCTGGCCAACATGGTGAAACCCTGTCTCTACTAAAAATGCAAAAATATTAGCCGGGCATGGTGGTATGTACCCCTAATCCCAGCTACTCAGGAGGCTGAGGAAGGAGAATCGCTTGAACCCAGGAGGTGGAGGTGGCAGTGAGCCAAGATTGTGCCACTGCACTCCAGCTTGGGTGACAGAGCAAGACTCCATCTCAAAAAAAAAAACTATCTGGCTAGATAACAGACACTCAACTTTTGTATACTGCCTTAATCAGCCAACATCAAGAACATCCGCATGTTGGAACCCACTCTTCTACATTATTTTGCATGGTTGAGACGCCATTCAGTCACTTGCAGGACATGAAAAAAAACAGAGGCAAAATAAAACACCTTGTCATACTTATTGTCACACCCTCTCTCCATGCAGCCCTTCGGAGGTATGTGGTTCCAAGACCAGATGGGCCAGCAGTGGCTCAAACACCCTGAGCAACAGCCTCCCACCCAGCCGTGCGCCCACCCCTCCGCCTCAGCCCTTACTTTGCCAACTCATAAACAGCAGAACAGCACAGACGGCTTGACCAAACTTAATGCAGTCAGTCACCTTGGAACACAGTGTGAGGCGGAGGCTGCGGGACAGTGACACCATGTTCTAAAATACAGCAGGCTTTTAAAGAACAGCCAGGCAGGGTCGAAGGCAGGGAGATGGGCTGGTCAGGAAATGCCAGTTTAAAGTTAGCTCTGACCTATTAATCAGCAACAGGACAATGATGCAGTGGGGGGCGGGAAGGCCGGACATGTGCTTGGCCAGATTTATGGGTCTAGAACAAAGGAGGGCCTGCTCGTTTAGAGAGTCTCTTTCCCTTTTCCTCTGGCAAAACGAGGACATTGTTTGAAAAGCCTAAAAGAACAAATATTCCAAAGCCTGAGGTCATTTCCAGAGATGCAACCAGTCCTGATGGGGATCCATACACCCCGGGGGGAAGACAAATCCTGCAGGGCGGGGTTCTCGAGCAGCGCAGTGGGTGTATGTCATGAAATAGAAACTGCAGGCCCCTCTCCTTCATTCTCAGAGAATCTGGGGCCACCTGTCTGAGGCCACTCTGAAGGCCTCTGAGCTGCTCAGCAGAGCCCCTTGGGATAAATCTAGAAGCTTTTCCATGCAGACTGAATACATGATCTCTGCCTCCATCTAGACTCTGCAGGCTTTTCTGGGAAGGTCTTCCTGAGGGTGAACTGCCTAGGATGCTGTTGATTTCAGCTTCCTCTCCATCCAGAAGAGAGTCTTGTGTCAACAGCTGGTCCCCTGTCATCAGATCAGGAGAGAAGGGGAAAGTGATTAGGAAGGAAAGAAAAGAGAAAGTGCTCAGCCAGGCACCTAGATTACAAAAGAAGCCAACCTTGGGGAGGGGAGATACTGACTCTGCTTCTCAGAGTCTTTCGGAGTTTGGGAACTGACTATCTGTGACTTCCCAGCCCCTCCCTTCTTGGGGTTACCACTTTCCACCAGGCTCTGGTTGCCTTGTACATCGCTGGACCTTCCAGAGGAGTCACCTTGACTCCTGTCTTGCTTTCCTCCAATCCAATATCTACACGCCCATAGCCAATGGGGATGAACTTTCTAATCTACATATCTAACCAACACCCTCCTGGCTAAAAAGCACTTAATTGCTCTTCAATGTCTTTAGAAAAGATATGCAGAAACCTCAGCCTGACAACAGATCCTTCATGTTGTGGCCACATCTGTCTTTCCAGCTGGTGTTTCATCTCTTCCCAGCCCTCACTGTAACCTTTAGACCCATAGAATTATTTTCTCTTCCCTAAACATGGCATGTCCCTCCTGGAAAAATTCCTGCCATTCTTCAAGACCTAAGTTCCGATGTTCCGTCCTCTGTGGTACTGACCTACTGCATATTGCTAACCAACTCACACACTGCCTGGGTTCTCGCTTCTTTGCCTGGGGTCCCGTGCATGTGTTCACTCTGCTAATAATAATAGCATAGCACTTATGATAGGGCCTGCATTAGTTAATTGAGGGATCAGTTGAAGGCATGAATTCCATTGAATGACTGCCTGAATTGAATGAATGATGGATCTATTAGATGTGGTCAGCCCTAAGGCATGTGGAGGCCTATGCAAATGCTTTTTTTGGGGCCCCTGTATATATAAACAATTTGAGTCACCTAAAGTCAATGTTTAAGCACCATTCTGACTACCCGACTTCATGTGATACTGCAAAATACTCACTGACTGGAAGAAAAGATCCTTTCTCCCGGTAGCCCTTTTGGAATTGGGCCTGGTAGGGGATCCCTGAGACAATCTCATAGATGTAAGCCTTAGAGGTCTCCTAGGGCATCTGGTCGACACCCTGTACTAAGAAGCGAATTGAAGAGCATGCCAAAGGAAAGAAAACAGGGACTGGGGCTGACATGGTGGAGGCTGGGTTTCGAGTATCCTTCTGGTTGGCACTACTGGCCTTGGCCAGTCCTGACCACTGGAAGGGCTTAGAAGATGTGGAGGGCAGCATTCTAAAGTACAAGACCCCTTCAAGACCAGCCTGGCCAACATGATGAAACCCTGTATCCACTAAAAAGACAAAAATTAGCCAGGCATGGCAGCGCACACCTGTAATCCCAGCTGTATGGGAGGCTAAGGCATGAGAATCCTTTGAACCCGGGAGTAGACGTTGCAGTGAGCCAAGATCATGCCACTGCACTCCAGCCTGGGCAACAGAGCAAGATTCTGTCTCAAAAAATAAATAAATAAGTAAATAAATAAGATGCAAGACCCCTGAGGCCCAGGACCTCAGGCAGGTGCTCCACTTGCCTGGGTGGTACTGCTCCCAGGTAACCATGTGATTATATGCTTCATCATTCAACCAACATTTACTGAGCCCCTACTATGCTGTAGATACTTTATTAGAAGCTGAAGTCACATATTCATAGTTATTTATTACTATGAGTTAACACATTATCTCTGCCAAGCAGTGAACTTAATAATAACACACTGAGACCTGCACAGTACAGGAGAATGGCTATCATCTGGCCCAGCAGGAAACTAAGCCAGAGAGGGGCTGTCATACATTCCATGAGCATCTAACCACGTGCCTACTCCTGGGTGTGGTGAGAAATGCAGCAAAGAGGTTTCTGAAAGAAAGCAAAAGACAATCCATTGATTTCACTTCCAAAAATAAACCAAATCATGAGGAGAGAAAGAACAATGACTTAAAGCCTATTCTGAGGTTCTCAAATAGTGGAAAGAATGACTAAAATCATCCAAATGGCTCCATACTGGGCTTTCAGTAATGGCAGCAGCAAGGCCGGCTGTCAAGCCTCTTAGAGTACAGCTGTGGAGAGTACAGCCACCTGAGGGCAGGAAAGGACAATGGCTTCAACTTCTCTCCCCGAGCTTCTATTTCCCCATCTGTAGCCCAGCCCTTCAAGTGCTGATCAGGACCCCCATGTGTTGTTGTGAGATTAAAATGATATTAGATCATGCACAACCTGTATGTGCTTAAAGCACCAGCCCTGGGTTGCTCACTCATATCGAAGAGGCTGAAGGGTTAGTGTGTGGCTTTCCTCACCAAAAAAAAAAAAAAAAAAAAAAAGATATGGGTTTCTATAATGTGGGTTTTTATGAAAGGAGAAAAAAGCAAGAGAAGAAATACATCTCTCCTCAGACTAACTCTGAAGCTTTCTAGGGTGAACTCCACATCAGCCTTCCTAGTTTTACCCTGTGCTCACTGTGCACTTGTACACACACACACACACACACGTACATACACACACACACACACACACACACACACACATCCCCCCACAGCCTGACCCCTGAACATCCCAACCTCAACCCAGCGCAATTTTGTCCCCTACAAAACATTTGGCAGTTTCTGGAGACATTTTAGGTTGTCACACCTAACGGGCGGAGAGAGAAGGTTGTGCTGGCATTAATAGATGGAGGCCAGGGATGCCACTAAACATCCTATAATGCCCAGGACAGTCCTTACAACAAAGAATTATTCGGCTAAAACACTAAACAGTGGGTTGGAAAACCACTCGAAGCCTTTGCTTATGCTGTCCCTTCTATAAAAAGTGTTCTCTTCGTTGCTCT
The DNA here is from genome assembly GCF_009761245.1 of Sapajus apella. NCBI lineage: Eukaryota > Metazoa > Chordata > Mammalia > Primates > Cebidae > Sapajus > Sapajus apella. Next base: position 13,847,953 of record NW_022436986.1, on the reverse strand, counting down.
TCTTATTTAAATCCTGCCAGGTGGTAATCTCAGCATTTTGGGAGGCCAAGGTGGGTGGATCATCTGAGGTCAGGAGTTCAAGACTAGCCCGGCCAACGGGAGAAACCCTGTCTCTACTAAAATTACAAAATTAGCCAAGCGTGGTGGTACATGCCTGTAATCCCAGTTACTCCAGAGAGAAAGGAAAGGCACCCTCATATCCTGCTGGAGTATGTATAAGCCAATATAACCTTTTTGATAATTTGGCCCGAGTTAGCAGAATTATAAACACCCATACCCTTGGAACAAGCCATTTCATTGCTCACACAAAGTCCTATGCACAAGGATGTTTACTGCAGCACTGTTTGTGAAAGGAAAGACTAAACACAATCTAGCTGATCCCTTTAGGAGGGGTCAGTAGCTTTAAATTACAAAGCTTTAATACAACACAATTATCTGCTTAAAAGGAGTAAGATAGTCCTTCAAAGGAGTCACCATTGAAAGATTGCTGAGATACTGTTGAACAAAAATGGCAATGCGCAGGACAGCCTTACTAATATGTAACATTTGGTGAAAGAGTAAGAGTAAAGAATATTCATAGATATATTATAAACATATACATAGAAAATATCTATAAGCATGTATAAAAACGCGTTAATAGTGGGTGCCTTTGGGGAGAAGAACTTGGTCATGACAATTAGAAGATTTAGTTGTCATTTTATTATCCTTCAGACTGTTTGGATTTTTTAACCATATGCATGCATTTCTTTTTTATTTAGGAAAAAATATTTCATTAAAAAATTCTTGTGCTTGCTTCGGCTGCACATATATTAAAATGGGAAAAATACAGAGATTAGCATGGCCCCTTCACAAGGATGACATGCAAATTTGTGAAGTGTCCCATATTTTGGGGGCTTAATTCCTGGGTGATGAAGTAATCTATAAAACAAACTCTCATGACATGAGTTTACCTACAGAATGAACCCTCACATGTACCCCCAAACCTAAAATAAAACTAAAAAAAAAAAAAAAGAATATATCTTTATCATCTTGAATTAGGTACGGATTTCTTTAATAGTACACACAAAAAACTAACACTTAAAAAATTGACATACTGTTTTTTTATGAAAATTGAGAACTTCTTCCATAGAAAGAGACCATGAAGGATAAATAGTTAAGGCACATACTGGGAGAAGAGATTCACAGTCGATAAATCCAACAAAGGTCTTGCATTCATAATATATAAAAATAGTCAATATAATTTTTGAAAGTGAGCAAAAGACTTGAACAGACACTTTACAAAAAGGATATTCAAATGGCTAACAATCATATGTAACGATACCCAAAATCATTAGTCACCAGCCGGGCCCAGTGGCTCACGCCTGTAATCCCAGCACTTTGGAAGGCTGAGGCAGGTGGATCACCTGAGGTTGGGAGTTCAAGACCAGGCTGACCAACATGGAAAAACCCCATCTCTACTAAAAATACAAAATTAGCCAGGTGTGGTGGCACATGCCTGTAATCCCAGCTACTCGGGAGGCTGAGGCAGGAGAATTGCTTGAACCCGGGAGGTAGAGGTTGAGGTGAGCCAAGATCACGCCATCACACTGCTGCCTGAGCAACAAGAGCAAAACTCCTTCTCAAAAATAAAAAAATAAAAAAAGTCATTAGTCCCCAAGAAAATGTAAAATTAAAAAACCATGACGGAATATCTCTCCTCTGCTGTCAGAATTGCTAAAATTAAAAAGGCTGACTATATTCATTTCTCATACATTGCTGGTAGAATAAAAAGGTACAACCACTTTGAAAGTTCTTTGACAGCATCTACAAAAGCTGAACCTTCCAACCTTACCTCCATAAAACTTCCCTGATTTACAGATTTTCCTTCAGATAACCCCTCTAATTTATGTATGTGTTTACTACTGTTTAAAATCTGCTGTAAGTTTCCAGACTTTCACTGGCTCTATTTCATTGGGATTTGCTGAGCACCTATCTAAATCAGACACTTGGAAATCTTATTGGGATTAAAGAGAGAACCTATTTTATAGATCCTTTCCTACGGGAGCTCATAGACCAGATGGAGTTGCAGATATATATATGCAAAGTAAGAGACAGGCTGGGCGTGGTGGCTCATGCCTGTAATCCCAGCAATTTGGGAGACTGAGGCAGGTGAGTCATCTGAGGTCAGGAGTTTAAGACCAGACTGGCCAACATGGTGAAACCCTGTCTCTACAAAAATTCACTAGGCGTGGCGGTGTACACCTGTAATCTCAGCTACTCAGGAGGCTGAGCCCAGAGAATCACTTGAACCTGGGAGACAGAGGTTGCAGTGAGCCAAGATCATACCACTGCACTCCAGCCTGGGCAACAGAGCAAGACTCTGTCTCAAAAAAAAAAAAAAAACAAAGTAAGAGACAAACACCTCTTTAGACTAACCTTCTCTTCCCAACTAACTTCTACATTTCAATCCCCGTGTCACACTTCTTTCATATTCTCACAGGGTCTGAATCTACAATGACCCAAAGTAGAAACTGAGTAAAACTCTGTTGAACTGATCTAGTTGATGTATATTCACAGACAGCAAGAAAAAATTGGACTAGCTGAAAAGAATAGATGTTGGTCACTGACAGCTTCAACAAGGCTTAAGGATATTCAAAACCTAGTCCCACACCGGCCAAAATTTTATATCTATTAGCTAATCCCATTCTCACAGCAACCTGTGGAGCAGAGGCTATTACTGCCATTTGACAGATGAGAAGCTTCAGATCAAGACAGATGATGTTATTTGCCAAGGTCACATACCCAGGAACTAGCAAGGCGGGGAGCCAAACTCCTGGTCTCTCATTTTAAATTTTGGTTCTTGCTGCCACATCACATGCATCAGAAATAGCCTAATACCATTCCAGGGAAGTGCGAATCTAAATTTCTCTCTGGCTTTGGACCTTTACACGTTTTTCTTTCCGTGAAACACTTACGCAGCCCCATCGTTTATTCTCTTCTCCTGTCCTCCCTTTTCATGGGCAGTATCTCTTTCTCCTTCTTTAAATCTCTGCTTTAATTTTAGCCTTTCCAGAAGGCCTTTTCTGATATCCAGGACAGGTTTTAATGCCATGGCTGTGAGCAACTCAAGCACCTTTTACAACCTATGATGTCATTGTTTAAAGGTGTCTTCCCCACTAGGCTGTGGCTGCTATCTTTCCCGTTCATTGCTGAATTCTCAACGCTTTGCACATAGCAGTGTTTCATTATATATTAAATGTATGTAATAATTCATTCAATTATGTAATTATTCATTCAATTACTTTCTATTCATAGAAAGTGAGAGCATTCTTCCAGGTCTAAGTTTGACCCCATTTTCCCCAATTCTGTCTACCAAGCAGCAGTAAGCCAAGGTCAAAAAGAGAATGACTATATAGTCAGATGGATTAAGAGGCATGGAGCCTCATCCTATCCTAAGACTTACTTGGTGAGAGCTTTCCTCTCCTTTATGTAACTCAGTCTACCAATTTTACAATACCAGCAACATACTAGTTTGCTTCTGTACTCATACCTGGCACTACCTTGTTCTATTACTCTCAAAAGCCTGGCCACAACCAAAATTGACCTATGGTAGGCAGTCAGTTTTGCCTACATCCATCTGCATTCCCAGATATGAGAGGTCGGCTCCTGTGAGGCTGTACGGTTTAGTGGAAATTTCTGTGGCTGGAAGGTGATGCATGGTGATTAAAGTAAAACTCATGAATGACAAGCATATGACCACTAACAATCTCCTGCTATGCTTTCTTACGGTTTGCAGTGGTCCTGAACTCTTTTTATTTAGTGCTGCCTGATCGGCCACATCAACTTTGGTCCAGTTGCTCTTGGAAACCCCAAATGTTGCATGGTGTTGCAGTTTTGAAAAAAGTTCTCTGGGGAAAACAATTTGAATTACATTATTGGCATTCCATTAAAAACCTGCCTCGTAAATAATTAAGGATGCCAGAGGCCATCTGGCCTCACCCCACACAGCATCACTGTCAAGTGGTCATGCAATTCATGCTTAACAGCCCCTAATTATGGAGATCTCACTACCAGCGAGACAGCGCATTCCGAATCTCACAGTCTTAATTAGGAGAAAGTTGTTTGTTATTTTAGTAAAAATCTGCCATGTTGCAACTTTCTCCCATCGGGCTGATTCTGTCTTCTTCATAAATGCCTAATCCTCTCCCATATGACAACCATTACATATACTGAAGGATGAAAGAAATGAATAGAATTGCTACGTGTAAATTGAAAACTTTAATACGCAAAAATGATTAGCCAAAACAAACAAGCAAATGACCGTGAAGAAGTTTAACTGATACACTAGGGGAAAAGTTTATGTGTAACATATATAAGAGATAAAGTGTCCTTACACTTAGAAAAACTTACACAAATTTATTCAACAGAAAAATGGGCGAAAAGTATTAACCAGTAATTTATTAAGGAATACAATGGTAGGCCAGGCATGGTGGCTCATGCCTGTAATCACCGCATTTTGGGAGGCCGAAGTGGGTGGATCATTTGAGGTCAGGAGTTCAAACCCAGCCTGGCCAACATGATGAAACCCCACCTCTACTAAAAATACAAAAATTAGATGGGCATAGTGGCAGCTGCCTATAATCCCAGCTACTCAGGAGGCTGAGGCAGGAGACTCGCTTGAACCTGGGAGGTGGAGGCTGCAATGAGCTTATACTGCACCATTGCACTCCAGCCTGGGTGGCAGAATGAGACTCTGTCTCAATAAGTAAGTAAATAAGTAAATAAATAAATAAATAAAAGAAATACAATGGTACTAAACATATGAAAGAATATTCAAATGCACCAAGGTATGATAAAAATGTAAATAAAAACAAGATCATCACAATGTGTAAATTGATTTAATCTTTCTGGAGGACAGTTTAATGATATCAAAATTTTAATTATGTAACTATTAAATCCAGAAGTTTTACTTCTAGGAATTTATCCTAAGATAATTAGCCAAATGAACAGTGATATAAGTTAAGGACATTGATTTAATCGTTCATTTGTAAGAGCAAAAATGAGACGGACTTCTTACTCTGTTGCCCAGGCTGGAGTGCAGTGGCATGATCTTGGCTCACAGCAGCCTCCGCTTCCCAGGTTCAAACAATTCTCCTGCCTCAGTCTCCCATGTAGCTGGGATTCCAGATGTGAGCCACCACACCTGGCTAATTTTTGCATTTTTAGTCGAGACAAGGTTTCACCATGTTGGCCAGGTTGGCCTCAATCTTCTGACCTTAGGTGATCTGCCTGCCTCAGCCTCCTAAAGTGCTGGAATTACAGGCATGAGCCACCCAACAGTTAAATTTCTATCAATAGGAAATTGGTTATATAAATTATGGTCAAAACATGCAATGGAATTCTAAATAGCCATTAAATGTGATAATCTAGTTGACACAGAAATATGTCCATTACAGTGTTGAGTGATTAAAAGATTATTACACCTTCTGTATTTGTCCACTTTCATGCCACTGATAAAGACATACCCCAGACTGGACAATATATAAAAGAAAGAAGTTTAATGGACTTACAGCTCCACATGGCTGGAGAGGCCTCACAATCATAGCAGAAGGCAAGGAGGAGCAAGTCACATCTCACGTGGATGGCAGCAGGCAAAGAGAGAGCTTGTGCAGGGAAACTCCCATTTTTAAAACCATCAGATCTTATGAGACTCATTCATTATAACAAGAACAGTGCAGGAAAGATCCGCCCCCATAATTCAATCACCTCCCATCTGGTTCCTCCCACATGTGGGAATTGTGGGAGTTATAATTCAAGATGATATTTGGGTGAGAATACAACCAAATCATATCACCTCCTATGTAAAATTACATGTCTGTTGTGTGTCCATGCATTTGCAATATGCTGTCCAGAACAATGGTCATCAAGATATCAGTGATGTTCCTCTTGCATAGTACAATTAAGGATAATTATTTTTTTCCTCTTTACCTTTTTTTAGTTGTGCTCACCTTTTTGTATTATCTACAATTTTATAATTTAAAAAATAATGAAAATATTTTTACTGTAAAACACAAATACGGAAAATTGCTTTTAATGTCCCTTCTGAGTCTTCTCTAAGTTAAGGCTTCCTGACGCTTTCAAAATTTCTTCAAATGAAATGAACTTGAGTCCTTACGCATCCTAGATTCTGTCTTCAAAAGCACTTACTCCCACCCAGGTAATTTTCATCCCCTTAAAGCACAGTAGCCAGAATGGAACCCAGTAATGTGGATATGGTCTCAGCAGCCCGGAGTAGAAGAGGACACTCACCAAGCAGCCAATAGCGTGACTAGTGTTGATGGCAGCACGTCCCACTGCTAATGCTTGTTGAACTCCCTGGTCTTTCTCACACCTGGGTAGTGTTGAAGTCACTGGGTTCCCACATGTTCATGCTATTGTTTACTTGAGCCCAGACACAATCTCTAGATTGGGCTCATCTTTCAGCCTCTGAAGAGCTTTGTAGAACCTGAGTCTTCTAAACAGCACCCTCACAGTTCCCTTAGACTATCAGAAACTCTAAAATGACATGGCCATTTTCTCCCAAGGTTATCCCAGTTCCTCCTTGCAAGATAAATTTATGTCCATTCCCCTAGTTGCTTCATCTATGTTCTGGGAGATTAAATAATCTATGTTACACATCGAAAGTGTCTATTTTCTCTAATCCATTATTGGTAATAGTATAAGTCAAAATAGAGCTTCTGGAAGGCAATTGGAGGATGTTTATAAGAATGTTCAATGTGAACAATCTTTAACACCAAAATTACCCTTCTCTATATATACTTTTTATGCACTGTTTTATGTAATTTGACTTTCAGGATGATTTCCTAGGAGGTGGTGGGCTGTATTTGACTCATGGGCAATAGTTTGCCAACCCCTGTTCTACACCTACATCACATGCATTTTTCTTTCCCTACTTGCTGCTTGCCATCTGTTGCATATACCTTGCATCAGTTAGTTTTTGCTGTATAACAAATAATCCCAAAACTTAGCAGTTCAACACAACTCTTTATTATGATTCTAAGGGTCAATAGTTTGAGTGGGGATCAGCTGGGACAGGTCATATACTCCACGTGGAATCAGCTGGGCCCCTCATTTGCCTGAGATCTGTTGACCATCGGCAGCCTCAGACATCTGGCTTTCAGCAGAGTGATGGAAGGAACAGGGCTATGTGTCTCTTGTCAACCAGCAGGCTGCCCAGGGCTTATTTACGTACTGGTGTTTGCAATGTAAGCAAGGGCATCAGGAGAGGGCAATCCCCCACGTGAAACACTTTTTAAGCCTCTCACTGCATCACATTTGCTACTCTCTTACTGACCAAATAAGTCTCATGTTGGAATCATGGCCAAGGCAAGATTGTAGAGCTGGAGAAATAGATGCCACCTCCTGATGAAAGGATCTGTGGTTGCATCGCACAGGGATATACATACAGGGTGGGGAATAATTTGTGACCATTTTTGCAATCGGACCAATTCCATCAACAATCTCGCCTCAGGTCCTATCTCCTTCCAGGAGCTCTTTCACGCGTCTCCTGCTCAGACAAGGGGCCAGCCTGCACAGAGGTCTGTTCTCCCTCTCCTTGAGATGCTCTTTGATCACTATCATTCAAGAAGCAGAGAGAACTAGATAATGAGATTATAGAGTCACAAATGACAAATATTTTCGAGAGAGAATCTCTGGATAAAGAAAAATAGACCAGGAGTGGTGGCTCATGTCTGTAATCTCAACACCTTGTGGGGGCTGAGACAGGCAGATCACTTGAGACTAGATCACTTTTTGGCCAAGAAGCACTAACCTCAATGCATCTTTTCCAGACACAGAACCGTAATTCTTTTTCTCACCTGCAGTCAATTATTTCTTAACCGGGAAAAGTGATTTGAGCAGCTCAAAGTCTCCTCAAAACATTTCTCCACTCTAATTTCCCTCTTCAAAACCTGTATTTAAATTATTAGCCGCATTACCTCCCATTCACTGAATTTTGCCTGCTCTCCATGTGCTCATTTTCAGGCTTTTAAAAAATGAAGATTCTAAAACTGTGACAGTTCCCATGGTAACATATTGGTTTCTTTGAACTTCTTTACTCTCAAATGCCAAGGGAACCACCCAGTCAGCTGAGTCTCGTTATAATCCTGTCTGTGAAGAGGGATCACGTCTGCTTCGCTCACCCTCCTTCCAAAATTATCCTTCTCAATACATATTTTTATGCACTCCCCTTCCCCCAACAGCATATACGACACCATTGGCAGTCTTTAAAAGAAAAGACAGGATGGGCGCGGTGGTTCACACCTGTAATCCCAGCACTTGGGAGGCCAAGGTGGGCGGATCATGAGGTCAGGAGTTTGAGACCAGCCTGGCCAACAGAGTGAAAACCCCTTTCTACTAAAAACACAAAAATTAGCCGAGTGTGGTGGCATGCGCCTGTAGTCCTAGCTAGTCAGGAGGCTGAGGCAGAAGAATCGCATGTACCCAGGAAGCGGAGGTTGCAGTGAGCCAAGGCCAGGTCATTGCACTCCTGCCTGGGTGACAGAGTGAGACTCCATCTCTAAATAAATAAATAAAATTTAAAATAAAAGACGAAGCTGGGCATGATGGCTCACGCCTGTAATCCCAGCAATTTGGGATGCCAAGGCGGGCAGATCACCTGAGGTCAGGAGTTCAAGACCAGCCTGACCAACATGTGAAACCCTGTCTCTACTAAAAATACAAAATTATCCAGGAGTAGTGGTACATGCCTGTAATCCCAGCTACTTGGGAGGCTGAGGCAGGAAAATTGCTTGAACTCAGGAGGCGGAGGTGGCGGTGAGCTGAGATTGGGCCAGAGCACTCCAGCCTGGGCAACAAGGTCGAGATTCCGTCTCAAAAAAAAAAAGAAAAGAAAAGACAAATCTTGCTCAACAACCATCATTGATAGAGATATTGATGGACAGCTGAGGTGTGAGGAAAGCACTGCTATCCATGAAAGCAAACAGAATAATATAGACTACAAACAGTACGCTCAATAAATGTTCATTGATTCAAGTTTGCTCGCCATTGTATGCAAAGCACTGTAGAAGGGGCCGTACGGGGTTCAGAGATCAGTGAGAACCAGCAGGGAGCTCATGGTATGGTGGTGAGTGAAAGCTCACAGCCCTATTTTAATTCTCAAATAAAACAATGATATACGAAGAAAGAAACTCTTAAACATGCCTCGACTTCTGAGCTTATTAAGGAGAAAATGTATAAGAATGACAATGACTTCAGATTCATTTTGTCGTCCAGACCATCCCCAGCCTTAGCCCCCCCAAGTCCTGACTTGATTCCTATGGAATAAATGCTCCCATGTCAGTCCACTGGGAGTATGACTTTCCTGCATTTCATCCTTGATAGGCAATGTCTCAAAAAGGGCTTGGAAAGTTCTGCTCATCCAAGGACCAGAGAGAACCAGATAATGAGATTATGGAGTCACAAATGACAGCTAGTTTTGTGAGAGAATCTCTGGATAAAGAAAAACGGCCCCAGTGTGGTCTCATATCCGTAATCACAGCACTTTGGAGGGCTGAGGTGGGCAGATCACTTGAGGCCAGGAGTTCAAGACCAGCTTGGCTAACATGGCAAAACTCCATCTCTACTATAAGTACAAAACCTAGCTGGGCATGGTAGTGCACTCCTGTAATCCCAGCTACTGGGAGGCTGAGGCACAAGAATCGCTGGAACCCAGGAGGCAGAGGTTTCAGTGAGCCAAAACCACACCACTGCACTCCAGCCTGGCAACAGAGCAAGACTCTGTCTCAAAAAAACAAACAAAAAAAGGTGGAGAGAGCAAAGGGGACTATCTTCTTACATGAAATACAGGCAATTTCATTTGGGTTAATATCATTTGCTTATTTTCATTTCTAAAAAATGACAGGCCAGACATGGTGGCTCACGCCTGTAATCCCAGCACTTTGGGAGGCCAACGCAGGTGGATCACCTGACATCAGGAGTTCGAGACCAGCCTGGCCAACATGGAGAAACCCC
>NW_022436986.1:13759227-13837842 GCF_009761245.1 Sapajus apella | reverse complement strand
AGGAGGCCGAGGCGGGTGGATCACGAGGTCAAGAGATCGAGACCATCCTGGTCAACATGGTGAAACCCCGTCTCTACTAAAAATACAAAAAATTAGCTGGGCATGATGGTGTGTGCCTGTAATCCCAGCTACTCAGGAGGCTGAGGCAGGAGAATTGCCTGAACCCAGGAGACGGAGGTTGCGGTGAGCCGAGATCACGCCATTGCACTCCAGCCTGGGTAACAAGAGCGAAACTCCGTCTCAGAAAAAAAAAAAAAAATTACAAAGAAAATTAAAAACAAAGAGTCAGTTTAAATTGGAGTCAATGGTAAACCCAACCTGTTATTTGGGTGATTATGAGCAAATTAAAAAATTAAACTCTCTGAACTTGGAATGTTTATCTATAAAATATAGATAATTGTGCTTATAACCTCTGATAACATCAAGACGTAGTCAAGAGCCCTTCAAAAATAAGCAAATAAATGACAAATGTACTCTACTACTTGGTCCATAGTATCCTCAAAGTGGTCTTTAGGAGAAAGAATTAATTCTGCACCTAAGATGAGTCAGGTGCTTTCCATGGAACAATCCCAATTCCCAACCCTATTCATCTTCAGTTTTCCAGACAAGGAACATGAGAGTCAGAGAAGTCAGGCCACTGAACAGCGATACTAAGTGGCAGGCCTTCCTGACTCCAAAACTAATGCTCTAAGTCACTGCCCAAATAGTGCTAACTATAGCACAGGCTAGAACAGAGAATGGCTCTGGTGCCCCATGGGGAATGTTTATCCTGCACAGACACCTGGATTAGAGGTTGACTGGCTGTCCCCAGAGAAGGGAATCTGGCATGGCTGGTGGAAGCGCCTGGCAGGCACCCTGGGGAGCTGTGTTCAGTCTGGCCTCAGGCAGTCTGCACCGATGAGCAGGAAGAGGGTGTAGCACAGGCTCTAATGAAGTCCACAGATGCTGGAGGCGTATTGTAAACACCAGTGGGCGTGAGTGGCCAGGAGGGTGGAGGAACAAGGAGGCTGCGCTGGCAGCTCAGAGCGGGTAGAAATATGGGCAAGAAGTAATGAAAGAGAAACTCCATCCACTGGGCTTGTTTGCGAACACAGCAACCCAGAAACTCTCTGAACAAGAAGCAAGGGTCTGTAGAGGCATGTGCGGGCCTGAAGCCAGAGAGAGAACTCCCAGAAAACACAGATGAGGCAGAAACTTAGGGCTCTGAACTACGAGCCTCCATCCACCAGCGAGTGTTTACCGAGCACCTCTGGGTACAAGACTCTGCAGTGAGAGTCAGAGGCTAAGACTCAGTCCCTGCCAGCCACATAACAGTATTATTAACATTAACTAATTCGAATCCTGATTCCCCTGCATACTGGCTGGATGACTTAGCTAATCACTAGCATCTTAAAGCTTTACTTTTCCCATCTGCAAAATGGGTACAATAATTAACATCTCCCACATAGAGCCTTTGTGAAGATTCAGTGATATAATGGTTCTTAAAAAAACTAAAACAACAACAAAAAAAGACTGGGCATAATGCCCCAGCTAAATCCTGAATCAAGGGTGGCCGCTCATGTTATTATGATGAAGCCTCTCTTACATGCCCAGACACTAGATTTGATATTGTCCAGATACTGGAAGGAAGCAGATGACATACTCATCTGGGATACTTAAAATAAATTATATTAAAGGGACTATTTGTCAAGGTCTGGGTAGGATTGCATGGAATAAAACGGATTTTGAGACACTTCCAGGACTAAGAAGGCTGAGGCCCTAATTCCTCCTCAACCCCACGCCTGGCTAACAGCTGGAGCCCAAGGAGATTGGTGGCCGCCACTGGGAGCTGGAGCTGGATCATGGGGTGTGAGATGTGTCATTGGTCAGACCAGGCTGAAGGAAGGGAGCCTCCTTCTCCTCCCACATACCCCCAGTCTTCTGCCGCCACTCCCACTAGCTAAGTTCCAGGAGATGGCTGAGGCCAAGGAGTGCTGTCACAGCTGACCAGGCACCAGCGGAGAAGGGCAGGGAAGGGTAGAATGTGGGCGTGGGGATCAGAAACGAACAGGACAACTGATGAAGCTCCAAAACTTGTTTACTGGTCTCATTAACCCCATGGAAGTTTATGGCGTGTCTTCCTTTTTCCGATAATGAAATTTGGCTCAGAGAGGTACAGCACTTGGATGCCCAGCTAAAAAAGTGAGTAGCCTCCGTTAGAATCCAAATCCAATTCACCACACCCTGATTGTGCCAGTGTTGACAGAATGGACTGGGAGGGCCCTTGTTGTCCATAGGAATTTGGTGAGAGAGTTTTCTCCATGAAAAAAAGGTTGCATAGAATTCTAAATTATTTCGGAAAGGCCAAACCTATTGGTTCAGGCTTATAATCCCAGCACTTTCAGAAGCCAAGGTGGGAAGATCGCTTGAGACCAAGAATTTGAGACCAGCCTGGGCAACATAGCAAGACCCCAGTCTATACCAAAAAAAATAAATTTTAAAAATTTATTTTCAGCAAAGGGATGGTTTATAAAAACAAGAAGAATAAGGAAAACAGAGCCTAGATGCCCATTTGGGTTAACAGTTAATTTATCCCTTCAATAGACATCTTGATGCTTCTGGCCTTTACTGGGAGACAAAGGTAACAGCTAGTAGGCATAGTTTTCACTTATATTAGCACTTCTAAGCATGTTATATGCATTCACACATTTTAATAATAGATTGGATTCACTTAATCATAATTAAATCCTTTAATCAAAACATGGGTGTTAATCTTTAAAAACTCACACAGTCTCAATGTAAGAGGGTGAGGTACAGATGATTTCAGCTATGTGATACTTGCTAAGACACAGAGGCCACCAGATGTTTCAGGGCAGAGAGAAGAGTTAGTAACCCCATGGTCGGCTGGAGGTGGCATTTACTTGCTTCCCAGAGCTGACTGTGTATTTTTTCCTAAGCATTAAGCATCAACTTCACTTTGCTAACTTGATATTGGACTGGTGGGGGTCATTGGCCAACACTATAAATAAGGCTTTCTATTTTATTTAATTTTTTTTTTTTTTTTTCCGAGACGGAGTTTTGCTCTTGTTACCCAGGCTGGAGTGCAATGGCGCGATCTCGGCTCACCGCAACCTCCGCCTCCTGGGTTCAGGCAATTCTCCTGCCTCAGCCTCCTGAGTAGCTGGGATTACAGGCACGCGCCACCATGCCCAGCTAATGTTTTGTATTTTTAGTAGAGACGGGGTTTCACCATGTTGACAAGGATGGTCTCGATCTCTTGACCTCGTGATCCACCCGCCTCAGTCTCCCAAAGTGCTGGGATTACAGGCTTGAGCCACCGCGCCCGGCTTTATTTAATTTTTTGAGAGATAATGATTAACATTTACCAGCACACCATGGCCAGAAGGCTTCCTGGAGGAGGAAGTATTTGAGGTAGACTTATTTATAAGGAAATGGCAAGGTGTCCCAATGTCTTATCCATCCAATTCCTTTGCATACTCCCTTGCTCCAGCCTCATTGAAGTAATCAGCGTGCTCCTGTCCTCTCACCCCTAACTCCCTTATACAATTCTTTCCTTGCCTGGGTGATCCTTTTCCTCTTATCCACCAGAGAAACTCTTACTTCTGAATAGGCTGTCTGAAGACTTTTCTGTGCAAATTCCTGTCCAGGACCCTGACACCAGCTGAATGAGCTTAGGCCGTGCTTGACATCTCTAAGCCTTGTCTTTTCAGGCTGTGTCCATAGACTGTAGGATGGGGACCATGTGAATGGCCCTGCCTGCTCCACAGGGTTGCTGTTGGAATGAAATGGATGGTCCAAGAGCCACACCAGAGAGCGAGCACCAACGAAGGCATGCGAGGAAACACTGGACGTCAGAGCTGGACGCGAGCTCCGAAACCACTGAAGCCAGTCTTCTCGGCTTACAAATGAGAAAAGTGAGGCGCATTCAGCTAGTGTGCTTTTTGTCTAGATTACTGAGGGAAGAGGAAGAACATGAGCCCATGAGTGTCCCAGAAGATCTGTCTTATTTGCCCACCACGGACCAGTGGGCACCACCAGGCCAGACCTCCCAGGAATGAGATTCTGGAATCAGTGCAGAGGTAACAACTGTCCATCACTTTCTAGGCAGTGGGCCAGTAAGAGAAGGGTTATATCTTTGGGGGAAAAAAGGGAGGTGGGCTGGGGCTGTGCAGAGACCCCCAGCGGGGTGGGAACATCGAGGGTGCTCTTGTGTGATGGTGTGGCTTATGTGGTCTCACCCCTACTTCTGCTACAGTAGAGAGAAGGAGGAGGGGTGGCAGAGAGGGAGCTTAAGAAAAAGGGGGGCCATGCCACACTACAAGAGCCAGTCCAAGAGGACAGCTGGAGCCCAGGGGGCTTCCTTGGAGATGGCTCTGCAGGCAGCTGTGTGTTGAGCTCAGATGAGACAAGGCATTGCTAGTCACACGGGTGACACTGACGTGAAGCTCAGGTCAAGACCAGGTTAAGTCTTGGAGGGCAGGCCAAGGGGAGGGGCTCCTGGAGCATGTGGGCACCAGTGGGACAAGACACCATTGGGGGCCAAAGACAAGAGATAGATCCTAGGGGTTGAAGAGCAAAGGACACTGCCAAGGTCCTTGGGAAAGGTACGGAGGGGCCGGAGCTGCGGTTCTCGTCATTCTTCCCATAGGAGTTCTGGGAAAGATTTGCTTATGTTTTTAATCATTTTTTAATTATAAAAGTAATATGTCAATAATCTCAATTCAAACAGTCAAACATTACATACAAAGCAGAAACCTCTCAAGACCCACCCATCCCACCACTCTCCTGATTCTGATGCGAATCCCTTCAAGCCTTTGGCTATGAGTTTATACCCATATTTGTTCATGGGAGAAGTACGTGATTCTGTGTGTGTGTGTGTGTGTGTGTGTGTGTGTGTACTTTTGGTTTTGGTTTTTTGGTTGTTTTTTTGTTTTTTTGAGGCAGAGTCTCACTCTGTTGCCCAGGCTAAAGTGCAGTGGCACAATCTTGGCTAACTGCAGCCTCCACCTCCTGGTCTCAAGTGATTCTCCCGCTTCAGCCTCCCAAGTAGCTGGGATTACAGGCGTCTGCCATCACCCCCAGCTAATTTTTGTATTTTTAGTAGAGATGGGGTTTCACCATGTTGGCCAGGCTGTTCTCAAACTCCTGACCTCAGGTAATCCACCCACTTCAGCCTCCCAAAGTGCTGGGATTACGGGCATGGGCCACTGTACCCAGCGTGTTTTTATATGAAAGTGATCAACCCTCAGTGCTCTCCTGAGTCTTACTGCCTGCAGCCACTCACTTACTCACCTTACTCACGGCACATACAGAGCCAGAACTACAGCACTCCTTGTCAACCGCCCCTTACAATTTCACAGTCTGGGAAAGTGATCCATTATCTAATTATCCCCTCAGTGATGGACAGTTTAGACTGTTTCCAATTTTTCATTTTCAAACAATGCACTAGTGAATAGCCCTTTACAAACTACAGGAAGAAAATAATAATTACATTTCACATATATTTTTATGTCATATATATTACATATCATTATACATAATATCATTTGTAATACATCATACAATATATCCATTTTACATATGTGAAAAACTACTTTTATTTTTTTGAGACAGAGTTTTGCTCTTATTGCCCAGGCTGGATTGCAGCAGCACCATCTTGGCTCACTGCAACCTCCACCTCCAGGGTTAAAGCGATTCTCCTATCTCAGCCTCCCGAGTAGCTGGGATTACAGGCATGTACCACTATGTTCAGCTAATTTTTTGTACTTTTAGTGGAGACAAGTTTTCTCCATGTTGGTCAGGCTTGTCTCGAACTTCCAACCTCAGGTGATTCGCCTGCCTTGGCCTCCCAATGTGCTGGGATTACAGGCGTGAGTCACCGGACCTGGCCAAAAAACTACTTTTTTAGAGGTGAAAATCTCCTAGGAAAAGTGGGCACCTCCACCCCTGATGTACTCCCCTGACTTAAAACAGGTCTAGGCTGAGATCTTGAAATATCATCAGGAACTGTGACTGCGTACACCCGAGATGAGACCAAAAAGCTTAATGAGTCTTTTCCGTCTCCACTTGTAAGGACTCTGTATATTCATTCTCTCTTAGTCATCATTTGGGTGAGTTCTCCATATTTACGCTTATTCTTTTTTTCATCTGTCGTCATAAATCAGTCCCTGCAGCCTCCTAATCAAATCCAGCTTTTCAAATGAAACTGTAGCCGCGTGTTTAACTAACTAAATATTGTTTTTCCCCCAGCACTGACAGACAGAGAGGGTGGGATGAAGCCTTGATCGGTGTCCTCTCTGCCTCAGCAACCCAGGAAGCTGCCGGCGCAGTCACTGACAGGGAGGGACCCAGGTGGGCGTCAGGCCGTGAGCTGTGGGTAGGGAGGGGTGGCAGTTAGGAGGTTTCCCTTTGCTGTCAGGATTTTGGCTCGCTGTCCCTGGGATCCTCAGGAAGGAGGTCACCCTTTCCACGGCTACCCTTAATAAAGGCAGGCAATGGAGTGTAAAGTTGCCTGGAGTAGCACCCAGCTGCCACCCTGCCCTTGGAGCATGCCTACTGAGTTCAGCTTCCACCAGGCCTACTAACCAATAGGCTTGTAGCTGCTCTGGGAGAACAAAGGATGCCAGCCCCTGTTACTCCACCTTCAGACACTCCGGTCTCAGGTGGGTGCTCATGTGGCCTCAGCAGTAGCAAGACTGAGTACATGTTTCCTAAGACCTGTCCTTGAACCTGTCCTCCAATTGCCTATGGGATCTACGGCAGTAGTTCTCAAAGTTATCCACCCGCAGTGGAGGGGGATGGTTTCTGGATGTTCCCTGGACTAGCAGCATCAGTGTCATCTGGGGACTAGCTCAATAGGCAAATTCTCAACCCCTACCCCGGACCTACTGGGTCAGAATCTCTAAGAATGGGATCCAGCAGTGTGAATTCTAATGAGCCCTCTAGACAATTCCAATGCCTGCTCAAGTTTAAACAGCACTAACAAAGCTCCTAACTCAGAGGCCCGGCTCTCCATGAACCGGCCCTGGCAGCTCCTTCAACCCCATTGCTCACTGCTTTCCCTACGGGATGCTATGCTACGTGGAGCAGCTCAGCATACCAGGAGGCGTCTCTCCCTGCCTCTGTGCTTGCTAGCCCTTCTCCTTGCCCTGCCCTTGCTCGCATTAACACATACCTACCTTTTAAGTCCCAGCTCTGCATCCCCTAGAAAGTCTTCCTTCGCTTCTCCAATAAGAGCTAAAAATCGCCAACACCTACAGGGTACCATTCCATGAGCTGTTCAGTTGTTCCTCAGTAACCATGGGGGACTGGTCCCAGGAACTCCTGAGGATACCAAAACCCACAGATGCTCAAGTTCCTGACATAAAATGATGTAGGATTGCCAGATAAGCTAAGCACATCCTCCATGTACTTTAAGTCATCTCTAGATTACGTATAATCCCTAATACAATGTAAATGCTATGTAGGAAGTTGTTTGCTATACTATTTTGTTTAAGAAACAACGACAAGAAGAATGTCACATGTTTGGTAATGATGCTTTTTAAAAAAATATGTTTGATCCATGATTGGTTGGACCCATGGGTGAGGAACCCAACTGTCTTTCTCTCTACAGTCAGATGTAGAGAGAAAGACAATTTTTTTGTTGTTCTTATTTTTGAAACAGGGTCTGGCTCTGTCGCCCAGGCTGGAGTGCAGTGGAGTGATCTCAGCTCGGTTCACTGAAACCTCCACCTCCCATCCTCAAGCCATCCTCTCACCTCAGCCTCCTGAATATCTGGGACTACAGGTACATACCACCACACCCAGCTAATTTTTGTATTTTTTGGTAGAGACAGGGTTTCATCAAGTTGTCCAGGCTTGTCTCAACTCTTGGGCTCAAGCGATCCACCTGCATCAGCCTCCCAAAGTGCTAAGATTACAAGTGTGGGTCACCATGCCTGGCTGAGACAGTTGTCGAGACATATATCTATAGATGTAGATAGTTATAGGTGGGGTGTGATGGCTCATACCTGTAATCCCACCATTTTGGGAGGATGAGGCAGGCAAATCACCTGAGGTCAGGAGTTCGGGACCAGTCTGGCCAACATGGAGAACCCTGTCTCTACTAAAAAATACAAAAATTAGCCTGGCATGGTGGTGGATGTGTATAATTTCAGCTACTCAGGAGGCTGAGGCAGGAGAATCGCTTGAACCCAGGAGACAGAAGTTGCAGTGAGCTGAGACCGTGCCACTGCACTCCAGCCTGGGCAACAAAGTGAGACTCTGTCTCGAGAAAAAAAAAAAAAAAAAAGAGTATTAGTTATATATGACTATAATAGAGAGAACTGAGCAGATTCAATTTTATATCTATACATATATCTAATTCTCTCAACTCTATAAGAAATGTATTACTATTAGCCCCATTTTACAGGTGAAGAAGCAAAAGCCCAGAGAGCTGGCCAGGCACAGTGGCTCACGCCTATAATCCCAGCACTTTGGGAGGCCGAGGTGGGTGGATCAAGAGGTCAGGAGTTTGAGACCAGCTTGGCCAATATGGTGAAACTCCATCTCTACTAAAAATACAAAAATTAGCCAGGTGTGGTGGCACACGCCTGTAGTCCCAGCTACTCGGGAGGCTGAGGCAGGAGAATCACTTGAACCTGGGAGGCACAGGTTGCAGTGGGCCGAGACTGTGCCACTGCACTCCAGCCTGGGGGACAGAGTGAGACTCCACCTCAAAAAACAAACAAACAAACAAACAAACAAACAAAGCCCAGAGAGCGTAAATAACATGTCCACGTTAATAAGTGGTGAAGTTGGCTAGGTGAGGTGGCTCATGACTGTAATACAGCACTGGGATTGCCTGTAATCCCTGAAGCAAAGGTGAGATGATTGAGGTCAGGAGTTTGAGAGCAGCCAGGACAACATAGCAAGACCCTATCTCTAAAAATTGAATAATGTTAACCAAGTTACTAGCTAAGTTGAGATTTGAACCCCACCCCTGGCTCTGGAGCCTTTAACTATTTTTTTCTATTGCTTCACTATGATATAGCCAGACCAATGGTTTTAGTTCCTCACCTTGGACCCCATCAGAGCACACCTGCTCCCACTGCCCCATGACAGCCATTCCGTTGTGCAAAGAAAACTCTCATGTCCTGCCCAAGACTGCTCTTCTCCAGGCCAACACCCACTGTTTCCTCAACTGGCCTCCATGTGACTTGGCCCCATAACCACCACTGCCAGCCCTGTCGCTACAGCTGGCTTCTGAAAGGAGGGGCCTCGGCATGTCCTCATATTGGCTGCCTTTGCTTTCTCCTGTTTCCTGTTTCAAATTGCAGGGCCCGATATTTTGCATCAAGAATGAAGACATGACATGCTTTCAAAAAAATCTCATTTTCTAAAGGCATTTCCTATTGATTTCCTTCCTTATTGAGGCTCCTCCCAGCCTGGCTTGCATTTAAAAAAAGAGACAGAGAGAAGGATGAATTTTTTTAAAAAAGGAAGAAATCTGTGTTTCTCCAAGCTCAGACTGGTGTGAGCTTCTTGCTGACTTGGTTGAAAAGCTGCTGCCTGGGTGCCCCATGGATGAGCTGCCCAACTGGTGCTCCCCAAAACCACTGGACTTGGGACCAACTCTGAAATACACCCACCAAAATTCCCCTCAAAACCCCCGCTTCACCACCTTTTGTGGGATTAGTGGAAGAGGCATTTCTTCTCAGAAAATTCTCTGCCTTAAAAACTCTGCTTCAGAACTGAAAGTTTCCTTTTCCATCTTTCTTTTTTAAAATTTTATTTGTTTGTTTGTTTGTTTTGAGATAGGGTTTCACTCAGTCACCCAGGCTAGAATGCAGTGGTGCCATCTCTGCTCACTGCAGTTTCCGCTTCCTGGGTTCAAGCAGTCCTCCCTTCTCACCCTCCCGAGTAGCTGGGACCACAGGCATGTGCTCCCATGCCTGGCTAATCCCAGCTTTCTTCCATTTATCCAGTCTGACTTTCCTTATCCTAGGTGTTCTGCCACTGCATCCCTTGAACTCTCCCATTGTCCACTTGAAGAGTTTGAGTACTTACCAGCTTTGGAGTCAGATGAATGAGCTAGGTGGCTTTGCAAAAAACACTTAACCTCTCTGATACAGTTTTCTCATTTGGAAAATGGAGATAATCTGCATGAGTTTCCTAGGATTGCCATAACAGATGATCCCAAACTTCATGGCTTAAAACAGAAACGTGTCCTCTCATAGTTCTGGAGGTCTAACGTCCTAAATCAAATCATCAGTAAGGGTTGGGAGCAGAAGCTCATGCCTGCAATCGCAGCAATTTGGGAGGCTGAGGCAGGAGGATCACCTGAGCTCAAAAGTTCAAGACTAGCCTGGGCAACATGGTGAAATCCTGTCTCTACTAAAAATTCAAAAACTTAGCCAGGTATGGTGGCACACACCTGTAATCCCAGCTACTTGGGAGGCCAAGGCATGAGAATCACTTGAACCCAGGAGGCAGAGGTTGCAGTGAGCCAAGATTGCACCACTGCACTCCAGCCTGGGAGACAGAGCAAGACTCTGTGCCAAAAAAAAAAAAAAAAAAAGTATCAGTAAGGCCACACTTCCTCTGAAGTATATACATAAGGAAGAACCCTTCCTCGCCTCTTCTGCTGCCTTTGGGTGTCCCTTGACTTGGCGTTGCATAACTCCAGTTTCCGCTACCATCTTCACACAGCATTTCTTTCCCCTATGTATCTCTCCTCTGTGTGTCTCTTATAAAAACATCTATCATTGCTTTTAGAGCCCACCAGATAATCCATGATAATCGCATCCCAAGATCCTTAATTAATTACATCTGCAAAGACCC
Source organism: Sapajus apella (assembly GCF_009761245.1). Classification (NCBI taxonomy): domain Eukaryota; kingdom Metazoa; phylum Chordata; class Mammalia; order Primates; family Cebidae; genus Sapajus; species Sapajus apella. The sequence goes on along the minus strand of NW_022436986.1, from coordinate 13,827,021 downwards.
TTTTCCAAAGAAGGTCACATTCACAAGTTCCAGGAGCTAGAAATGGACATAACTTTTTGGAGGTTATCATTCAACACACTACAAATATCTCCACAGCGTGATGGTGTGGTTGAAACGAGACCATGCACAGAAGGTGCCTGGTAGAGTGTGTCCAGCAAGTACGTAGATATATTAGGTTGATGCAAAAGTAATTGCAATTTTTGTTGTTACTTTTTTTTTTTTTTTTTTTTTTTTTTTGAGACGGAGTTTTGCTCTTGTTACCCAGGCTGGAGTGCAATGGCGCGATCTCGGCTCACCGCAACCTCTGCCTCCTGGGTTCAGGCAATTCTCCTGCCTCAGCCTCCTGAGTAGCTGGGATTACAGGCACACGCCACCAGGCCCAGCTGATTTTTCATATTTTTAGTAGAGACAGGGTTTCACCATGTTGACCAGGATGGTCTCGATCTCTTGACTTCGTGATCCACCCGCCTCGGCCTCCCAAAGTGCTGGGATTACAGGCTTGAGCCACCGCGCCCGGCCCCCTTTGTTATTACTTTTAATGGCAAAAACTGCAATTAGTTTTGCAGCAGCCTAATAGCTTTCTTTCCCTTTTTCTCTGCCTCTATACCCTTACCCTCTCCCATCCCCTGTCCGTGGAAGCTGGCCTCTTGAGCTGGCTACTTATAACTGGCCCATGGCCACTAACCGTCACATTAACAACTTGCATTTCACCATGACACCACAAAGTCTTTCTAACACATATAGACCAATTTGACACATATCAACACACTGTGAAGTAGGCAGGGCAGGTACTTCATTTATCTCCACTTTACAAATGGATACATGGAGGATCAGAAAGGTTACATCACTTGCTAGGCCCACTCAGCTAGTAACTGGCTGTCAAATGAAGCTATCAAATTTCCCTAAGTTCCAATATGTAGGCAGAAGATGGCCCTGATAGGATGTCCAGCTATGGGTCATCTGGAGGTAACAAGAATGCAAGGGAGATAACTGCTCAAGAAATGTCATTTCTGCCAGAGATCAAACCTAGCTCTGCCTTAGCTGCCAGCCAGAATGTAAGTGCAGGCAATATGTCTGTCATTCCCAGGGCTCGTCTCAGAGTCCATCCCACCTCATCTTTCCACTGATGTCTGAAACAATGTCATAGTTAAAGCTTTTGTTTCTGATTCTCTCCATGGTCAAAGATGAAAGTGAGAAATAATCTCAAAAGCATAATTGCCTGGCTCCGAGACATTTCTGTAGGAAGAAGGAACATTAGGAGGGAGGGAGATCGGCCCGGGTTGTAGGTTGGAACTTCGGTCACAGACTGTATGACATTAGGCTCATACTTAGCCCACTCAGTGCCCTAACTTGGCCACTTGGGGATAAAGTAGGTTGGATAAAGCGATAGCTCAGTGTTCCCATCACAGCCATTCTAAGAATCCTGGATTCCAGCATTTTCGTACCTTCAAGCTTGTCTAACATGACAAATAGAGATGGCGTAAAGGTAAATCATTGGCATCCAAGTCTTTTTATCTCTTCTGCTTCCAATCCTTGGTCTACTTGCTTGCTATGGCAACAAGAATGCATTTTTCCTACTTAGTTTTTCCTAAGTAACTTTGTTACCTTGAGCAAGTATCTAACCTCTCTGAGTCTCAGTTTTCTCATCTATACAAAGGAAATAATAACAATACTTGTATTGCTGGGCTGCCAGCATTAAACACCATAAAAAGGTAATGGTTAGATCTGTGTGTGTGTACATGTGTCTGTATGTGTGTGTGTGTGTTCATGCATATATGTTTGGTGGGGTAGGGATGGGGTGCGGGGATCTTTTTGTCTAAGCTGCCCTGAGCCTGGCTCTCCCACCTCTGGGATACGAAAACTTTGCTAGAGACCTCCTCTCCCTCAGCCCCTCTCCCTCACTCTCTTGTGGGTGAGGATAATAATGTTAAGCTGATTCAGTAATACAAAGGGAGAACGAGCTTAAAGTGACACAAATCACTGCATTATCTCATTAAATCAAGTCAGAAGTAGAGTTTTGGAGGCTGGGGGTAGGAGGACATGTGTATACCCTAGAGTAGTCCATAATCCTGTCAGATAGGCTGTGACTTCCCTAGAGGATGGGTTCTTGGTCCATTCATTCTTTATTTTTCTTTTGAGATGGAGTCTAGCTCTGTCGCCCAAGTTGGAGTGCAGTGGCACAATCTCAACTCACTGCAACCTCCACATCCAGGGTTCAAGTGATTCTCCTGCCTCAGCCTACTGAGTAGCTGAGATTACAGGTGCCTGCCATGACGCCTGGCTAACTTTTGTGTTTTTAGTAGAGACGGGGTTTCACCATGTTGGCTAGGCTGGTCTCGAACTCCTGCCCTCAAGTGATCTGCCTGTCTCAGCCTTCCAACGTGCTGGGATTACACACGTGAGCCACCAAGCCTGGCTTCATTCATTCCTTTATTGATTCCACAAACATTCACTGAGCCTCTCCATGAGTTAGGCTCTATGTACCCTTGGGACACAAAGTCAAACAAGACCCAATTCCTGTGTGGAGAAGCCCACATTTGAAGGAGCCCTTCCAGTGAAGGAGACAAGCAGGTCAAAAGATCACTAGAGTCCAATATACACCACTAGGGGAGTCTGAGCAGAGAGCAGGGCATGGAGGATGGAGGACGTTGGATCTGGGTGAAAAAGTTGGGACCGCTTTGAAGAAACAGCAGTGCTGTATCTGGGCTTTGAATGGGAAGAAGTTCACCAGGCAGTGAAGAGAGGGAGAGAACATTCCCAGAAGAGACGAGGGCAGGTCTAAGAGCACGGGGGGCCCAGAAGGCTGTGGATAGTTCACTGAGGGGATGGGGAAAAGTTTGGTATAAACATGATGATCGCCAGGCACGGTGGCTCACCCCTGTAACCCCAGCACTTTGGGAGGCTGGGGGTGGATCACCTGAGGTCAGGAGTTTGAGACCAGCCTGGCCAACGTGGTGAAACCCTGTCTCTAATAAAAAATAAAAAATTAGTCGGGCATGGTGGTGGGCACCTGTAATCCCAGCTACTCAGGAGGCTGAGGCACGAGATTTGCTTGAACCTGGGAGGTGGAGTTCACAGTGAGCTGAGCCACTGCACTCTAGCCTGGGCAACTGAGTGACACTTAGTCTCAAAAAAAATAAAAATAAAAATAAAAAACCCGTTGATGAGACTGAAGAGTGGAGAGGTGAGTTGGGCCAGGAGAAAAAAAAGAAAATGATTAGCAAAAGTTTTATAGCTCAGAAGTGAGAAAGCCAGGCTCAGGTCACCAAAGATCTTCCCCATCCCCACCCACCAAACACACACATGCACACACACACAAACAGACATATAAAGATCTTGCCAAGGAGCATGGACAAAGACAGCCAAAGACACAGTCAAATCTGACTGACCCCAGCTAGATCTGTGTGGTCCACAGGGAAGCAGCATCCACACCACCACGGACTCATTAGAAACACACATCCTGGCCTGGCACAGTGGCTCACGCCTGTAATTTCAGCACTTTGGAAGGCTGAGGCGGGTGGATCACTCGAGGTCAGGAGTTCAAGACCAGCCTGTCCAACATGGTGAATCCCTGTTTCTACTAAAAACACAAAAAATTAGCCAGGCCTGGTGACACTTGCCTGTAGTCCCAGCTGTTTGGGGGGCCGAGGTGGGAGGATCATCTGAGCCCAGGAGTTAGAGACCAGCCTGGGCAACATAGCGAGACCCCATCTCTTTGATTAAAAATTCAAAAACAAACAAAAAGAAACGTAGATCCTCAGGCTCCAGCCTGGACCTACTGAATCCAGGGCTCTAAGAGTGGTGCCCAGGAATCTGATTTACCAAGCCTTCCAGGTGACTCTGCAGCAAGGTAGAGTTAGTGAAGCACCAGAGTACGGCCCATGTTTCAGAAGCACCAACTTTGTGGCAGGCACCTGCTAAAGTCCTGTATATCCTTTACCTGATTTAATCCTCACAATAAAGCTATGAGGTGGCTCTGTTATTATCCCCACTTTATAGATGAGAAAACTAAGGCTCATACGATAGAGTTACTTACTAGAAGTTCTGAAGGTACTAAATAGCAAATCTGAGATTTAAACTCAAGGTGTTAAAACTCAAGTTTAAATCTGGGATTTAAACTCCCAGGCCCACATGCTTGGAGAAAGGCAATGGCCTTGAGAGCTGCTGTAGCTTTTTACACCAGGGGATAGAGAGGAGCTGCAGAGAAACTGAGGTTTTTCAGGGAATAAGCAAGAGGATCTGGTAACCTTGATGTGTGAGGTGAGAGATCAAGAACAGACAAGGGAGCTGAATGCAGTGGCTCATGCCTGTAATCCCAGCACTGAGGGAGGCCGAGGCCAGTGGATCACTTGAGGTCAGGAGTTCTAGACCAGCCTTACCAACATGGTGGAGCCTCGTCTCTACTAAAAAAAAAAAAAAAAAAAAAAAAAAAAAAAAAGCCGGGCATGATCCCAGCTACTCGGGAGGCTGAGGCAGGAGAATCATTTGAACCTAGGAGGCTGAGGTTGCAGTGAGCAGAGATAGCGCCATTACACTCCAGCCTGGACAACAGAGCAAGACTCCATCTCAACAGAAAAAAAAAAAAAGGAAAAAAACAGACAACAGAGACCCCAAGGTGGCTAGGTGGAGCAAAGGCAGGAGTAGAGACAACTTTACCCAACACAACGACATCAGAAAAAGACTAGGAGGAGAAAAGTCTGCCCACTGGGATTGCAGAGCACAAGAAAAATGTCAAGAGATGGAAAACGTGCCCACACAAAGTGGAAAATAGAGCTGTGATCCACTTCTCAGTTGAGTGGTGTAACTGCAGGTATACTGGATAAAACCAAAAAGTACACTTGGCTCAAATGCCTACAGCTTAGGAGTGTCAAGCATTGAGGGGAACTAAATCACAAAAGATTTATGAGCTGAAGGGGAGGGAGGAGGGTTCAGGCTGGGGGACATTGTTCTCACCATAAGCAGCCGTGAAGGAAACCAAGTCTTTGGAACCAGTCCTATTCCTCCGAGGCTGTACAAACTCAGCCTTGATGTGACCTTTTCTGAGGTCTCAGGAAGAAAGAAAAAAAAAAACCTGCTTTCTTGGTAAAGAGGTATCAGACCATTAATAAGGCAGATTCGAAGGCTTCTGAAATGCCCCCGAGTGACAAGTCAGGTGCTGAGTTCACCTGCTCTATAGACAAGAAAAATGCCTTTTCGGTTCCTGTTTAGATAAAGCTGGACATAAATCATTCTTTGAAAAGGTGTTGGGTGCCTTTCACAGTGGGGGCTCAAGCCCTTTCCAAACATGGCCTCATTAATCCTGGCAGACACGAAGAGAGAATGCCTTGACAGACATCAGTTTTGGTGTCACTGAACAGATGTCACTATGTAACTGGCCTCCAACTTTAAGACACACGCAAGTTCCTGCTGGACATGGTACAAGATCCTCCCTGCTCACTGGCTGTTAGCTACCCTGCCCTGTGGCCTGGGAGAGGGGGTGTGTGTGTGTGTATACACACATACGTGTGAGCACTTATAGTCTTAATTATACCACGAACAGAAAATGGGGCAGCAGCCACTAGTGTTATTAGCTGGGTGGCTGGGATACATGTCACTGGGAAATCTATATTCTCTTCTGAAACTGCCAGATTTTTGCAAGCATTTTCCCCATTTCGAGGTGCGGGGGCTGCTGCTGTCCTCGGCAAATGCTTCTTGTTTATTTCCAGCCCTTCCAATACATTGGCAAATTATTGCAATATGAACTTCTACTCCTGAAAGGCGGATGAGGAAGGGGCACCGAGAAGAAGAGAAAGTTATAACAAACTAAAGCAACAGACACCCCAGTTTTACTTGTCCCGTTTGGTGTTTCAAAGTAAGGAAAAGGGATAAAAGTACGAGGACATGCCTTAGAAATGGAAATCATCTGATGTGGCCTCTTCCTTTCGTTTTAATAAAGATGGTAAAGGGGAAAAAAAGGAGAGAGAGAAGACAGACAGAGGACAGAGAGACAGAGACAGCCAGAGAAACAGAAAGAGAAAAAGGGGGGAAAGAGAAAGGGAAAGAGGGAGAAAAGGAAAGGGAGAAAGAAAGAGAAAGAAAAAGAAGAAAGGACAGAGAAAGGAGAAAGAAGAGAGAAAAAGAGAAAAGAAAAGAGAAAAAGAGGAAGAGAGGAGAGGGCGATTGCCCGAGGGAGTCGGGCAAAAGTGAAATCCCGGCTTCCTACCCGGGAAAGCTGGAGAGCCGAGTTTTTCGCAGCGGCCGCGGGCTCGGAGCTTTTAAGGGTTTCTAATCCTGGAAGGCTGTCTGACATCACCCCGTTTCTTGTCGGCTGATGTTTCGTACAAGCCTCTCATTTCCTCAGTGTTTTCAGAGCCACCAATTACTGCAACAGTCTCGTGTTTATGTTTGCGCGCGCTCTCCTGCCTCGCTGGCCCTCCGCCTGGGAGGCTGCGCTTCCCTCCGACGCACGGAGCCCAGAGGGGGTGGGTGGGGGGAACGGGGAGAGGGGAATCTGGATCAGGCATTGAAGAAAAAGGGAGGGGTCCCCCTTAATTTTTTTTCATTGACTTCAGCACCATGTGATCAGGAAGTCTGGCCTCCCTCCATTTCCCCTCCCGACTAAAGGGAAACATTGTGTAGCAGCCGCCTGGGCCACGGGTGGGATGGCCTTCGCTGCCTGACGTAGGGAGATAAAAATAACCGGCATATTTAAGGCAGGAGCAGGAATCCCGGCGCTCACACGCGGCCTGGTCAGTTCCCGAGGCCGCCCGGCGGCGCAGTCTGCAGGGATGCCCCGCACTCCACTGTGCGCACTCGCCTGCGCGCACCCAACTGCAGGCCATGCCAGCGCCTACAACCCGACCCCGACCCCGACCTTGACCTCGGGACCCAGGCCGACTTAGGCCTGGCTGAGCCCGGGAAAGGCCGAGCAAGACTGGCCAGAGGCAGTCTGGCTCGGGGTCCCTGGGCAGGGCCTGGGTTCTGTGTCCTGCCTCCCTGGAGACAAGAAGGAAGGATGCCATGGCAAAGGGAAGGTGGTGGGAAGTTTGATGCCGAGGGAGGGTTAGAGAGCCTCAGTCCCAAGGGAAGGTGCCACCAAAAAGCCACTTGCTTCTAGCCAGGCCCCCAACTCAGACCCACCACTGACTGCACAAACTCACAAATCAAATCTGCCTTCTCTATCCCCACTTTTCCTTCCAACTGCACATTGCAAAGATGGGCAAACATGTGGCACGGCCGGAAATAAACAAGAAGCATTTAGCAAGCAAAAAGCACTGATGTGTTTCCACTTTCTTGCCCTCCTTGAAACCTCAGTCCACACGACACAGGAAGTTCTGTTATCCTTATTTTACACAAAGAAAACTGAGGCTCAGGAAGATGAAGCCACACACGGGCAACGCTTTCCCTACCACCTCAGTGGCCTCTTGCAACTGCATGACATTGGCACATTGCTTTATCATTCTGGAAACCACCTCCCTTTTCTTCCTCCTCCCTAACTAAAATTATTACAAAGCAAAAACAATAGTGGTGAGCTTTCACTGACCTATGAAATCTCAGCTTTGCCCTAGCCCTGGGCCACAAAGAAGTTTTTGCATCCAATTAATAATGGGAAGTCTCCCTGCCTTCTGATGTCTAAAGTAACAAGATGTTTCAAAATTCCTGGCAGCTTTTCACCTAGAAACCAGATGTGCCGATGAAAAATGAACAGACATTCACGCCTAATTTTTTTGGCATTACAGAGATAACAAATACCTATTTATCTGGGTAAAAGAGGCAAAGAACTTTCATTATGTGAGATTTGTGAATTTAACCACCTATGAGGATGGAGACCCCGTAGTCTGGCAAGATTTTACTAAATCTAAGCACCCAGTACAATGCCTAAGACTGAAAATACTCAATCCACAATTGCTGGATTGAATGAATGGGTGGGTTGTAGAAAGTGACAGGCAGCACTTAAAAGCATATTGGTGGCACCTGAGGTCGGGAGTTCGAGACCAGCCTGACCAACATGAGGAAACTGCGTCTCAACTAAAAATATGAGATTAGTTGGGTCTACGTAGTGGTGCACGCCTGTAATCCCAGCTACTCAGGAGGCTGAGGCAGGAGAATAACTTGAACCCAGGAGGCAGAGGTTGTGGTGAGCCTAGATCGCACCATTACACTCCAGCTTGGGCAACAAGAGCAAAACCCCATCTCAAAAAAAAAAAAAAAAAAAAAAAAAAAAAAAAAAAAAGCGCCTTGGGATGATGTATGCTGGTCATATCTTTAATGATTATATAAGCATGATATCATTTAGTCCTTAGAACTACCTTAGTCTGCAGGTATCATTATCATCCCTGCCTGTATGTAGGGAAACTGTAGCTCAGAGAAACATTGCCTGGGGTAACACAGCTGGGTGCTGGAATTTGAACCCAGGCAATCTGATTCCAGAAGCCAAGTTCTTCACCACTAGGCTAAATCCAAAGAGCTGCTTCACGAGATGTCAGAGAAAGGGACCTATCATTTACTAAGCACCTCTTTTGACTCAAGTTCCATGCTTACTACTGGAGAGGCGGGTCAGACACCACAGGCTCCAGGCTCTCAAAGAGGTGACTCCGGAAGTAACAGTGGACTCCAGGTTCCTTGAAAGCAGCCCTAGTTCTCATTCCCCTCTATCTTGCCAAACATCAACTATCACAAATGTCTGTTGGACTGTTCCCCCAGAGAGAGGCCTTCTTTGATCACTGCCAACAGCAGTATATTTAGATCTCCTTCCTATTTCCACATCAGGTATGGCATATGCCTGCATTAAAGAACTTGGCACATGGCATCTGAGCTTTCTGCTTACCTGCCTGCTCTCCCACTGGTCTAGGAGCACCTTGAAGGCAAAAATGGTGTCTAGATCAGTATAGATTCCAGAGCATGACAGCCACTCACTGAATGTTTGTTAAACAACGAACGAATGCATGCGAGACCTTCACTAGCCTCCTGTACAATATCGGCCTCCTATCACCACAACGCCCGGTTTTCTCTATCTCAGCACCCCATTCTGTTGCCCCATAGAATTTGTCACAGTTGGCCGGGCACAGTGGCTCACGACTGTAATCCCAGCACTTTAGGAGGCCGAGGCCGGAGGATCATGAGGTCAGGTGTTCAAGATCAGCCTGAACAACATGATGAAACCCTGTCTCTACTAAAAGTACAAAAATTAGCTGGGTATGGTGGTGCGCGCCTATAATCCCAGCTACTTAGAAGGCTGAGACAGGAGAACTGTTTTAACCCAGGAGGCGGAGGTTGCAGTGAGTGGAGATCAGGCCACTGCACTCCAGCCTGGTGACAGAGCAAGACTTTGTCTCAAAATAATAATAAAATTTGTCACAGTTTATCTTTTTGTTTTGTTTTTTGAGACAGAGTCTTGCTCTGCAGCCCAGGCTGGAGTGCAGTGAAATGATCTCAGCTCACTGCAACCTCCACCTCTTGCCTTCCATGTTCAAGCTATTCTCCTGCTCAGCCTCCAGAGTTGCTGGGATTACAGGCACGTGCCACTATGCCCAGCTAATTTTCGAATTTTTAGTAGAGATGGGGTTTCACCATGTTGGCCAGACTGGTCTCAAACTCCCAACCTCATGATCCGCCTGCCTTGGCCTCCCAAAGTGCTGGGATTACAGGCATGAGCCACCACACAGGGCTCAATTTATCATTTAATCGGTTTCTCTTCCCCCTACCCCCAACCATGAACCCATGAATGCAAGAACTGCCTCGCTTTTCCCCCCATAACATTCCCAACATTGATTAAAGCGCTGCTCACATCGCCGGCACTCAATAAATACTTGTACAATAAATGAATGAATGAATGAACGAATGAATTAATCAACAATAACTTTATCCCAACGCCAGTCATAACTGAGCGAAGCCACTTGAAATACTGCCATTACCCAGATTGTATTCATAATGTGAGTGCCTTTTGTTTGGTGACCATGTCAACTCTAAGTCTCATCCATATTGATGATAAAAAAGACTTAAAAGGGGGGTTATTGAATGAGGCCCTTCTTCTCATACAATGTGGGCTGCAGTGACCACTACAGTCAGAGCTGCACACAGACTCCCTTTATGCCCCTCTGTTTTCATTAGCTCAGGGAACTTGCCAAAGACTGATCCTTTTGCGCTGAAATTTTCCATGCTGGGTCTTGGCAAAAGGTGAATTTTGGGGAAAAGTTTGAATAAAATCCCTTCAGCCATTTTTTAGTTTGATGAAGATGAAAAAAAAATACATTTTTTTTCTTGCTTTTAATCGAAGACATTTTTAGGACACAGGAAACTCAAATTGAATTGAACTTTGAAAACTTGAATCTCATCTAATCCCCTCTGAAGAAACCGCAGAGCTCATCTTGGGCTCATTTTTTAAAATTTAGTAATAATTTTAAAAACTAAAAAGTAATTGAAAAATCTCTTTGCAGCCTTAGCAATCATGACATGCTTCCTCCAACTTGAGGTACATTAGTCTTTCTGTGATTCTAGCAAATCACAGAAGCTCTGAGCTGTTTAGAAGTGATTTTAAAACTTGAATTTCAGCTCCTATGCCATGACAGGTCATATTTTTCCCCTCTTTCTTTTGTCTCAAGAATCTTCTTCACACTGTACCAGGAATATGTGCTTTAAACCATAGCTTCAGAAAATAACAAAGCTGAAGTTCCTGGAATGAAAGGACCACCCCTTCAAAGCTAAATATACAACTTGCTTTCCAAAACTTTCTTAGATAAATGCTAACCAAAACATTTTATCTTGCATTGAATTTTCTCAATACTCACATCAGTATCAGATTCTTGCTTTCGTTTTTTTGAGATGGAGTCACACTCTGTTACCCAGGCTGGAATCCAGTGGCACGATCTTGGCTCACTGCAACCTCCAAGTCCTGGGTTCAAGCGAATCTTCTGCCTCAGCCTCCCAAGTAGCTGGGACTACAGACACGTGCCACCACGCCTGGCTAATTTTTGTATTTTTAGTAGAGATGAGGTTTCACCATATTGGTCAGGCTGGTCTCAAACTCCTGACCTCGTGATCTGCCTGCCTCGGCCTCCCAAAGTGCTGGAATTACAGACGTGAGCCACTGCGCCTGGCCAGATTCTTGCTTTCTTATTCACTGGAAACTACCTTACACTAGTCACGTAGTTCTTGCCACAGAATTATTTTCAAAAACCAGTGCTAGGCTGGAAAGTCAGAAAGACTTGGGTTTGATTTCCTGCACTGATGTTTACCAGGCAAAGACCTTAACCCCTCTAAGACTCAGTTTGTTCACCTGTAAAATGGAGATAATATTGACTCAATGATGGTTGTAATGGTTAATTTAGACCAAATGGTTAATTTAGACCTCCACAACCCACTGGAACCCCCGCATAGCACCTGGTACAGAGTGCTCAATAAATAGCAGTGTCCTTCTGTCCCTCCTCTGTCAACTGATAATTCACACTTATCCTATCTTTACATTAGCTAGTTGGCACGTCATGTCTTCAGCCTCTCAGTTCCTCCTGATGTCTAGCCAGTCTGAGGCACATGGCAGATACAGGCAGAACGGAATCAAGGGAGCGCTGCTGCACATTTCCACTTAAACTGTGTATTTCCTGAGATAACAGCAGATGTCATATCTTTAACTCCTTTCTCTCTCTCTCTCTCTCTCTCTTTCTCCTCCTAGAATGATCCTTTCCATCTTTGTAAATCCAAGTTGCAGCTAGGTAACCAAGTGCCTGGGGGAATGAACCGATAATTAACGGTTCATTCCCATTTCCTCACATGATCTGAAGCCTGAACATTGGCTTTCATTTTCAAGCAAGTTTCATTTTAACTCAGGCATCCTCTGAGAGCCAGAATTTCTTTGGAATGCGCATTTACCTTGATGGTTGTGTATTCAAAACGCACCTCAGCTCAAATGATCTTATTTACATGCAGTTCTATTTAGCCGTGAGCAGGCAGGGGACCTTCCATCACAGTCCAGTCTTTTGTTGGGACTAAACCTGCCCCTATTTGAATTTCCACTGTGCTGACATCCCACTGCTTCAAAAGAGAAAGGCCCCAAGGAATCCAAAAGAAAAAGAAAGGGAGGGGCGGAACGATCCAGCTCAAACCAGCACACCTCCACCTCCCCTGAATAGTGTATATCTGATTTGTTTGTTTTCCTTCTGCAAGTTTGGCGGGCCTTGCCTCCTCTTTAACAGATAAATTTTTTCTTTTAAAAATCAGAGCTGATTGAATTCCAACTATGTGCCATATCTTTTCACACATCTTATATCATTTCATCCTCATCTCATTCATTTTATAGACGAGAAACAGGATCAGAGAGGTTAGGAAGTTGGCCTTCAGTGACACACTAGAAGTTCCCACTGCATGCTGACAGTGCTTTCAGATTCTTTGTCGCTAATCTTCCCCATCAAGGCCTACGCACCATACTCACACTTCATTGACAGTTTTACAGAAAGATTCCACACTGGAAGAAGCTTACTTATTGAAACAGTGTATCATTCTGGGAAAGACAGATTCACAAATTCACAACAGGATTAATCCTGGGAGGAAAAGGAAGATACAACCAGGAAAGAGCGCAGAGAAAGTTTCAGCTGTAACTGGTAACATTTTGTCTCAAGCTGGATGGCATTTACATGAGTGTTTTTTTTTTTTTTTTTTTTTTTTTTGGGAGGGGGTTTCACTCATGTTACCCAGGCTGGAGTGCAATGGCGCGATCTCGGCTGACCGCAACCTCCGCCTCCTGGGTTCAGGCAATTCTCCTGCCTCAGCCTCCTGAGTAGCTGGGATTACAGGCACGTGCCACCATGCCCAGCTGATTTTTTGTATTTTTAGTAGAGACGGGGTTTCACCATGTTGACCAGGATGGTCTCGATCTCTTGACCTCGTGATCCACCCGCCTCCGCCTCCCAAAGTGCTGGGATTACAGGCTTGAGCCACCGCGCCCGGCACATGAGTGTTTTTATGTTGAACTTTATAAGCGTTCATTTATCGTAAATCTGTCATAAAACATATTCAGATTTAGCAGAATTGCCCCAAGCTCACTCCCAGTTCTTGCCATCCACACATACATCCTTCAACACACACACGGACACACACAGAGTCACAGTCCACACACCGAGGAGTACACACAAGCACTGACACACTCACATCCATACTCATTCACACATTCACCTTTACACATGGAGTTGCAAGAACTCCCACACTGTCTCGTGTTGACAAGCGCGTGCGCGTGTACGCACACACCCACACACACGCGTGCACACGCACACACACACGCATACACACACTGCCTGCCAGCCCAGCCTCTGACCACCCCTCCTTTCCAGTCAGGGGCAACAGGGTCAGATGCAGAGACCCCAACCAAACCCTGGAAGGTTGAGGTGACACCAGCTGAGTGATGGGCCGGCCTGAAAGTGCACAGAGGGGCAAGGCACAACTCCTGCTTCAGGGAGCTGGCACAGGCAGGTGCCACCGATGGCCAGCCACAGGGAGGCCAGGGTGTGTCCTCAGGCCCGGGCAGATGTTCCCTCGCCACATGCTTCTCTAGGAAGGGACAGAGTTAAGGAGCAGAGGGAAGACTGGTGTTTCACAGTTCGGGGTGGGAAGCAGTAACTTGTGTGGGAAACAACTCCTTGGAAACCATAGCAACACCCATTTGGCGGCTCTGGATTGGACCCTGACCAGACATTTATTAAGCAGCCGCATAAGCTGTGGTCTCCAGAAGAACAATACCAAACTGATCAAATGTTAATAGCTTCAATCTGTTCCTCCTCGCACAACTCCTACCCATCCCCCTCTCTCAACAGACTGCATTTCTGCTTCTTAGCCTCAGCAGAAGACTGCCTCTGTGGCTACCCTGGAGCTCAAGTTCAAGTCCAGGACCACGAGGCACGGGCAGGTGACTTAAGGTGCAGAGACGGAAGGTCTCACCAGGGGACCCTTGGGGTCTAAATTGGGCCATTCTTAGGTTAGACTAACTGAGCTGAAAAGTCTCCAAGATCATGTGACTGGACAGTTCTTAATCTAACTGCTTTTAAGAATTACCTGGTAAGCTTAAAAAAAAAAAAAAAAGCCAACATAATCTGAGTCTCTAGGGAACAGGGTCTGATCATTTGTACTTTTTAAATTTCCTCAGACAATTCTAATATGCAGCTAGGATTGAGAACCACTGAATACTTTCAACTCCTTGTAGAAGTAGGGTGGGGAAGCCCAGAGAGGGACAGGGGCTTGCCCAAGGTCACAGAGCTGGTGAGACACCATGCTCAGGGGGGACCCCAGACATCCTAACCCTAGACAAGTCACATCCATTTACCTGGGCTACAGCACTCCATGTAAGTCTTAAAAATGTGTCCCTCTCCTGGCCAGGTACAGTGACTCACACCTGTAATCCCAGCACTTTGGGAGGTCGAGGTGGGCATATCACCTGAGTTCGGGAGTTCAAGACCAGCCTGACCAACATGGTGAAATCCTGTCTCTACTAAAAATACAAAATTAGCCAGACGTGGTAGCACATGCCTGTAATCTCAGCTACTCGGGAGGCTGAGGCAGGAGAATCACTTGAACCCGGGAGGCAGAGGTTGCAGTGAGCCGAGATCGCGCCACTGCACTCCAGCCTGGGCAACAAAAGTGAAACTTCGTCTCAAGAAAAAACAAAAACAAAATGTAGCCCTCTCCTGGACTCACTATGGGTTCTCTCTGATCTTTTCTACCAGGGCTTGAGGGTCAAGGAGTGAGGGATAGAGGGGGAAGGTGATAAAATGAATCCAAGGATGATGCCACAAAATGTGTCTTGTGTTGATTTTTGTTTGTTTGCTTTTGAAACAGAGTCTCGCTCTGTTGCCCAGGCTGGAGTGCAGTGGCGCAGTCTCCGCTCACTGCAACCTCTCCCTCCGAGGTTCAAGGGATTCCTGTGCCTCAGCCTCCCAAGTAGCTGGGATTACAGGCTTGTGCTACCAGGCCCAGCTAATATTTTGTATTTTTAGTAGAGACAGGGTTTCATTATGTTGGCCAGGCTGGTCTCAAACTCCTGGCCTCAAGTCATGTGCTCACCTTCAGCCTCCCAAAGTGCTGGGATTACGGGCATGAGCTACCACACTTGGCCTAGAAAATGTAGTTTTAACAAAAAATATTAGGGACCAGATAGTCAAGACATCATGACAGTCACGCTGACTGGTTTAGGCTCACCATGGTTAAGACAGAATTTATCACGGATAACCACAGGACTCTACCCAGATACCCAGGCCCCCAAGCCCCAAATCTGGGAAATATCTTCCACCTCTTCCAGCTTCATTACTGCCCCTGTGAAGCCAGTCTCCAAGCTGTAAAGAGTCTACCTCATAGGGATATGGCAACATCCTAAGAAACACTGGTTTATTTCTCAATCCATACCGCCACCCTCTCTCACTTAAAATGCTTCAACAGTCTCCCTCCATTGGCAGAGGGTGTCCCATCCATCCTTCACAGAGCCACCGAAACAGTCTCTCCAGAACACACATCATCTGCCTATGCTGCCCCTTGGCCAAAGCCTCTGTTTTTAGGGGCACTCAAGCAACCTGCTCATTGCACACTGACCACATCCCACCCTCTAGCTGAAGGCCAGGGATTCCAGCAGGAAATAAGATAAACACGGTTCCAGCCAGTGTTCAAATTATGTTCTCCATGCGGAAACCAACATCGACTAATCATGTGACCACAACAGCTACAGAGCTGAAGGAAGCGTGGTACTGAGAGTGTGTAACAGGAGTCACATGACCTTCTCTGGTGATGTCAAGAATGGATTTTTCTGGCCAGGTGCGGTGGCTCATGCCTGTAATCCCAGCAGCTTGGAAGGCCGGGGCAGGTGGATCACTTGAGGTCTGGAGTTTGAGACCAGCCTGGCCAATGTGGCGAAGCCCAGTCTCTACTAAAAACACAAAAATTAGCTGGAAGTGGTGGCACACACCTGTAATCCCAGCTAGTCAGGAGGTTGAAGCAAGAGAATCGCTTGAACCCGGCGGGTGGGTTCAGCAATCCAGTGATCCAAGATTGCACTACTGCACTCCAGCCTGGGTAACAGAGCCAGATTCTACCAAAAAAAAAAAAAAAAAAAAAAAAAAGAATGGATTTTTTCTGAGCAAAGGATGGGATGTTTAATCTGATATCCGAAGGGTAAGGGAGTAAGAAGGGGTGGAAGAATTGTGTCTCAACACAGGGGACAATGATATGCAGAAATGCCCTGGGTGGCGCAGGAACATGGTCTAGGACCCAAGAGCAAAGAGAGAAAGGTGCACCATGAAGAAGGTCAGGGCTCAGATCACGCAGAGCCTTTTAAGTCTTGGAAGAGATGTGGGGTTTAGACTTTGGATTTTAGTAGAGTGACTAACCACCCCAGTGTGCCTAGGCTGAGGGCTTTCCTGGGATACAGAACTTACAGTGCCAAGATAGGGAGGGATGGTGGGGAGGGTGGCCAAAGATGACCCCCAGGTGTCTGACCGCTGCTGCTGGGCACGAGATGGAGCCGCTCCCTGGAGAGTACCAGGACTGCAGGAGAGTAACGAACTCAGTGGTTGAGTCTGGAAAGTTAGGGCAGTATTCAAGCGGAAATGTTAGCTAAGCTCCTGTTTCTACTGGTCTGAAACTAGAAATCTTTTGCAGAAAGAAATAAGTGTGGGAGCTATCAGCACAGAGAAGGTAATTGAAGTATGGGAGTCAAATAGGCAAGCAAGAGATAAAGTCAAAAGAAAGCTGACAGAGTAAATTCCAGCCATCACGAACCCCAGTATATAAAGATCTGGTGGCTAAAGGTGAAAACAAGTAAAGGAGGCTGAGGAAGAGCAGCCAAGGCTCTCCAGGAGGAACCATGAGTCTGTGGGGTCTCTATGCATGAGAAGAGGGAGGATCCAGCAGGACAGAATGTTCCACCGTCATCAATGCTGCTAGAAAATCTAACCAAACAACTGGGAAATACCAATGAATTATGGAATGTGGAGGTCATGACGGCCTTGTGAAGCAGCGAAGGTAGAGATGAATTGGGTGTGGGGCGTGGGAGGAGGGAAATGGAGACCATGCGCATAGCACAGAACATTTATTTGAAAAATGTGGCTGGGAGGGAAATTGATGAGGCAGGTGCTGGAGTGAGACGTGAGGTGCAGTGAGGGTTTGCTGAAAGATGAGAGGCCTGAGTGCGAATAAACGTTGATGGGGAGGATTCAGCAGAAAAGGAGAATCAAACAAGGGAATCCCCACAACCCACTGCATACTGCCTCCCGCAGGCTCTGCGCACTGTGCCTCCAAACACTCCACGCGTCCTTTGCCTGATACACACCCTCCCTTTATCTGTCATAACTCTCACTGGAATCAAAGGACCGCCCTGGGAAGGACTCCCTTGTCTGTATTGGTGCAGCCCAGCACACGCACCTCTGCCACAGCACCCAAAAATGGCTGCTTTCCATGTGATCTCTCCTGCTAAATAGTGAGCTCTTCAAAGGCAAGAAACTCACTTCAAATCTTAGCCCATGTGTTGACTGGCCCAGAGTACATGCTCAGTAAAATTTACTCATCTGTAGAATGAATAAATGAATGAACAATGTTAGTAATGAGTGATAAACTAGAAGATGTGCATGGCCAACCATGAGGACTTCTGGGTTGGCAAGAAGGGTGAGTTCCGGTCCCTACGATCCCTGAACGGGGGAAGGGGACTGGAAGTCAGGGTGTGGTGGACTCCTCACCGAGCTCACATTCTTCCTTTCCATTGTTCCTGGCGGCTGCACATGGAAAGTACAACACCCACTAAGGTCCATGTGTTTCCCTCCTGCCCTCCCTCAGCAGGGAGGGAACAGATGGGCGTAATTTATGCCCACACCCTCGTCTTGCAGCCCTGGCACTGGGGAGAGGGGAGGCAGGGGCAGAGACCCACCCAAGTTCCACAAACTTATCTCAGTACCAAGGCAAGAGAGCCACAGCAGGGTCCAGCCGGGTCAGGAGCAAAAGAGGACAGGCAGAGGGGAGGATGGGGACAAAAGGAACAGAACTGCCACGTGGGAGTGTCCATGGCATTCCAGCCTTTGTGCCAAGTAGATGCACACATTATCTTAGCATATTTCTGCAAGGAGCAGGCTCTCGCACCTGCTTGAAACACTAGGTAACCGAGGCTCGGAGAGGTGAAGGAACTGCTCCAAGGTCACCAGCTGGTGAGTGGCTGTGGTGTCAGGGCTCTAATCCAGGTCTCCCTGGTTCCAAAAACAGTGTCCTCCCCATTTGACCCCACTGTAGGAGAAAGTCACATCTTCAAGCCTACCACACCCTCCTTCTCATGGGTCATCTAGGGCCATGACAGGTGGAAGGACCCTCAAGGACCACATTCTTCTGCTGAAGGAAGCTGGACACTAATGCCAAGACTGTAGAAAACACATACCGATGAGCCGGAGAAGGCAAAGCTGGAGGGACATATAAAGATGAGCATGGAAAAAGCCAGGGGCCAGCTCCTGTCGGGGCAGGCACTGCCTTGGAAGTGAACCCTCCGAAGGTGACTATCCTGCAGCCAACCCTCAAAGCTGGAAAATGGGTTAAGAGTCATATTCCGAGAAAGGCTGAGCTCTGAGACACCAAAACATACCCTCCCTTCCCGGCCACTTGTTTTGTCTTCATCTAACAGCAATTGAGTCAACTGGCATAGAGTCCATGTTTAGGGAATCAGATGAACCTGGGTTCAAACCCCAGATCCTCTACATGCTAGCTGTGAGCCTGTGGGCAAGTCATGTGGCCTCCCTGAGTCCTGGTCACTCTATCCATAAAATAAGGTTGTGAAAAGCAGATGACTGGGCCGGCGTGGTGGCTTACACCTGTAATCCCAGCACTTTGGGAGCCTGAGGGGGGTGGGTCACCTGAGATCAGGAGTTTGAGACCAACCTGTGCAACACAGTGAAACCCCGTCTCTACTAAAAATACAAACATTTGCTGGGCTTGGTGGAGGACACCTATAATCCCAGCTACTCAGGAGGCTGAGGCAGGAGAATCGCTTGAGCCTGAGAAGCGCAGGTTGCAAGGTTGCAGTGAGCCGAGACCACGCCATCATGCTCCAGCCTGGGCAACAAGAGCGAGACTCCTTCTCCAAAAAAAAAAAAAAGAAGAAGAAGAAGAAGAAAAGGAAATGACTGCATCAACCTTCAATCGCTGCAATTGTGTCCACTGAGCCCATCCAGTGCTGTTTTGGTTTGGTTTCTTTTTGCTTTATCAGGTCAGTTACTTGTAAAAAATGAGACACTGCACTTTTAAAGTCCAGATTTCCACCTTCGTAGGATAATCAGAGTGTCTGCAAGTTGGTTCTGCATTCACCCAAGGTTACAAGTTAGAGGAAATATACACACGTCATTTTTCCACTGCCTCATTCCTCCCTCCCTGCCTCATCAATATCACCTGCCTATGAGATGTGGCTTTTGCTGCCCCTGGTGTAAAAACGATTTTGACTGTAACCCTGAAACTCTGAGCACGTTGAGTGCAGTGACCCCAACAAATTCTGGTTCAGCAGTATCTCCCCAGAGCCCAGCACGAGGCTTAGGTCCCGGTAGGCCCTCATTCATTCATTTGTTTAACAAATATATATGTCGAGTCCCTGCTCTGCTGTGCAGGAGCCACGGAATATGCTGAAGATTTGAGCAACTAATTAGCCAGATATGTCAGTGACGCTCACAGCAATACAATCCTTGAGACTAGTTGTATTATCTCCTCCACTGTTTAGGCGAGATAGGGAAACTGAGTCACAGAGAAGGTAAGAAACGTACTCAAGACTCCAAGATAAAGAGGAGCAGAGGTAGGATTCAAACACATCAGTTTTTCTCCAGAACCAATCAATGCTCTAAATTAGGGGTCTGCAGACTACAGCCTATAGGCCATATCTGGCCTGCCATCTGTTTTTATGAATAAAGTTTCGTATTTTTATTTATTTATTTATTTTGAGATGGGAGTTTCGCTCTTGTCGCGCAGGCTGGAGTGCAGTGGTGTGACGTCAGCTCATTGGAACCTTGGTCTCCTGGATTCGAGTGATTCTCCTGCCTCAGCCTCCTGAGAAGCTGGGATTACAGGCGCCCACCACCGTATTTGGCTAAGTTTGTATCTTTAGTAGAGACAGGGTTTCACAATGTTGGCCAGGCTGGTCTAGAGCTCCTGATCTGAGGTGATCTGCCTGCCTTGGCCTCCCAAAGTGCTGGGATTACAGGCGTGAGCCACTGTGCCCAGCCTAAATAAATAAAGTTTTATTGGTTCATGTCCACAGCCATTTATTTACTTTGTCTGAGGCTGCTTTCCCACAACAATGGCAGAGTTGAGTGGAACCAACAGAGATCCTTTAGGCTCTTAAGGTCTCAAATAGACACTCTGTAGCCCTTTGCAGGAAAAGTCTTCTGACTCCTGCTCTGAACCACGATTCTAAGCATCCTATTGCCATGAGGGCTCTCATAAACTTTCTACCGGGGGGAGGGGTAGACAATTTTAAAATACACAAAAGAGATACACGTCACGATAGAGAGGACCTTGGTAGCTACTCTTCTGACGGTCCTAGAAAGACCTTTGATAAAAGGTCATTAAGCTAAGATCAGGGTGACAAGGACCCAGTCACATGGAGATGGCAGAAGAGATTTCCAGGCAGGGACAGCCTGGAGCACAGGCCCTAGGACATGAGCAAGCATGGGGGCTCCAAGAACAAAAATAAAGCCAGCATGCTCCCAAATCCAACTCAGCAGGAGAGCAGGAGGGTACGGTGCGGGTAGAAAGGGTCTGGCCATGAAGGGCTTTCTGAAGACGTAAATGGTGAGCTGGGCAGGCCTGGAGGAGACCAAAGCCCCCTCCGGCATTCGCTGGCTTTCTGGATCCAACTCCTCCCTTTAAACTGGCAGGCCCTCCTCTCCCTGGCTGTGAAGAGTTCCCACTATGTGCCACCCTTCTGGGACTGAGGCAATAAAAGGCTGATGGAAAATCTCCCTGGAAAGACACAGGCTTCCCCCCACCCAGGACTTGAAGGCTGCCCCTGAAGCGTGTGCTGAAGTGAGCTAGGAGATTCATCACCCCCAAGAGTGGGAGGCCCCTGTAAGCCAGGAAGCCCGAGGTTCCCTTCCTAGCCAGGCTGACTCATCATGCAGCCTCCCATGCGCCCTCTGGCCTGTGGTTACCTGCCCTTCATACAACCTGGGAAGGTTTGTCAAAAGGAGAGGTGTCCAGGGGGAGGAGGCACTGAGGGCTAGGGTACAAGTCCTATCAACTTCACTGCAAGAAATGATTGAGTTTGCTGGGAAAATAAAAGCAGAAAGCCAGGAAGCTGAAGAGAAAGACTGCGTGTATGTGTGTGTGTCTGTGTGTGTGTGTGTGTGTGTGTGTGTGTGTCTGTGTGTGTGTGTGTTGACACTGGGAGGCAGGAACCAAAAAGGAGTGCCTGGGTAATATGTGACCAGGGCAAAACAGGTTTTCTAACTGTCATTTATCCAGTTCCCATGTCTTTGCTGCTGTGGGTGACACCCCCACCTGTTTGCATGACTGGCTTGTCAAATCTGTAGGGATTTGAAAACGGGATAAGTGAATGAGGCACAGATGAAAGATTTGGGGTCCAACTGGCTTCCTGGCTCCACCCTTATTAACCAGATGCCCTTTGAAGAATCATTTCCATTCTGAGTCTCGATCTCCTCACCAGTAAAGTGGGACTATTATCTTCTAGAAAGGGCTATTTTGCAGGTTAACTGGAATCATGACACCCTTAGCAAAGTGCAGGTAGCACCTCTTTCCCTTTCTGGATTTCCTGGACCCAGCTGGGTACCTGGCGCAGCAAGACTGGATAAGAACCTAGATGGCACAGGAGGAATTGGGTTTCTGAAGTCTCTGTGTGTCTGACGCATATAAAATGATCTGGTACTTCAGGACACGTAGAGGGGAGTCCTGAGAACACCCAGGTGCTGTGATTGAGCTTTATTAATGAATGAATGAATTCACTCAACAATGCATGGGGCATCTGATCTGTGCTGGACCCTGCAGGAATGCAGGAAATACAGAGATGAAGTAGAATAGTGGTGTTGGGAAGCTACCAGATCGCCAAGTTGGAGAAGGATAAATGAAACATTGTGGGCACATAAAGAAATATTGGTGGCATAAACATAATAACTGCATGACCATTTCCTTTTTTTTTTTTTTTTGAGATGGAGTTTTACCCTTGTCGCCCAGGCTGGAGTGCAGTGGCACGATCTCAGCTCACTGCAACCTCCGCCTCCTGGGTTCCAGCAATTCTCCTGCCTCAGCCTCTGAGTAGCTGAGATTACAGGTGCCCGCCACCACACCTAGCTGATTTTTGTATTTTTAGTAGAGACGGGGTTTCACCGAGTTGACCAGGCTGATCTCAAACTCCTGACCTCAAGTGATCCACCCGCCTTGGCCTTCCAAAGTGCTGGGATTACAGGCATGAGCCACTGTGCCTAATTGACCATTATCTTAAGTTATCTGGACACTAACACAGCTCACAAACAGGTAGAGCTGCCCTTCCTGCTCATAGGAAAACATCACCTCTATCAAAAAGCAAGTCACATAAATAACTCAGGTTTCATATTCCAGGCAAATATGGATTCAGTTCTCAGCTCCTTCAATACCAAACTATGTGACCTGGGGCAAGCCATTCACTCCTCTGAGTCTCAGGTGGCTTAAAACTAAATTGATGATAATACCTACCCTCTTAGGCCCAGAGGTTTGACAGGGTAGAACAGGGGAGAGAGAAGCTCCGGTTTGTGCTACTGACTCTAATTGCCCTCCAGTTGGTTCTCCCCTTCTCTCTCAGAAGAACTCCATGATATTTGCTGAGTACATGGCCACCCTGAATCAATTACAGCTTTCTTTGCTGCTAAGTTTGGCCAGTCAACTAAGTTCTGACCAATGGGATTATACTTTTAAAAGTTGTATACAATTTCCAGGGAGTGTGCCTAAAGTATGCTCTCACTTATCTCTGCCTTGCCGCCTTCTTGCTTTCTGGAATAATGATTGAATGGCTGGAGCTGCAACAGACACCTTGGACCATGAGGTGACCTTGAGGATAACAGGACAGAAGGAACCTGGGGCCCCAACACTATGTCACATGCCAACCCTGGACTAGACTACCTCTGACTTATTATATGGAAAATAAAATTGCTGAAGTTAACGCTCAATAAGGGTTTGGAGGAGGGGTGAGGTCTCCCATCCTCACAACTGAACCCAATTCTTCCGAACTAATTTTCATTAATATTAGCACATCACATTCAGGGGACATTTCCTCCTGACTGAGGGTCCATCTGCCTGACAAGGCATTGCTCCCAGATCTCCCGCCCCTCCCCTGGTTTCCAATGCTCCTCCAGTGAGATCATGAGTCCTGTGGGTTGCTCGCAAGAGTTCAGTTCATTATAAATAATAATGACTGCTGCTGAGGTCTCGTGGCTGCAAGGTCAGAAATACAGGAACATGGCCAGACGCAGTGGCTCACACCTGTAATCTCAGCACTTTGGGAGGCCAATGTGGGCGGATCACGAGGTCAAGAGATCAAGCCCATCCTGGCCAACTTGGTGAAACTCCGTCTCTATTAGAAATACAAAAAAAATTAGCCGGGCCTGGTGCACTCGCCTGTGGTCCCAGCTACTTCGGAGGCTGAGGCGGAAGAATCGCTTGAATACAGGAGGCAGAGGCTGCAGTGAGCCGAGATTGAGTCACTGCACTCCAGCCTGGCGACAGAGCAAGACTCTCTGTCTCAAAAAAAAAAAAAAAAAAAGAAATACAGAAACACATTTATAAATGTACAGAGATGAGAATGTTTCTGAAAGCAGGGCCCAAATTTGTATACAGTTCAAGTTCAACTGGGTGATTCAGCACCAGCAGCCTAAAAAGCAATCTACAGATGCACTTGTCCAGTAGGTACCCACAGAATGCCATCTCCAGACGGGGCACCGTGCTAAGACCCACAGGCTGGAAGGACAGAGAAGGTCCCATCCCTGTGAAGCAGGGGCCAACATCTGAATGAGGAATTAAAGTATACATACAATGCAATTCAGACAATGCAGTAAATTCATTCATTCATTCAGCAAATATTTATTGACACCTACTATGTGCCAGAAAAAGGGTTAAGCTTATAGGAAACAGGGAGCACCTAGGTGAGGAAGAAAACTAGAAATTTAACCCAGGGCTGCCAATTGAACAAGAAAGCGACCATCCTCACCGTCTCAGTCCCAAAGAGGTCAAGCATCCCCCAAAACTCCCTCACTTTGAATTCCAAATTTTCTTAACAACGAGGGTCACAGAGCTTAACAAATGAACTTGACTTGCTTATTCATTGACCACAAGTAAGCAGAGGTCACTAGCAACGAGGAAAGACCAGCAGTTTCCTTTGTTGTAGGCGAAGGTGGAATCTAGAATGCAAGGCCCTCTACCCCCTAAGTGTCAGTCAATGAGCTCAGCTTTACAATAGTATCATGATGGCCATCAGACACACTTGAGATGGAATCCTGGTTCAGCCACCACCCAGCCAACTCAGCTGTGTGACCTGGGGGATTAAATATTTCTGTAAAATGAAAACAATGTCACCATCCACATTTGGTACTAAGAGGACAAACTGCTCTCTATGGGGAATAAAGGAGAAGGAGCAGGAAAGGTAGAGAGGGGAATAAAGAGCAGAAAGGCCCCCACCCATGTGAATCTGGAGAGTCTGCCACCCTGCCGGTCTACGAGGGCCTTGTCTATTCATCTCTCTTTCTCTCTTTTTTTTTTTTTTTGTTTTTTTTTTTTCCCCCCTCTGTCACTCAAGCTGGAGTGCAGTGTCACGATTTTGGCTCACTGCAACCTCTGCCTCCCGTATTCAAGTGATTCTCCTGCCTCAGCTTCCCTAATAGCTGAGAGTGCAGGCACGTGCCACCATGCCTGGCTACTTTTTTTGTATTTTTAGTCGAAATGGGGTTTCACCATGTTAGTCAGGGCGATCTTGACCTTCTGACCTGGTGATCTGCCCGCCTCAGCCTCCCAAAATGCTGGGATGACAAGTGTGAGACACCGGGCCCAGACTGTGTCTTTTTTTTCATTTGTAATAAAATATACATAATATGCAAGTGTTTTCCCTTTTCAGGGCCTCGGTCTCCCCATTTAAAAAGCAGAGGGCTTGGCATAGGTGGATTCTGCTGCTTTGCCTCTATTCAGGAGAAGCCGGCTGTAACATTCAACTAGAGGATTTCCTGGACTTCTCTCGAGTGTGACTTAGCAGCCTAGTTTTCTATTTGCAGGGCATTTAATAATCAATCATCTCAGAACAAAATCCAAGTAAGTATTTTATCAGGGAAGTTAAAGGAGAGGCGGACAGAGCCTACAGAACACCGCCAGGACAGACTGGGCTGGGAGCATGGCCGGCCAGCACATTCAGAGCCCCGAATTCCAGCCTGGCCTGCCCTGGAGCAGCCAATCACAGGGCCCCGGTGGCATCCAGAAGTCTCATTAAGTCTGTTTTATGGCTGTTTTTTGACAAGTGAGGCCTTTAAAACAGATTTCCTCATTGTACAGAGGGTGAAGTTCAGTCCAAACATTTGTCTGCAGAAGAAACTGCGTGGACCCGAAAGCCAGGGGGACCCTAATAAACTCTACTCACACTCTGGTGCCAAGAAAGGGGATGCTTCTTCAGACACCTTGTAAGTGGCTCAGCTAAGAATAATATTGCAAAACAAAGACGAGAAGCCCCAATGTCCCAACGCCTCCTAGCTGTCTGTATTTTCTGAATCTTTAACCTCACAAATCTAGTATAATATTATTGTCCTGGTTTTCTGAAATAAAAACTACATTTTCCTTCAAAGTCCCCCAAGCTAGACAAGGCTAAACCAGTATTCAAATTCTAATTCATCTGATGTCAAAACCTTTGGCCTCTCTATTCCACCAGCTGCCTGCCACAGATGGTGATCGCTTGGAGTGGATTCCTTTACAGGAATCCAGTTTTTAGGAAGAGTCTTTGAGAGTCTAAATTATCACACTTCTTCCTGGTCCCCCAGAGGAAGACCAGTCTCATCTTGGACTTGTGTGTGGTTTGGAAAGCTGAGTTGGAGTCAGATTCTCCATCCAGGAGGACAGAGCAGCTGCAGGCCCTGCTGGAAGGAAACTCATGTCATAGCCATCAGCACCAGATCTGAAAGCCTTGCCGGTGAAGTTTCTCAGGCCCAGGGCTGGTGAGACGGGCCTCCTTGGCCACTCCTGAACCCTGCTAGAGTCACAACCACCCACTTGTTAAGAGAAGATCAAGGGGGAAAGTCAGACCCTGAGGGCAGAAGGGAGGCAAGGTCAATCAAGGGAAATCTACCTCCCACAGTCTCTTGGAGAGAGATTTCTCAAGCCCTCCTGACTGAATCAACTCCTGTTTTGGGAGGCACAGGTCAAGCTTCTTGGCTCAGGACACACAAGGCCCTTTTAGCACTGACCTGTCCTCCCTGGGACAGGCATCTCCCATCTACTGCTCACCACCTGCCCACAGCCAGTGCTTGGCCACAGGGAGAGGTGAGCATCTTCTACCTGCTCAGGTTCTTTCCTCTCCAGGCCAGTCCAACTATCATCTCCTTGGCAAGGCCTTTCTAAGTCCCCTGGTTCCTCTGTTTCCCCAGTACTGTGTGTTCTTAAAGCAAATCACTTAGCCATTTGGTGGCTCAGTTTCCACTTTTGTAAATTAGAGATGATAATAGTACCTTTCTCCTAGGTTTGAGGTGAAACTTCTATGAGATGAAATAAGTTAGCACTTAAGCAGGACCTGGCCGGACACAGTGATTCATGCATTTAACCATCATCATCATTCTATCTGGCCTGGATTCCAAGGATCCAGGAGGGAATTTGCTAGCAGGGGCTCCACCTGAATGGCTCAGTTTTCAAGCTTCCAAGCAGCAAAATCCTCTTCGGTCACCCCAGCAGACCAGTTTCCACACTGCTTGGGCCCCCATTGGGCTGGGTATGTGTCACCATAAAAGCCCCTGGCCCCTGCAGAGCACTGGTCTGTCTACACGCTGTTCTCCCATTATACTGAGATAGGGATCATTTCTGAAACTGAATGCCAGCTGCCTCAATAATGAAAGGCCAAGCATGGTGGCTCATGCCTGTAATCACAACATTTTAGGAGATCAAGGCTAGAGGATTGCTCAAGCTCAGGAGTTTAAGATCAGCCCGGGCAACATAGTGAGACCCTGTATCTACAAAAAAAATTTTTTTATTCTTAATTAGTCAGGCATGGTGGCATGCGCCTGTAGTCCTAGCTCCTCAGAAGGCTGAGGCCGGAAAATCACTTGAGCCCAGGTGAAGGTCAAGGCTACGGTGAGTCATGGCTGCAACCACTGCACTCCAGCTTAGGCAACAGAGAGAGACTCCATCTCAAAGAGTACTAATGAAAGAATGCCAAGAGGAAAATTGTTTTCTTCATACATTTCTGGAGAAGCTTCCTATTCACAAAGCAAAACTCCGGTTAGGAAAGAGATAGGTAACAGTCACAAAGTTTCCTTATTTACCATACCATACTATGAATATGATACCATCTTCCATGGTTTCCCATGGAAGCAGGTAAGAGGTTAAGGGTTTTCTATGCACATTTACTTCACTTTGATGTCAACTTTCACAGATCTGCACGGTCACAGTTTTAGCAAAAACCTGAAAGACTCTCTAGTCCAACCCCCATTAAATGCTTAAATCACCATTCCAAGAGCATACCTCCATTCCAACAATGGGGCACTCCCTACCTGTCAAATGACCCATTCCATATCTCACATCTCTGACTACTGCAGGGCTTCCCTTGTGTTGATCTGTAGCTACCTTCACTAGGCATGATTCTGTCCCTTGAACCCTATAGAATCCATCTGCTTCCTTCTCCCAGGATATTTTGGGCAAAGGCTCTTAAACCCCTGGCTCCTTCCTTCCTCCAAAGCAACACCCCAGTTTCTTCAGCCAAGGCATCAGGCCCCTCGCCAGCCTGGTTATTTACTTCCATCTCAATGGACATCCAGCACTTGCCCCCCACTCACAGTCCAGGACACAGAAATGTGAGCAAAACTTCCAGTTGGCGTCAACCAGCATCAAACAATAAGTTAGATTCTCAGAACCGGAAGTCCTTGGAGACCATCTGGGGAAGTTCAGCTCCCACACCATATAGGGGAAACGTAAGATTGCAGATGTATAATAATTTACCCAAGTGATCTGATTCTCCATAGAACGACAGAATCACATTTGTTAACAACAGTAAACAATATCATTGCTGCTGTTATTGTTTTCCCTGGCAGCAATATCACAGGAGGAACTCATGCTGGACTTCAGTCTTCCAATTTTGATATCTTCATCAGTGGTGTCAATTATTAATCTTGGAATTCTTCCTAGTAAACAAGTCCGTTTTTTTAAAAAAAAATCAAATAAGTAAACAAATAAATAGGAAATCCTTAGAAACAGAAGAGATTAGAGGTTGTTAGAGATGGAGGAAGGGAGCAGGCAGAGAATGGGGAGTGATTGCTAATGGGTATGAGGTTTATTTGGGGGTGATAAAAATGTTCTTTTTTTTTTGAGACGGAGTTTCACTCATGTTACCCAGGCTGGAGTGCAATGGTGCAATCTCAGCTCACCGCAACCTCCGCCTCCTGGGTTCAGGCAATTCTCCTGCCTCAGTTTCCTGAGTAGCTGGGATTACAGGCACGCACCACCATGCCCAGCTAATTTTTTGTATTTTTAATAGAGACGGGCTTTCACCATGTTGACCAGGATGGTCTCGATCTCTTGACCTCGTGATCCACCCGCCTCGGCCTCCCAAAGTGCTGGGATTACAGGCTTGAGCCACCACGCCCGGCTGTTCTTTTTTTTTTTTTAAGGTAAGTCCTTGCCCTGTCACCCAGGCTGGAGTACAGTGTCATAACCATGGCTCAATGGCAGACTCGACCTCCCGGGCTCAGGGGATCCTCCCACCTCAGCCTCCCAAGTAGATGTGACTACAGACAAGAGCCACCATACCCAACTAACTTTTGTATTTGTTGTAGGGATGAGGTTTTGACATCTAGGCTGGTCTTGAACTCCTGGGCTCAAGTGACCCTCCCACCTCAGCCTCCCAAAGTGCTGGGATTACAGGCAGGAGCCACTAAGCCCAGCCTGTTCTGAAATGTGATATTGTGATGGCTACACACTCAATGAATGTGCTAAAAAAAAAAAAAAAACCACTGAACCGTGTGCTTCTAAAGGGTGAATCTTGTGACCTGCAAATTCTATCTCAGTAAAACTTTAAATTTCCCAAAAATAAGGAAATCACTGGCCGGTCGTGATGGCTCACACCTGTAATCCCAGCACTATAGGAGTCTGAGGTGGTTAGATCACCCGAAGTCAGGAGGTTGAGACCAGCCTGATCGATATGGTGAAACACCGTCTCTACTAAAAATACAAAAAGTAGCCGAGCGTGGTGGCAGGTGCCTGTAGTCCCAGCTACTTCGGAGGCTGAAGCAGGAGAATCACTTGAACCCAAAAGGCAGAGGTTGCAGTGAGATGAGATCATGCCACTGCACTCTGGCCTCAAAAAAAAAAGAAAGAAAAGAAAAAAAGGAAATCACCAACTGTCTCAAACTTTCTTCAATTCAGTAGCCTATTTTTAGTGCCCTCTGTCAACAGGCTCTCCAAAAGATCCTAGGGTTTGGAGGACTGCACATTAGTCAGAACAAACCTTGGAAATTCTTCATTGAGTATTTTCTAAACTTATTCCAAGTCAGCACTCAGAAAATAGACTCCAACGTTCGAGACCAGCCTGGGCAACATGGTAAAACCCTGTCTTTACTAAAAGTACAAAAATTACCTGGGCATGGTGTAGTGTGTCTGTAGTCCCAGCTACTTGGGGGGCTGAGTCAGGAGGATTGCCATTGCATTCTGGCCTGGGTGACAAAGTGAGACTCTGTCTCAAAAAAAAAAGGAGGCTAACACTGTTTTAGTCTAAGATATGGACTCCCAGGCTACGTGTTATGAGCACTCTCTGAATGTCAAAGGACTTAAGCTGTCATCTTAGTCTTCGTAGACACCTTTAAGGTAGTGTTTCTCAAACTTGAGTGCACATCAGAATCACTTAGAAGGCTTGTTGGAACACAGACTGTTGGACTCCACCCTCAGAGCTTCTGATTTAGTAGGTATGAGGTGGGACTCAGGTTTCCAGGTGATGCTGTTACTGCTGGTCTGGGAACCACACACCACACTTTGAGAACCACTGCTAGAAGGAACTATTATCCCATTTTACAAATGAAAAGATTCAGCAAATTGTCTACCATCATGCGATGTAGAGGGTAGTATTATAAGCTGACCTAACAGCACTTCTCAAATCTCTCTCTCTTGCTGCTTTCCAGAATAAGAAGTTGGAAATGTTCATAACTCTTTTCCAACATTCCTTGCAGCTAAGGATGGCTAGGTAACGTTATTCCAATGAACATCTCCTTTTTCCTGCCAAAGATGCTGACAGTATTCTCTTCTCCCACAAGAGCAACATACTAGAGACGTGGAGCAGAAGAACACAATGGCCCCGGTCCTCAGTGATTGGCAGTTGACCCAAGGATTCCAACATTACAGAAGGACTTATTGCTATGTATGAAAAATAAGGCACTGCTGGTTTAAGCCACTGTTAGTCAATCTTTCTGTTACTTATAGCTGATGTCATTCCAAATGACACTCAGAAGTGATCAATATTGGGGCCAGTATTGACACCTAAATCTGTCTAACTTCAGACTTACTCTTTACACAACCCGTACTGCCACTGGAAATGGAATTTTTGGCCGTGAAGTACTCAACACTCCCTAAATCATCTCTTTACTTCCCTCTAATAATGTTCCTCACACGGAAGTGGCTTGAGTGCTTAATCTTTTTTTTTTTTAAGAGACAGGGTTTCACCATGTTGGACAGGCTGATCTCGAACTCCTGACCTAAGTGTGAGGAGCCTCAGCCTCCCAAAGTGTGAGAAGCGTGAGCCACCACGCCCAGCCTTAAGTGCTTAATCTTAATCCCAAACAAAGGAATTAGATGTGTCTTGAATCTAACCAATGTCCTATGACTGACCCAAGCAAAAACATGCCTTTAGGTTCCTACTACTTAAAGTGTGGTTCACCCACCAGCTGAATCACCTGGGAGCTGGTTAGAAATGCAGACACTTCAGCCCCATCTCAGTCTCACGGAGTCAGAACCTGCATGTTAACAAGTTCCCCAAGGCCTTCATAGGCTCGTTAAAGTTTGAGTAGAGTTCTAATTCAATCAGTGGTGCCCAAGATTGACTGAGTATTGGAATCAACTGGAAATCTAAAGACAAAACCAAGAGTCCCGGGTCATACTCCTGACTTACTGAATCAAACCTCTACTTGGGTAGGAACCAGAAACCACATCACTAGTTATTCACATTATTTCACTCAGGGACTATCTTGAGAAACTGATTAAAGCTATAGCCCTTCTTTTAGGGAACATATACATGTACATGAATTTTTCCATCTAATTTAAAGGATTCACAGGTTGCCAAAGTCTACCCAGAGTCCTCCTAGGAACTCCTAGGACATGTGAACTCCAGAAAAGAAAAGGAGCCCTTTCAACAAGCCTGGGCAGTTACAGCAATGCAGTCAGGATCCTAATGAGAAGAGGCAGCCCAGACCCTGCCAGCTGGGTAAGCTTTGGTTAGTTCTCACCTGAAGATGGTTTATGTAACCAGCTAGGACCCAAGGTCACAATTCAATTAGCAGCTTCTGTGCTCCCTGGGATTTCCATCACCCCACATTATAGAGCTATTCATTTCATTTTCACCAAATTAACCTAATTCGCATAGAGGATGACTTCCTGCTCAACCACTGCCCACAAGGATGCCACAGAGGCAGGTGCCTCATTCAATTAGGAGATTTTGAAAAACACATGCAAAACACACTTTTCAAAACAAAGTATTCAACAAGCAGGGGCAGAGTATCACCACCTCTCCCAACCAACTGGGCAGACCTAATCTCCCTCAATCTACATATTTCTACTGCCACACTTATTTCAGCATTATATCGTGTAATTGGATATCTGTTCTTTTAAAGACTACAGGCTTCTGGAGGCAAATGAAAGTTTTCATGACCATATTACTCTACCTAAACCTAGTATAGAACCTGCTACAAAGTAGGCACTGAAAAGATGATTGGCTTGGTGGGTGGGTGGATGGCTGGATGGCTGGATGGATGTGGACAGATGGATAGGTGGGTGAATCAGTGAATGGCCTGATGGGTGGATGACTGGAAGGAAATGTTGGATGGATGGATGGATAGATGGGCAGATGGACAGATAGACAGATGGAAAGAGCAGAGATTTTGTTCTTTAAATGTAATATAATGGGAAAAAAAAAGGGAAGTTCAAGTCTCGGAAATTCAGGTGCAAGTTCTACCATGCACTCAACAGCTCTGAGGCCTCAGTCAAAGCATTTAACCTCCTTGATGAAATTTCTCTCTGTGAAATGGAGGCACTAACCAACAACACCCGAATTTCTAAGGTTGTCATGACAATTGAATTGAGAATACGTGGAAACACCACATTTTTAAGAAGCCATCAGATGAGGACTATGGAAAGAGATGCATTCCAGAGTCTGGCAGAGTTGAGCTCCAAGACTGGCTTCCCCTCTGCCAACTGTTTGACCCTGGACAAACGTCATAAACTCTCTGCACTCACATCTTCATCTGAGCCATGGAGAAGGCAGTAACTTTCCCAACAAAGAGGCACTAAAATTACAGAGTGTGTCACTTTGCCCCTTTCCCCCTGTGGCTAGATGTCATGCGTAAGTTTGCGGAACTCCCAAGAAGAGGTGGCTGAATAAGAAACATGGCTGTTTCAATAAATCTGATCAAGCTGGGTGGAAAAGCATGAACCACCAACCAGGTCTCTAAGAGAAAAGGGTGTGCCGGGAGAACTCTCACCATATGGGCCTCACAGACTACCTAACAGAAAGCTTTCATAGTCAAGTTTCACAATTTTCCACCACATGAGCACACTTCATTTGCCTTGATGAGGCAATAACTGTGTGTACTTCTTTATACATTTCCCTTTTCCTCCCCTCCCCAGCCTCCTCGCTAATCTACTTGGTCTTTTTCTCAGGCCCTGCTTTAATCTTTCTCCTTCATAGCCTCAGAAGTAGTAAAGTTGTGCAGCATTTGGGGGCTCAAGTTGTTGGTTCAGATACCAGCTGCCACTTCCTGACTGCATGACCTCAGGAGTCAGTCCACTTCCAAGGGCCTTTGTTCCCTCTGCATGGGGGTTATTCACTCCAGCCTGGGGGTGGCGGCTGCTGT
Source organism: Sapajus apella (assembly GCF_009761245.1). Lineage (NCBI taxonomy): Eukaryota > Metazoa > Chordata > Mammalia > Primates > Cebidae > Sapajus > Sapajus apella. The sequence continues at coordinate 13,793,782 of NW_022436986.1, read as the reverse complement.
CCCGATCAGTGCGCTATCACAATTGATATGGCAGGTGCTCGTAAGTTATAGTTTCTCTCTTCCTCTGTGTATGGAGGGGATTCAGCCAGAAGCTCTAATGGATTTGATTCGTTTGTTCAGGAATTAGGGAAAGTGAGAAACTCCCAGACCCAAACCAGTCTTGAACTGAAGTCTGGGAACGGGGAAAACCCTTTACTGCAAACGCCTATAGAAACATCCTGGTATTTTACAAGCCTCTGGCGCCTTCCGCCAGGGTTATGAGACCAAACGAGTTGGCAGGGCCAGTACCTGTGCACTCGATGGCCCAGTGGCTCTCCATTCCTCTCCACCTGGCTTTGCCATGAACCCCCAAGTCAATTCAACCCAAACCATGGGTAAAGCAGAGCTCTAGCAGAGGAAGATCAGGGGAGATTTGTGATAGGCTCTTGTTAAGCCACTGAAGCACAGTTTGGCAGGGTGGCTGGCCAGGTGCCCATTCACAATGTGTGAGCTCCCCACACTCCAGGACATGTCACACTATGCCCAGCCTCACAAAGACCCTAGAAAAGTGTCCAGAGTCTTCTGTCCCATCAGTCCTACTCAGGACAAGGAGAGGAGGAGGAACTGCTGAGTGGCCCTGGATGGCTTGCCGAGAGCCCGTGTGGTCTGTGCAGCTCAGTTCTCTGCATACAACATGCCAGGCTCTTTTGCGGGCATTTTCATTTTACCTCTCCCTTATGAGTTAAAGCCTGTTGGGCCCATTTTACAGATGAAGAAACTGAGGCCCAGGGAGATGTGAAGTCTTGAAAGTGAACTCAGCGGCTGGGCGCGGTGGCTCACACCTGTAATCTCAGCACTTTGGGAGGCCGAGGCAGGTAGATCACCTGAGGTCAGGAGTTCAGGACAAGCCTGACCAACACGGAGAAACCCTGTCTCTACTAAAAAATATATAAAATTAGCCAGGTGTGGTGGCACATTCCTGTAATCCCAGCTACTCAGGAGGCTGAGGCAGGAGAATCGCTTGAACCTGGGAGGCAGAGATTGTGGTGAGCCGAGAACGCCATTGCACTCCAGCCTGAGCAACAGAGTGAAACTCCGTCTCAAAAAAATAAAAGTGGACTTTCGCTGGATAATAGAAGTCCCAGGTTTTTGTCTGCGTCTGGCTGGCTTCCTATCCAATGGCCTCTCCACTCCCCGGGAACTACCAGACACTCAGTTCCCTAATCTGTAATTTTTAAGTCCTTCTCCAAGTTTCCAGTGTCCTGGGCCCAGCTTAAAGGACAAATGGAAGAAAGAACAAGGCGCCAAGCAACAGAATATGCTTGTTAGCAGGTGACTTGGGGCTTTCCTTCTACATAGTCCTGGGGCAGGAACACCTAGTCTTTGCCCATAGTGGGCAGGGGGCCAGGGCTCCTAGAAGTCATCCCAAAGCAGAAAACAGCTCATGGGTAGTTGCCATCAATTCCTGAAATACCTTTAAGTCCCAAAGGTCACTAGTTGTCAGTGACAGAGTCTCAGGTCTGGGAAACACCCACCACATAGCCAGCTTAGGCAAAATGAATGCCTCTCAAAGGCCATAGTGCCAGCAGAGGGGAGAAAAAAAAAAAAAAAAAAAAAAAAAAACCTGAGCAAATGTGGCTTGGGTTTGTAGCCAAAATCCAATGTTAAATAACAGGCTGGGGGTGGGCGGAGAAAAGAAATAATTCATCAGTAGAATGATAGGCAGTCCATGGGTATCACCAGAACTGCATTTTCTCACCATGTAGAGTGGTTGTGTAATTTCCCCCCATTTCTCTGTCAATAAGGGGCTAGTGCTATCGGTGAAATAATTTACAACCCAATGTGCTCCACTGTAAATGGTGCTATGTTTACCGGCTATAAAAACATCTCTGAACACACTGACCTTCAACAGGTGAGCCCTTGAGTTTATAGCACCGAAGAATTGTTTTACTGCTTCGGCGCAGGCAACAGGCATGCTAGACACCTGTTGGGGGTGAAGGGTAGGGAATCAAGCCCTCTGGAACCTCAAGGAAAGGAATTCTAAGAAAAAGCTGCCCTCAGTGTGAGCCAACCAGATCAAACAAACATCCAGGTGCTTGGTCAGAGCTGGGTCCATGGTAAGCATCCGAGTCTTGGATGAGCCCACTAAGCAGGTCCAGGCTAGAGACTGAGGCCTGCAGTGCACTTCTGGAACTGGAGAATCCTATGGGAGGCCAGTAGGATGGAGTCCAAGGCAGGTCCTGAGGGAACTCCAGGACTGAGCTGGGGGAACCTAAATAAATTGGTCAATATGAGGGGCAGCAGCAAGAGAAAGAGCAAAGATAGGAATTACAGCCAAATGCCCAATGTTGAACAAATCTAGAACTGAGGCAAAACAAGTTTTCTGCAAATAGTTCATGAATCAAAGAAGCAGAGCCTCTGCCTTCCATGACAGCCACCAAAAGGTACATGGGTGAATGGAGCAGACAGAAAAGGACAGGACTGGGGTGAACAAAAATGTTATTCTGGCCAGGAGTGGTGGCTCAAGCCTATAATCCCAGCACTTTGGGAGGCCAAGGTGGGAAGACCACTTGAGATCAGGAGTTCTAGACCAGCCTGGCCAGTATGGTGAAACCCCACCTCTGCTAAAACTATGAAAATTAGCCAGGGGTGGTGGCACATGCCTGTAATCCCAGCTACTTGGGAGACTGAAGCAGGAGAATCACTTGAACCTGAGAGGTGGAGGTTGCAGTGAGCCGAGATCATGCCACTGCACTCCAGCCTGGACAACTGAGTGAGACTCTGTCTCAAAAAAAAAAAAAAAAAAAAAAAAAAAGTTCTTTCTCACCCTTCAGCTTGCTCTGGGAAGGTTTTGTTTTTCCCATCCATGCCTTAGTATGGAGGTTTCAGAGAGGCCCCCACAGAGAGCACACTTCCCCAAAAGCCAATTACCAAAATAGCTACAAGGATGAATGTGCCAGCCTCAGCCCGGCATATATTCTTTGCGTCGTCACCAGAAAGCTAGAGTGGCATTTGACAAAACCTTTTCAACCATGTCATCAGGCCCAAATCCTGATGACAGACAGAAGGGTACAAAAGAATAAAGATTCCGAAGCTGAAAGGCACCGCTTGGAGGGTCCTGAGCCCTTGCAGGCAGTGATGAAATCGAGGACCGCGTGCAGTTTGTTCACATGAAAATCCCTGGAAGAAGTGTCCGCGCTCTGCAAGCACCCTGGCCAAATGAGGAAGAGCCGAGCAGGCTGGCCTGAGGTTGCTCCATACCCTGGGCCTCTGGGGAGAAATCAGGAGGAAGCAAACAATTGTGTCCACACCAAATGAGAAACCTAGTGATTTTCATTCCTGGTGTTTTTAATTCTGTGCCTTTGAAGATCATCTTAATTTTTTAATTAAAAATAAAATTACAGTTGATGAGCTGCCAGTTCTTCACATGCACAGTTATCATTGAAAGACAAGGGTCCCCACCTTTTTGCAAACAAACAGGCAGAATAATCTCTGAAGAGACCTCACGGCCAGGCGAGGTAGCTCATGCCTATAAATCCCAGCACTTTGGGAGGCCAAGGCAGGCAGATCACAAAAGGCCAGTAGTTCAAGACCAGCCTGGAAGCAAAACAGTGTGTCTACTAAAAATACAAAAATTAGGCCAGGTATAGTGGCTCACACCTGTAATCCCAGCACTTTGGAGGCCAAAGTGGGCGGATTACCCAAGGTTAGGAGTTCAAGACCAGCCTGATCAACACGAAGAAACCCCGTCTCTACTAAAAATAATAGAAAAATTAGCTGGGCGTGGTGGCACATGCCTGTAATCCCAGCTACTCAGGAGGCTGAGGCAGAAGAATCACTTGAACCTGGGAGGTGGAGGTTGCAGTGAGCCGAGATTGCATCATTGTACTCCAGTCTGGGCAACAAGAGGGAAACTCCATCTCAAAAAAATAAATAAGTAAAAATAATTACCCTTCCACCATTCTCATCCTATGAGGCTTGGATGGTATTGACTTCACTCCCCAGTACCAGAAATCCATGCTTGGCTAGTTGATTATTGCCTCCCCACTGTCCTCCCCATCATCCCAACCAATTCACCAACCCACTCCCACCATGTCGCTCAACCAGGCCAATAAACAAGACTTCAGCCAGAACTGTTGGTAAAGATGCAAATGGAGCTGCTGGTGCCCGTCTACCACAACGGGGGACAGCAGGCCTGAGAGTAACTCCCAGAGGCAAGCAGAGCTGAGGAGTCCTGGGCTATTGTTTGACCCTTTGGATCCAGATGTACCTGGACTTTTCAGCTATGTAAGCCATTCAATGCTTTTTTTTTTTTAACTTTTTGAGACAGGGTTGCTATGGAATTTCTCAAACTTACAGCTTATGTATGATGCACACTTACACAGCTATGCTGGCTGCTGAGTGGCAAATTGATTGAAGAGGGACAATACTGAAAACAGAGAAACCTATCAGGAGCCCATGCAGGAGTCAGGAGGGAAGAATTAAAGAATTTCACTAAACAGAATCCAGATTTTTGGGGCAAGTGATTACACTGAAATGTGCAGCTGTCTGTATACTGTATACTGCTCACAGATCAATCCCACTCCATATGTAAAGGTATCCATTTAGGGCCTGGGTGGGGTGGCTCACGCCTATAATCCCAACACTTTGGGAGGCCAAGGCAGGCAGATCATGAGGTCAAGAATTCGAGACCAGCCTGGTCATTACGGTGAAACCCCATCTGTACTAAAAATACAAAAATTAGCCTAGTGTGGTGGTATGCGCCTGTAGTCTCAGCTACTCAGGAGGCTGAGGCAGAACAATCACTTGAACCCGGGAGGCAGAGGTTGCAGTGAGCCAAGATCACACCACTGTGCTCCAGCATGGGTGACAGAGCGAGACTCCATCTCAAAAAAAAAGGTGCCCATTTTCCACGTGAGCCCTCTCTCTGAGGATCCCTCTAAATGGGCTCATTCTCATTCTCTGGGTCTCAGCTCAAATGAGCCTTTCTGCGAGCAGCCGCCAGGAAATCTATCCAAGTAGACTCCCACATTTACTTTCTATCCCATCACTTGGTTTATCTTTTCACAGCACTATCACAATGCATAATTATTTTGTTTTTGTTTCTGTAAGTGTTTTTGTTTTTGTTTTGAGACAGGGTCTCGCTCTGTTGCCTAGGCTAGGATGCAGTGGCACAAACATGGTTTACTACAGCCCCAACCTCCTGGGCTCAAGCAGTCCTCCCACCTCAGCCTCCCGAGTAGCTGGGACCACAGGTATTCACCACCATACCCAGCTAATTTTTTAATCTTCTGTAGAGACAGGGTCTCACTATGTTGCCCAGGCTGGTCTTGAACTCCTGGACTTAAGTGATCCTCTTGCCCCAGCCTCCCAAAGGGCTGGGATTACAGGTGTGAGCCATGGCACCAGGCCCATAATTATTTTGTTTGTTTATTTGCTTATCCATTTGGTCTCTGTCTTCCCCAGAGCACTGCAAGCTTGAGAAGGACGGGGGTCCTATTTGTCCACAGTTGTGCCTCCAGCTCCTGAACATAGCCTGGAACAAACAGGAGCTCAACAAATACATGGTGATGACATTTTAACCCAATCACTCCTCTCCTGACAATTTATCCCAAGAAGTCAACTCAGATGAAATTTTCAAAATAATATAGACACAGAAAGTCACCATAATCTAAAATGCTCAAAAAATAGCAGTCTTTAAGTGAGTGAAAAATGGCATATCCACAAGGTAGCTACTACAGCCGGAGAAAATGATAAAGTATTAGAAAACTCTCCCAATAGAGAATATAAAATAATGGCAAGTGATAAAGGAAGGATATAACATTACACAAATGGTACCTATATTTAAAAATGAGCATACACCTGTAATCAAAATCTAAGCACACATGGATCATTACAGGAAGGGAGGATGTGAAAACAAACAGATGATGTGGAAGGCATATAGATCCAGGGTTTTTTAAATAGTGCTTTTCATTTCTTTACAAGTTGATTTTCCAATAAACAAGCAATACGGAGTTCTGCAAGACAACCAGACTGAGAATGAAAAGCTGCAGGATGTTTGGGCTGTAGGAATGATGCCAACCTCCTAGAGCTGCTGCAAACTTACAATGAAATCTTGGATTCAGAGGTGCACAGCTCAAACCTAGGATAATGTTTGATCCATAAATTTAATAATGATAATGAAAATTACAATAAAAGCATAATGCTAATCATCATCACATTATAAGGATAAGAGAATGGGTTCCACCACACTACCTGTGTGACCTAGGGGAAAATACTTGTCTCCAAGCCTCAGTTTCCCCATAGGTTAAAAAAAAAGACCATGATAGTATCTATCTTATGTAATCCTTATGAAGCTTCTTTAAATATAGTAAGCACTCAAACTATCATCATCATCATCATGCAGAAAGAATTAAGAGCAATAAAACTTCAATCAGGCCTCATATTATTCCTCAATCTGGTTGATGCTGTGTCTTTATTGTTGTTAACTGTGAGCAGGGAAAAGGACTTTAATAGGCAAAGAAGTATAGAAAGAAATGAATCACTACTCATGCCTGTAATCCCAGTGCTTTGGGAGGCCGAGGTGGGCAAATCACTTGAGGTCAGGAGTTCGAGACCCACCTGGGCAACATGGTGAAATCCCATCTCTACTAAAAACACAAACAATTAGCCAGGCATGGTGGTGGCCACCTGTAATCCCAGCTCCTTGGGAGGCCGAAGCAGGAGAACTGCTTGAACCCAGGAGGTGAAGGGTGCAGTGAGCCGAGATCATGCCACTGCATTCTGGCCTGGGTGACAGAGCAAGACTGTGCCAAAAAAAAAAAAAAAGGAGCCCAGAGAGCCCATGCATGGTGACTCACATCTGTAATCCCAGACTTTGGGAGGCTGAGGTGGGTGGATCACTTGAGGCCAGTAGTTCCAGACCAGCCTGGCCAACATGGCAAAACCCTGTCTCTGCAAAAATTCACCAAGCACGGTGGCATGTGCCTGTAGTTTCAGCTACTTGGGAAGCTGAGGCAGAAACTTGCTTGAACTCAGGAGGCAAAGGTTGCAGTGAACTGAGACAGTGCTACTGCACTCCGGTCTGGGCAACAGAGAGGCTCTGTCTCAAAAAAAAAATCTGGGGGGACCTAGAGAGCTCTCTCCCACCCTCTCTTTGCCATGTGAGGGGCTACAACAGAAAGCTGGTAGTCTGTAACCTGGAAGAGGAACCTGGGCAGAACCTGATCATGCTGGCAGCCTGACCTTAGATTTTCAGTCTCCAAAAGTGTGAGAAATCAATCTCTGTGGTTTAAGCCACCCAGTCTATAGTAATTTGCTATGGCAGCCTGAACTAAGACAGACACTCAGCTCCAGTCACACTGAATTAACTGTTCCCCAAGTTGTTGTGACCTCTTATGGCTGGCCAGAAACCCCATCTCTGTGCTCTCTTAGGCCCAGCATGTCTCATTATGGGAACACTTAGATACCGAGTTTTCTGGGCTGTCAATCTGTCAGTCTTTCCCCTCGTTCATGAGTCCCACGAGGGCTAGCGTCTGTTTCACTTCAGTGTCCCTTGTACCTATTGTTGAACCTAGTTCAATAAACCTGGGTTTAATTGAATGAAATATAATAAACTGTTTATGATGTGATAGAAGCAATACAAGTAAAGAGCAATACAAGTAAGGTACAAAGCAGAGAAGCAGCAATTGTCAAGGGTAGAGCATGAACTCTACACTTACCAGGAATTCTCACTCCGTGCAATCAGTCCCAGCTCTGAACTCCAGCTCCTGCCTTCAGCTCCTGCCTTCTGCCCCCACAGGGGCCCTCGTGATGAATATATACACTTCGTTTCATCTCACAATCTACCTGGGTTTCCTCATCTGAGCTTGAAAAAAAGAAAAATGAATGTCTACACTTTGCCAAAACTGCCATCCCCCATCCAGCAAAAGCCCATCTCTCTCCTGCCTGGTTCAATTATTCTTTTCTGAATCACAACATGCAGGATGAGAAAAGAGGGCCAGGTCCTAACTGGGGCTCTCCTCTGAGAAGCAAAACCATGAGTTTCAGAGAAATGAAAAAGAAGACCCGGCTGGGTGCAGTGGCTCACGCCTGTCATCCCAACACTGGGAGGCTGAGGCAGGCATGTCACCTGAGCTCAAGAGTTCAAGACCAGCCTGACCAACATGATGAAACCCCATCACTACTAAAAAAAAAATACAAAATTGGTCAGGCATGATAGTACATGCCCGTAATCCCAGCTACTTGCCTGCACCTGGGAACCAGAGTTTGTAGTGAGCCAAGATTGTGCCATTGCACCCCAGCCTGGGCAACAAGGGCAAAACTCTGTCTCAAGAAAAAAAAAAAAAGAAAGAAAGAAAACCCATGTTCTGGGACTCACTGCTGTCACGGAGATGCTGGTCGTTAGTTTGTTGTATAAAAATAGATTTATTCCCCCAAGTCACATGTCCACTTCCCCACAGACATCACAAGCTCAAAGCCTCCTAAGCTCAAAGTCTTCAGTGCTTAATACGCTACCCCTGTCCATCTGCAAAGACATTGTCCTGAAGATTAGATTTATTTGTTCTCTTCTACAATGCTTTGGATAAGATAAGGACACAAAAACCAGGGAATGTACATCAGGGCCTGCACGGAAGTATTGAAAACTACTACCGCTGTCACTCGAGAAGATCGTAAAGCTGAAAAAATACCCATTTGAAAACCAATAACCACCATACATTGATGATATGAGATCCAGATATTTAACATGTGGCTGTTTTCTGACTCAATTGTAAATCCTTATTGTGCTTTAGCTATGTAAAGAAAAGATGTGGCTACTACACTTCCCAACATGATTTTCTTTGTTCTTGCTGACTGATGTAATGGACACATTTATTGAAACCAGGGCCACGCAAACCTGGGTTTTCTTTCTTTCTTTTTTTTTTTTTTTTTTTTTTTTTTTGAAACAGAGTCTCGCTGTGTCACAGGCTGGAATGCAGTGGCACGATCTCAGCTTACTGCAACCTCCACCTCCCAGGTTCAAGCAATTGTCTTGCCTCAGCCTCCCGAGTAGTTGAGACTACAGGCATGCATCGGCATGCCCAGCTAATGTTTGTATTATTAGTAGAGGTGGGGTTTCACCATGTTGGCCAGGATGGTCTCGATCTCTTAACCTCGTGATCTGCCCACCTTGGCCTCCCAAAGTGCTGGGATTACAGGTGGGAAGCCACCGCGTCCAGCCAAACTTGAGTTTTCTAATGACAACAGAAACAAGTCTCTCCTTCCCTGGCACCATCTCAGATGAATTAAAAATCTGAAGTGGGCCAGGTGTGGTAGCTCATGCCTGTAATCCCAACACTTTGGGAGGCTAAGGTGGGCCAACCTAGTCAACATGGTGAAACCCTGTCTATACTAAAAATACAAAAATTAGCTGGATTTGGTGGCCACACTTGTAACCCAAGCTACTTCAGTGGCTGAGGCATAAGAATCTCTTGAACCCAGGAGGTGGAGGTTGCAGTGAGCCGAGATCACACCACTGCACTCCAGCCTGGACAATAGAGTGAGATTCTGTCTCAAAAAAAAACAAAAAAAAAAATCTTGAAGTGACACATACGTGGTTTCCAAGATACTGAGACTCCTGTAAAAGAGTTTAGCATGCAGAGCCACTGAAGTGTTTTCATTCGATCATGATGCCCCCAAGACAGAACTCCTTCTCCAATGTGTTCCCAGTGCCAGGCACAGTGGCTGGCACATGAGAAGCACTCAACAGGTTCAAATTAACAAATGAATGAAGGACGGAATAGACTAGATTATTTCAAACATGATCTCTCAGATTCACTGTAAAAACTTAAAGCAAAATTTAGAAAGCATATACTTTCCTATGTCCCTAACCCCAGAGTTGCTCCTGCGCCCATTGGCCAAGCACTCACAATTGGAACGTATGTCAATTAAGGTATTTTCAAGAGCAAAGAATAGGCCGGGCGTGGTGGCTCATGCCTGTAATCCAAGCACTTTGGAGGCCAAGGCGGGCGGATCACCTGAGGTTGGGAGTTCAAGACCAGCCTGACCAACATGGTGAAACCCCGTCTTGTAAAAAAAAAAAAATTAAAAGAAAAAAAAAAAGAGCAAAGAATAAACCACTCAACTTAAAGTGACTTACAGAATTAGGAAATTTAGGCCAGGATGGTGGCTCACACTTGCAATCCCAGCACTTTGGGAGTCTGAGGCGGGGAATCACCAGAGTCTAGATGTTCAAGACCAGCCAGAGCAACACTGTAAGACCCTAGCTCTACACACACACAAACACACACACACACACACACACACACACACACACACACACACACACACAAACACGTGGGGTTTTTTGTTTTTTTATTTAGCTGTGTGTGGTGATGTGTTCCTGTAGTCCCAGCTACTCAGGAAGCTGAGGAGGGAAGATCACTTGAGCCTAGGAGTTTGAGGCTGCAGTGAGCTATGATTGCACCACTGTACTTAACCCTTGGTGACAGAGTGACATCTTGTCTCAAAAAAAGAAGAAAGAAAAAGAGGAGGAGGAAGAAGAATTAGGAAATTTATTACACCAAATACAACAACTACAGGGGTTTCAGGTGAGTTACAGAAGATGACACACACACCTACACCCACACAGCCACACACACACACACACCCCTACCCCTATACATCCTTTCCTATTACAGTAAGTCCCCTTTTTAATTGTCCAAATGTACAGAATCTTATTGAAATCAGAATGACACGTCAGTCAGGCAGCTGCAGATCAGAGCATACGCCTTAGTGAGGCTTCTAATGAGATTCAAGGGGCTATGCCACTGCCCTTTCTCACTCATTACTCATGTCACTAGAAGAATTTACTCTAACATCTATGGCTTCTATTCAAGGGAATGTTTAAACACAGCATGAATGAGTCCATTCCTCAACTGCAGAAAGAAAGCTGACTCCCTGCCCAGGAATCCTCAAGCATCACTCTGCCTTCAGCACTGCACAGTACCAGCAAACTAATTTCCTCACATTTTATTTGAGGATTTTGATACAGAATGATAGTGCAATTATTACAAGTTCATTTTGTCTAATTTATATACCATAAAGGCGTATGGTAGGGTGACTTCAAAATTGATTCAATAACTTCATCTAGGATCCATGTTTTTTCCATGTCTCAATATATCAACTTTGTTCTTGGACTGGCTCCCCTCATGATCACAAGAGGGCTGCCACAGTTCCAGGCATCACCTCTGGACAGAAAAACATCCAGAGGCAGAAAAAGACTCAATCTTTGAGTTACTTCTTTTGAAGATTAGAAGAAACATTTTATAGGTGCCTCCCATCAGCTCCCTGCTTTAATATTTTTTTTTAATTAGCCAGATGTGGTGGCATGTGCCTGTAGTCTCAACAGCTCAGGAGGCTAAGGAGAGAGGATCACTTGAGCCTAGGAGTTTGACTTTAAGTCTCAGGCCATACTGAGAGACACACCCATCCCAAAATTTATTACTGATCAGGGAACATGGATTTGCAGTGACTGGTTAAACTAATCCGGATTCACCCCTGAGCTGGAGACAGAGACACCTTCCATGACCAAACCAGGGCTTTGTCAGCTGTGAAGAATCCCCTAAGCAAAGGACAGGCACTTCACAGCATCTGTGCCAAACAGCCTGAGCCCTATCAGCAGGGACATTTTGGGACTCTGTGGCTGTATGGGCTCTAGGGTCCTTTGAGGCAGAGAGACTATTAAAGGGAAGAGATTCAGCACTTGGTTCACCCACCGTGTTTAATTCTGACTCCTCTTGGGGCCTCAGCAAGGCATGGGGACTATGGTGACATCACGGTCTACGCTGCTGCCACCATGGTTTATTAGCCGGCCTGTGCCACTTCCTGAGCCTCCAAATCACACAGAATGTAAGACAGACAAAAATGTCATCAGAGTGCAAGAGCAAAGCGAGCTGCTTTATTGGGAACCTACTAGACACAAGACGTGGTTTTTCATATTAGATCATTTAATACTCACCACAGCCACCAGCTAGGTATTATCAGCGCTCTGTTATAAATGAGGAATAAGGGCAGTCGCTCAAACCTGTGATCTCAGCACTTTGGGAGGCCTAGGTGGGTTGATCACTTGAGCTCAGGAGTTAGAGACCAGCTTGAGTAACAAAGTAAGACCCCATCTCTTTAAAAATTTAAAAATTACCCAGGTGTGGTGGTGCATACCTGTAGTCCCAGCTGCTCAGGAGGCTGAGGTAGGAGGAAGGCTTGAGCCCCAGAGGTGGAGGTTGCAGTGAGCCAAGATCACACTACTGAACTACATACAGCTTGGGTGATACAGCCAGAGCCTGTCTCAAAATAATAATAATAATTAAAATTAACTAAATGAGGAAGGTAAGGAACAATCAAACAATTTGTCCAATATTTCATCGCTAGAAAGTGTCAGAGTCAAGATTCCAGCTCCAACCCTGACTCTAAAACTGGCAGCCTTTGAATGCAGACATACTGTGTTCCAGTGCAGAACAGAATGCCAAGTCACAAAAAAAAGACAAAGGGACACACCAGGAAACACTGCCAACCTAAGAACATAACTAGAGAAGACAAAGAAAGAGTTACAAACATTCAGGAAACATGAGATTGGTGTTACATTATGATCCCATAAACATGGTTCACACAAGCAAGTTACATATAAAGGACACTCTCAGTCCCAAAGCCCTATCCCATAGGTAGCCTTGATTTGAGTTCATAAGACTCCTGAGGGGCCAGGCGCGGTGGCTCACGCCTGTAATCTTAACACTTTGGGAGGGAGGCCAAGGCAGGTGGATCGCCTAAGGTCAGAAGTTCAAGACCAGCCTGGCCAACATAGTGAAACCCCATCTCTACTAAAAATACAAAAATTAGCAGGCACCTGCAATCCCAGCTACTCAGGAGGCTGAGGCAGGAGAATCACCTAAACTTGGGAGGCAGAGGTTACAGTGAGCCGAGATCGGCCATGGTACTCCAGCCTGGGCAACAAAGAGCAAAGCTCTGTCTCAAAAAAAAAAGACCCTAAGGCAGTGTCACTCAAAGTCTGGTCCACGGATTGAAGCTGGTCTGTGAACTACTCATTTCCAGTTCACAGTAATAAATACAGAATTGAAAGCAAGTGGTTAGAAACCTTTCTAATGCTTTGACATTGCCATAATATTCAAGCACATGACTAGCAGACTTCTCTTCTGGAACAGGGTCTAGAACAGTTTGGGTGTTTTGAACTCAGGTTGCATATGTCCCAAGCTGCATGCTTGTATTGGTTCATCATGGATTGAAAAATAAAAAATTAAGATAAATAGGCTCGGTGTGGTGGCTCATGCTTGTAATCCTAGCACTTTGGGAGACCCAGGCAGGCAGATCACTTTAGGTCAGGAGTTCAAGACCATCCTGGCCAACATGATGAAACCCCGTCTCTACTAAAAATACAAAAATTAGCCAAGTGTGGGGGGCGTGCACCTTGCAGAGGTAGTCCCAGCTACTAAGGAGGCTGAGGCAGGAGAATCACTTGAACCCAGGAGGCAGAGGTTGCAGTGAGCCAAGATCATACCACTGCACTCTAGCCTGGGCAACAGAGCAAGACCCTGTCTCCAAAAAAAAAAAAAATTGAATAAATGCATTTAAAAAAAAAACCCTAATGATTCCCCAGAGAAAGCTGGAAAAGCACTACCCCAGAGTTCAGCTGGGTAAATATAATTACCCTCATTTTACAAGTAAAGAAAATGAGATTCAAGGAGACTGAGTCACTTTTCCAAGGTCGACACCCCTGGGAAGAAGCAGGACGGGAAAACACTGTAGTTCAATGACAAATGAGATCCATGAAATCTCTTAGCTCCTGATAACAGAGTGTTGGCAAGAGGGGCCTATAAAAAGGTGGAGGTGTTTAAAAAAAAAAAAAAAGCATTTCCCTCCGCTTTGCCATTGCCAAAAGTTCAACCCAGATAAAATGCCTCTAATGAGAACTACCTATAAAATGAGGCCAAGAATAAAAAGGGAAATGGATGGGCTCATTCCTGGCAAAGGTCAGTCTTGTGCATCCTGATTTACTAGTGTTACTCTTAGGACTTACTCGTTGTTACTGCAATTTCACTTCCATAAATTATGAAGACGAAGGTCTCTTCTCAAAGCCCTCCCAGTCTGGCTCCAGATTTTACCAGCCCCATTGCTGACTCTAGGTCCAGGCAAACTAAACCTCCCACCCTCTCAGAGCTAACGTTGGTCCTTTTAGAATGTTTCACTATGACCTCTTCTTCTTACCCAACTGGAAGAACCCTGCTCTCCATGAAAACATTTTTGAAATATTGTTATAGCCAAGGCCCTGGGTTTCAAGAACCAAGACCCATTTCAGCTCATTTTTAAAGGGGGGAATGTACGTGGGGCTGTTGAGTGGTCTCATGGACACATTCTAGGACAGGAAGGGAACTAGAGGGTCACAGTGGGGACTGAGAAACATTGTCACCTCAGGCAGCTTCTAACGTTTGTTTCAGAAGCGACTGGACTCTCACCCTCACTGTATCTCTGCTTTCTCCCTCTGTGTCTCCTGTTTCCTTGTTGCTTTCATGTCCCTACACCTTCACTAGTACACAATCCTTGTGGCTTCCCAAGTCTACCTTGCACCTTTGCAAATGCAGCACCAACACCAACTAGATCCATCCTTCTGTTCCCAGATCGAACTTCCTGAAAGAGGGATCTGATTGGCTGAGCTCATCTTCTTTTCAAGTCAGGCCACGAATCAGCGATCTCCAGCCTGCCTGAGAATCAGCTTACTTGAAGCCTGAGGTCAATCTCTGGTCTCAACAGCTGTTGTCAGGAAAGGCCAGGTATGTGATATGGAGAATGTTTAAACGCAGGAGAGTGGAAGCAGGTGGGTCTACGCTACCAGTACGGTCTCTCAAGGAATTAATGAGAAATTAATAAACTATTTGTGCTTCAGTTCCCAACTCTCATGACACTTTGTCTGGGATGTCCTCTGTGATTTCTTCAGGTTGGTTTTTGTTTTTCTTTTTTTGAGACAGAATTTTTCTGTCTCAAATGTAACCTCTGCCTCCTGGGTTCCAGCAATTCTCCTGCTTCAGCCTCCCTAGTAGCTGGAACTACAGACAAATGCCACCACGCCCAGTTAATTGTTTGTTTTTTTGTTTTTTTGTTTTTTTTTTATATATTTTTAGTAGAGACAGGGTTTCGCCATGTTGGTCAGATGGGTCTCAAATTCCTGACCTCAAGTGATCTACCTGCCTCAGCCTGCCAAAGTGCTGGCATTACAGATGTGAACCACCGTGCCCGGCCTATCTTCAGGTTGGTTTTTTTTCCTTGTATGTTTACAACACAGTATGAATCCCTCTCTAGGAGCTCTCGCCATGTTAACTAGAAACTCCGTGCTTATATCTCTTCTTTCTGCACTAGACTATGAGGGCTTCAAAGACCTGGACCACACCACAACCACCTTTGTACCCACAGCATGGAGCTTGGCATTGAACATAAAAGGAGCACAGGAAATGAGCATAGAATGAATGACTGAATTTACAACCGGGTAAGTCAGCCCTCGAATGAAAGGCTGAAGAGCGAATTATGCTGAAACAAATGTAAATCCCACTGTATCCACTCCAGATCGACTAAGGAGAATGACAGCGGTAGAGCATGTGGGAAGGAGGGGCAATGGAGAGGTAGGAAGACTCTTTACAAGAAGAAGTAAAGTGAAAGAAAAATTGCCCCAAAAGGAAGAGACAAAGCAGTTGAACCGCTGGCTTTATGGCAGCATCTTTTACTTCCAAGTGTTTCTTTAGGTATTTCTGGATTCCTTGATATAGCAGAGGGATGAAATACTAAAGCTTGGATTCATCTTCCACATCTGCAAAATGTGAAAGGTGCAGCTGCTTGGCTGGGTGACTGAGAAATAAAAATGAGATAATAGATGGAAAGTGCCAGGCCAGGCGCAGCAGCCCGTGCGTAATCCCAGCACTTTGGGAGGCCAAGGTGAGTGGATCACCTGAGATCGGGTGATCAAGACCAGCCTGACCAACATGATGAAACTGCGTCTCTACTAAAATACAAAATTAGCAGGCATGGTGGCGCATGCCTGTAATCCCAGCTACTCGGGAAGGTGAGGCAAGAGAATCACTTGAACCTAGGAGGTGGAGGTTGCAGTGAGCCAAGATTGTGCCATTGCAGCCCAGTCTGGACAACAAGAGCAAAACTCCATCTCAGAAAAAAAAAGAAAGAAAAGTGCCCTGCAGAGTACCTGCGGGCAGGTGAAAAAGGCCCATGCACTGTGGGGCACAGTGGAGAGTTTCAGAACTGTCCAGAACCTACCAAGCAGCCTCTCAATGGCAGAAGGAAGCATGTTCTGGGACTTTCACAGAGAAGCACTGAATCTTTATTAAATTATCCTTCACCCTGGGGCATAGAGCAAGAGGCAGCAGGGCTGTTCCTGCCTCACTGATGGCAAGAGGACTGTGCAGACCAATAACAAAGTTACAGTGTTAATCATTAAAATGCAGCCGGGCGCGGTGGCTCAAGCCTGTAATCCCAGCACTTTAGGAGGCCAAGGCAGGTGGATCATGAGGTCAAGAGATCGAGACCATCCTGGTCAACATGGTGAAACCCCGTCTCTACTAAAAATACAAAAAATTAGCTGGGCATGGTGGTGCGTGCCTGTAGTCCCAGCTACTCAGGAGGCTGAGGCAGGAGAATTGCCTGAACCCAGGAGGCGGAGGTTGCGGTGAGCCGAGATCACGCCATTGCACTCCAGCCTGGGTAACATGAGTGAAACTCCGTCTCAAAAAAAAAAAAAAAAAATCATTAAAATGCTGTGTCTGTTTTTGTTTGGGAACAAGGCATTTTGATCTTTGTTCTCCCTCTATAAAGAGGAAAGGTGAGATGCTACCATAAGTGGTGACTCCAAGCCAAGAGGCTGGCATGCCTGCCAGGTCACATGGATAGGAAGGCTTCAGACTCCCCCAGGCACAGCATTTTTGGAGGGGTCCTTGCAGGGTAAATCCTGAGTAGATGCAGTCGGAATAAGAGGAAAGGCAGATTAGCCCCTCCCAGGAGGCCAGCTGAGCCCATTCATATGAGAAGCTTCCATCACTGGCTGTCAAAAGAGAGTTAAGAAGCAAGATGGTAGGCTAGGGGCGGTGACTCACACCTGTAATCCCAGCACTTTGAGAGGACAAGGTAGGTGGATCACCTGAGGACAGGAGTTTGAGACCAGCCTGACCAACATGGCGAAACCTTGTCTCTACTAATAAATACAAAAATTAGTTAGGTGTGGTGGTGCAAGCCTGTAATCCCAGCTACTCGGGAGGGTGAGGCCGGAGAATCACTGAAACCCAAGAGGCAGAGGTTGCAGTGAGCCAAGATCGTGCCACTGCATGCCAGCCTGGGAGACACAGCAAGACTCTGCCAAGAAAAGAAAAAAGAAAAGAAAGAGAGAAAGAAACAAAGAAAGAAGGAAAAAGAAAAAGAGAGAAAGGAAGGAAGGAAGGGAGAGAGAGAAAGAAAGAAAGATGGAAAAGAAGGAAAGAAGGAAGGAAGGGAGGGAGGGAGGGAAGGAGGGAAGCAAGGTGGGGCTGAGCATGGTGGCTCATGTCTGTAATCCCAGCACTTTGGGAGGCTGAGGCGGGCAGATCACCTGAGCTCAGGAGTTCGAGACCAGCCTACCCAACATGGTAAAACCTGGTCTCTACTAAAAATACAAAAATTAGGCAGGCATGGTAGCAGGCACCTGTAATCTCAGCTCCTTGGGAGGCTGAGGCAGGAGAATGGCTTGAACCTGAGAGGTGGAGGTTGCAGTGAGCTGAGATCATACCATTGCACTCCAGCCTGGGGGACAAGAGCGAGACTTTGTCTCAAAAAAAATTAAAAATGCAAACACATGCCCACATAAACACATGTACACAAATGTTCATAGTAGCATTATCCACAATAGCCAAAAGGTGGAAGGAACTCAAATCCCCATCAACTTATAGGCACATGACAGGATTCCTTTTATATGAAATGTCCAGAACAGGCAAACCCATAAAGACAGAAAGTAGATCAAGGTTGGGGGAAAAGGGGAATAAGGAGTGACTTCTAATGAATGCTGGGTTTCCTTTTGGGGTGATGAAAATGTACAACTTTGTGAATATACTAAAAAACAATCAATTATACACTGTTAGGTGAATTGTGCGGTCCGTGAATTATGCCTTTTTTGTTGTTGTTGTTTGAGACGGAGTTTCACTCTTGTTGCCCAGGCTGGAGTGCAGTGGCACCATCTCGGCTCATCACAACCTCCATCTCCTGGATTCAAGTGATTCTCCTGCCTCAGCCTCCCGAGTAGCTGGGATTACAGACATGCACCACCACACCCAGCTAATTTTGTATTTTTAGTACAGACAGAGTTTCACCATGTTGGTCAGGCTGGTCTCGAACTCTCAACCTCAGGTGATCCACCCTCCTCGGCCTCTCAAAGTGCTGGGATTACAGGGGTGAGCCACCACACCCAGCTAATGAATTATATCTTTAATAAAGCTGGACCCCGAGATTTATTGCTCTTATTTTTTATTAAGGAAATAGTAAACACCTACTAAGGGCCAAGCATTGTTCTATGTGCTGGGGCCACAAGGATGAACAAGACAGACAATGCCTTGCTCTCTTGGCATTCACATTTCACTGTGGAAATCTGCCCGCCATCCACCTCCCAAGTTTAAAGGCAAATAAATAAATAATTGCATATGTGGTGAAAATGTGAAGCAAACATGGAGCCTGAAGAAAGAGCGTTTTAGAATGTAGCAGTATGCCCAGAACGGGAGAAATTCCAGTCAGGACCAGCATGTGCTCAGGGGATGGGTGGAAAAAGTCTTGGTGCATTAAAGACACTAGTCACTCCACCACTTCTCTGTGTGTGACATTATGCAAGACCCTGCAGCTCCCTAAGTTATTCTGCGGGGTAGTGGGGAGACTAACAGTACCTATCCAATCAGGGAAGCACTTGGCTCTGTGTGGGACATAGAGCAGGTACCTGGATATCATTCCTCTTCCTTTCCATCCATCCCCTCCTGACATGCCGTCTGCCGTCTATTCCTCCATCCTGGATTGCATATTCTTCCTTTCTCTCTCTCTACAAGAACAGACATCCCCTAAGAGTCTACAAAAATAGAGAATGTGCAGGCTAGGCATAGTGTTTCACACCTGTAATCCCAGTTGGGAGGTCAACGCAGGCAGATCACTTGAGCTCAGGAGTTCAAAACCAGCCTGGACAACATGGCAAAACCCCATCTCTCCAAAAACTACAAAAAATTCGCTGTGTGTGGTGGCACACACCTGTGGTCTCACTATTCAGGAGGCTGAGGTGGGAGAATTGCTTGAGCCCGGGAGGTCGAGGTTGCAGTGAGCTGAGATCACAACACTGTACCCCAGCCTGTGTGACAAAATAATAAGAGCAAATGTGACTGGGTGCAGTGGCTCACATCTGTAATTCAGCACTTATGCAGGCTGAGGCGGGCAGATCACTTTAGGTTAGGAGTTTGAGACCAGCCTGACCAATGTGGTGAAGCCCTGTCTCTACCAAAACTGCAAAAATTAGCTGGGCATGGTGGCAGGTGTCTGTAATACCAGTTACTTGGGAGGCTGAGGCAGGAGAATCACCTGAAGCTGGGAGGTGGAGGTTGCAGTGAGCTGACATCGTGCCACTGCACTCCAGCCTGGGCAACAGAGTTAGATACTATCTCAAAAATGAAAAAAAAAAAAAGAGCAAATGTGACACATAATTCTCTCATCAATGGTACAAGCCAGACACATTTGTCCTGAATGCCTGCATTGCATGAACCACAAGAATTAGCCTATGGTAGTTTGTGAACTGTTTTCCTTGATCAAGAGTGAGTCATTAGGTCTGTACTAGGTCCTTATCCAGAAGTATTTCCATAGGAGCTGCTACTGTTGCCTTCCACCTCCAAAGGCAGCCTTTCAGCAGCCTCTGGGCTCCGTCTAGAACTAATTTGGGTAGGAAAGCTCAGGGAAAGAGGAAAACACAATACTGTTGATCAGAACAAAAGCTTTAGACTCAAGCCTATCTGGATTCCAGGCGGCGGATTTACTTCTACTTCTTCCTGGCTAAGTACACTAGATGTGGGACTTTTTTTTTTTTTTTTTTTTTTTTAGATGGAGTCTTGCTCCTGTCACACAGGCTGGAGCACAGTGGCGCAATCTCGACTCATTGAAACCTCCACCTCCCAGATTCAAGTGATTCTCCTTCCTCAGCCTCTGGAGTAGCTGGGAGTATAGGCATCCACCACCACGCCTGGCTAATTTTTGTATTTTTAGTAGGGATGGGGTTTCACCATGTTGGTCAGCCTGGTCTTGAACTCCTGACCTCAGGTGATCCACCTGCCTTGGCCTCCCTAAGTGCTAGGATTACAGGCATCAGCCACCGTGCCCAGCCAAGACTTCTTCTTTCTGATCATTTTTTCTCCAGCAATGTCAGCCTTCTGCTACCATCTATCAGGAATCATTCAATAGCTAATGGAATTCCCACTAACATCCATGAAATTTGACTGCTATTCCCATTTAGCAGAAAAGTAAACTGAGGCACAGATCTTGGAAGTCAAGTGCCCATGGTCATACAGTTAGTTGATGGAGGAGCCTGGATTTGAATCCAAGGAGTATAGCTCCAGACCCCATGGTCTTTAACAACCAGACACTATGACATCCCTCAGCTGCAAAATGGGACAAGAACATTGGCATTGTGGCATTTTCACAAGGATTGACTGAGCTAAAGTATATGAAGTATCTTGAGATACTGGGAACATAGAGAGTATCCAGCAAGTGGTGCTGGCCTGCCTCCCTTAAACTTAGTTTCAGAGGGTCTCTGCTATTAGAAGTAACTTTTTCAGACACCAATGTAAGGTTTGCTCAAGGAGAGATTGACAATGCTGAGCCACTGCCCTGTGGAGCTCTCCAGCAATCACCAAAGCTCCCATCTTAACCCAGGATTCTCCACAAAGATCGGACCTAGGAGAGGTCTGATTCAAGTCTTTAGGGGAACCTGCTGGTGTCAGCTGCTAATATAGGTAAAGTGTCTAGTTCAAGGTCTGGCACATATTTGATTAAAAAATAACAGAGCTCTTATTGACTGCACTAAATTCCATATGCACGTTTGATACTCTCATTGAATCCTCACAACCATTGTATCATGTACATACTATTATTAGTCCCATTTTGCAGATAAAAAACTGAGACCTAAAGAGTTACATGAGGGTATGTTCATTGTCATGCAGCTAGTGAGTTGTCAAGCAAGGATTTGAACCCAGGCAATGCAATCTCTGAGTCTCCGTCGGAATTGGCTCCATTTGCAGAGACTTTCTCCTGCCCCTTCTCAGGAGATCACATTATCAGCCCAACACCAGTTCATACACATGGGCCATTCTTGGTAACTGGGACAGTAGAGGGGAATGGCTGAGTTCATGCATGAGCTTTAGACAGCATTAGCTCCTCCTTTATATATGTGATACAACCATATCTCATTTAATCCTTTCAATAGCCCTATGAGAAACTTGATATGTTAACTTCACACAGGCCAGAAAACAGAGGCAAGCAGATGAAGTGCACCCAAAGTTACGCTGCAAGGTAGAGAGAAGGTAAATGAAAGCCCACTTCAGCTCAGGCTGGGTTCCAGGGAAATGGTTGCTAGATAATAAGTTGTCTCACCTCTGGGAGGCCAGTCAGCCTTGTGTCTGTCTACACAGGAAAACAAAGGTAGATAAATACAGGAATTCACAGCCCTATAAAAAACGAATTAAGATAAAATGCGTACCCTTACTACTTAATGAGGGAGGTTTATGAACACAAATGCATGACAATGACTCAGAGGAACGTAATTATCTTATCATAAGTTAAAGGCAATCGATTTTCATTTCTAAGTAAATATCGTATTTCCTCCATCCTAACACACCTATTTTTTTGGTCACATTTGGCCATTTCTGAAGTCTGGTTACAACTTACCACAGGTATGCACGGTGACTATGCGTCCTCCTTTCCCCCGGTTAAGGCGAGTATTGAATTTAAAATGTGAATTACAACTGACATTGCCTTAGAACTGAGGTTTCCCTTGCAATCTCACCTCGGTCTTAGGTAAACCATTCTATCACTACCCCGCCTTCTTTGTTCTATTTCAAGTCACAAGAAGAAAACCGTGCATTTCTTGTTAGAAACTTAACTCTCTCACTTTGCAGTAGGTGTTATAAGAACGGACTCACAGAAGAATTAAATGATTGAAAATAGAAAATAAAGATTTTCTTTTCCCTAGCCTAGAACTACTCCTGTACCCTGATCCCTAATGCAAGAGCATGGGAATGAGCCTGGGCAACATCGTGATACCTCATCTCTACAAAAAAAAATTTTTAATTAAATAGATGTGGTGGTACGTGTTGGTAGTCCCAGCTACCCTAGTGGCTGGGGTGGGAGGATCATTCAAGCCCAACAAATTAAGGCTGCAGTGAGCCATGATCGTGCCACTACACTGCACTCCAGCCTGGGCAAAAGAGCGAGACCCTGTCTCAAGGGAGAAAAAGAGCATGAGAATGGTTGACTGAGTCTGCCTGGAGACGTGTGGTCAGTGGAAAGCATGGCTTTATGCAGCTGAGACAGGTGAGTCCAGACAGCAAAAGCCACACTCCAGATCATGCAGTGACTCTGTGGCAAAGCCAGGTAGCAAACTCAAGGCTCTGTGTTCCCAGAACAAGTGCTTATCACTGCTCCTTCTAGCTGTCTCAAACTCTCTGCCCAGAAGGAGCTCTCAAATCTGGGCAACACGGTGAGATCCTGTCTCTACAGAAAAATTTAAAAATTAGAGCCGGGCGCGGTGGCTCAAGCCTGTAATCCCAGCACTTTGGGAGGCCGAGGCGGGTGGATCACGAGGTCAAGAGATCGAGACCATCCTGGTCAACATGGCGAAACCCCATCTCTACTAAAAATACAAAACATTAGCTGGGCATGGTGGCACGTGCCTGTAATCCCAGCTACTCAGGAGGCTGAGGCAGGAGAATTGCCTGAACCCAGGAGGCGGAGGTTGCGGTGAGCCGAGATCGCGCCATTGCACTCCAGCCTGGATAACAAGAGCGAAACTCTGTCTCAAAAAAAAAAGAGAAAAAAAAATTAGCTGGGTGTGGTGGTACATACCTGTGGTCCCAGCTACTCGGGAGGCTGAGATAGGAGAATCACTTGAGTCTGGGACATAGAGGCTGCAGTAGATCACAGCAGTGAGCTGTGATCAAGCCACTGCACTCCAGCTTGGGAGACAGAGTAAGACTCTTGTCTAAAAAAGAAGGAGCCTTCAGCTTGCCAGATGAGAAGTGATACAATGTTACTGTCTTCCATTCTGCGTCCCCGAAGAAGTCACTTCATCCCTGCTGCTAAGAGTCCCTCATTGTCCCTTTGCCTCATGCCCCTTTTCAGGATAGGCAACAACCTCCTTCCAGGGCCCCTATCTACATGTGGGACTTCCACCCATCATGGGTCACTGAGCCTTCTTCTCTCTCCTGGGGTATTGAAAATAGAGACAATGCAGCCATAAAAAGAAATGAATTAATGGCATTCCCAGCAACCTGGATGGAACTGGAGACTTTATTCCAAGTGAAGTAACTCAGGAATGGAAAACCAAATTTTGTATGTTCTCACTCATACATGGGAGCTAAGCTATGAGGATGCAAAGGCATGAGAATGATACAATGGACTTTGGGGGCTTGAGGAAAAAGGCGGGAGAGGGTGAGGGATAGCAGACTACAAACAGGGTGCAGCGTATACTGCTCAGTGGTGGGTGCACCACTGAGAATTACTCATGTAACCAAATGCCACCTGTTCCCCAAACATCTATGGAAATAAAAAATTAAACTAAAAATATAAAAAAAATAGAGACAACGTGTAAAACGAAGAAAGGAGGCAAAGAATTCACCCAGTCAGCAGCCGGGTATGGTGGCTCACACCTGTAATCTCAGCATTTCGGGAGGCCGAGGCAGGTGGATCGGGAGGTCAGGGGTCAAGATCAGCCTGGCTAATAATGTGAAACCCCATTCCTACTTAAAATACAAAAATTAGCTGGTTATGGTAGCAAACACCTGTAATCCCAGCTACTCGGGAGTCTGAGGCAGAGAATTGCTTGAACCCGGGAGGCGAAGGTTGCATTGAGCTGAGATTACACCATGCACTCCAGCCTGGGCAACAAAGTGAGACTGTTTCAAAAAAAAAAAAAAAAAAAAATAGAAATTACCCAGTCAAGAGTCAGAGTGCTAGGTTTGGGTCTTAGCCCTTACCCTTCCTCTCTGTGAAATGGGCACATCCTCTTCCTCCCTGATCTGGTTTCCCATTTCCCTTCCGGCCTGGCCTCTGGGGCCTGCAGGAGCCAAAGCTAAAACAGACAGCCCTCTTGCTCCTGACAGCTTAGTCTTGGGTAGGGGGATCCTGTCAGCACCATCACCAGCTGTAAGTTCTGTGGCAGCAGCCTCTGCCCTGTCTTGTTAGTGTCTGTTGAATTGAATCACTAGAGGCCATTTTCTGGCCTCCTTTTAAACAGCAGACCCAAAGACAAACCCTACTTCAGTTTATGCCTCTTAACACAACTTTGGTCTCAGGCGCTTTGCTTGCATTCATGGATGCAGAACTAGAAAATGGAGCCAGATCCCAGTCCTTAATGTGTGGTGAGGATGTGGGAAGGTAAGAAAGAGAAAAAGGGGTGAATGACACCCCCAAATGACTTAAGAATTAGTCACATCTGGCCAGGCATAGTGGCTCATGCCTGTAATCCCAGCACTTTGGGAGGCTGAGGTGGGTTATCACCTGAGGTCAGGAGTTCCAGACCAGCCTGGCCAACGTGCAGAAACCTGTCTCTACTAAAAATACAAAAATTAGCTGGGTGTGGTGGCAGTCGCTGTAATCCCAGCGACTCAAGGCAGCTGAGGCAGGAGAATGGCTTGAACCCAGGAGGTGGAGGTTGCAGTGAGCCGAGATCGCGACGCGGCAATCCAGCCTGGATGGCGAGAATGAAACCCCATCTAAAAAAATAAAGAATCAGTCTCATCAATGCAAATGCTCACAGCTCCCAAATTAGCTGGGAGCAACTGGACACAAGAAACACTCACAAGCACAAACATCCCAAGGCTGTGAAGAACTGGTTAAGGGTTAGACTGCAGGACGCACTGGCTCATGCCTGTAATCTCAGCACTTTGGGAGGCCGAGACTGGTAGACTGCTTCAGCCCAAGAGTTGGGGACCAGCCAGGGCAACATAGTGAAACCCTGTCTCTATAAAAAATACAAAAATTGGCTGGGTGTGGTGGCTCACGCCTGTAATCCCAGCACTTTGGGAGGCCGAGGCGGGCAGATCACAAGGTCAAGAGCTGAGATCATCCTGGCCAACATGGTGAAACCCTGTTTCTACTAAAATACAAAAATTAGCTGGGTGTGGTGGCACGCACCCGTAGTCCCAGGTACTCAGGAGGCTGAGGCAGAAGAAATACTTGAACCCAGGAGGCAGAGGTTGCAGTGAGCCGAGATCACGCTACTGTACTCCAGCCTAGCACCTGGCCACACA
This sequence comes from Sapajus apella, assembly GCF_009761245.1. NCBI lineage: Eukaryota > Metazoa > Chordata > Mammalia > Primates > Cebidae > Sapajus > Sapajus apella. Next base: position 13,768,247 of record NW_022436986.1, on the reverse strand, counting down.
GCAAGACTCCATCTCAAAAAAAAAAAAAAATACAAAAATTAGCCAGGTGTGGTGGCATACACCTGTCGTTCCAGCTACTTGGAGGGCTGAGGTGGGAGGATCACCTGAGCCCAGGGAGGTCGAAGCTGCAGTGTGCCATGATTGTGTCGTTACACTGCACTCCAGTCTGGGCAACAGAGACTGTGTCTCAAAAAACAAAAACAAAAATAAATCAGTCTTCTAGATTCAGGACCCCAGCTCTGCCGCCTACAAGCTACTTGACCTGGGGCCGTGACTTAACCTACCTGTAAAATGGGAGTAAATGGTACCTTCTTCCTAGGGTCGAGGAATGCTTGGACCAGTGCCTAGTACATAGCTAATTCTACAGTGTTGTTTGCTACTATTTCCTGCCCAGAGCTTTAATGCACTATAATCTCATAGAATCTTCATAACAAGCCTGGGAAAAAATAATTATTTTATAGATGAAAAACCAGAGGCTCAAGTCACACTGCTGATTTGCAGCAGGGCTGGGGTTTAAAGCCTCCCTGGTCTTTCTAACTTCAAGTTCCACTGTACCAGGTTCCTTCCCAGAGACAGGGGATAGAAAAGGACAACACCATCGGGGAGGGGAGGACATGGATGCCATTGGGAAAGGCTCAGAGTGGGAGAGGCTGCCCGGTGGTCTGATGGAGACAGTTCTTCCTATGACCTCTCAAAGTGCCACCTCCCCAGAAAAGACGCTGGCTGCAGGCTGAGGGCGCACTGGGGGTTCCAAGCCTTTCATAGCCTCATAGCCATTGGTAAGGTCTCTGAGCCTCCAAAGAAATCCACTGCAGACTATGCTACACATTGGTGGCCATAAGAGGGAAGGAGGAAGGGCAGGCCAGATGGGGCAGTCCCCAGGCAGGACTCTGCACAGGCTCTGGGGCTCTGGGCTGACCACAGCCTAGAAAAGCCTAGTGATACCCTGGCATCCCCAGGCTCCTCAGCTCCCAGATACCTGGTTCTGATGAAGTGAATGGGGAGCCTGGGCCTGGTGTGGGGAGAATAGCCACATGGGTAGCCCCTCGCCCCTCCATTCCAGCAGGCAGCAGGGAAGGCAAACAGGAGCCCAGAGGGCCTGTGACCATGGGGCCAACATTTTTCTGGCAACAAGGCTTGGCAAGGGAGACCAGATAGAGAAGCCTGCTGTCTCAGGCTGGAAAGAGAAGGAGTCTCCTCAGCTAGGAGAAATTCCTGCCTAGTCCCATTTGCCCATTCCCAGACTAACTAAATGTTCGAGCAGAAAAAGGGGCCGCATGGCCTCCTTATTTTGCAATGGAAAAAAATGATGTCACACAAAATCGAAAGATGTTGTAAAGGAGACCAGAGCTTGGGTGCCCCAACACCTGGTCCCACAGTCTTTAGTACATGCATGTGAGACCCTGAATCAGGTCACCATGCTTCTGGCTCTCTTTCTGCCTCCAGCCACCAATCTGCACTATTCTAGAACCTTCCTTCAGCTGATAGATTCTATTCCTCTGAGACAGAGTGGCATGCATTGTGTGTGCACATGTGTATGTGTGTGTGTGTGTGTGTGTATAGTATGTGTCCATTCAACAGCAAATATTTATCGAGTGCTCCATTTTAGGCCCTGGAGATAAAGCAGTTCACAAACAGAGGAAGCCCTCCTCTGAGCCTCTAGGCCTGACTTTCACTGCAGAGAGACCCTTATACACAATTGGTGCCTGGATTTGAAGGTTGAACATGTCCTGTGCATACCATCAAGAACTACAGCCCTTCTCTGGGTCTCCTGGTGCTTCACAGGGATCTGGGACAAATCTTATGGGAGAGTTTCCCCAGCCCCAACCCATGCCCCTCCTTCCTTCTCCCATGGCACCCTGGAGTGCTTCTTCTGGCATTTGGTGCCCCGCCTTGCAATCGCTGGCTTCCTGAGCAACCTGAAGAGTGATCGCACCTACTTCACCTCTTAATCCCCAGCACCTGGTAGATGTGAGCTCCCTAGGAACCCTTGTTGAATGAAGGGATGATTAAATGAAGCCATCGATTCTCAGGGTCGCTCATCTATAAAACGCAGGTGATAACTATCTGGATGACTCCTGATTTTCCTCCAGATCAGATGAGACCTAGGAGATGAAAGGACCTTGGAACCAACATGCTGTTCTTCCTGAGATACAGTTATTATCCCCCATAAAAATGGCACCAGCTCAGTGTCTCCAGGAAAGGACTCAGCTATAGAAAGCCTCAGTTTTTATCTGGGAGTGTGTGCTTGAGCATGAGTGTGTGTGTGAGTGTGAGTGTCTGTGCTGGTCTGGAGAGCCAAATCGATCTTATAAGAAGATATAATTTCAAGGAGGCTTCAGGGAGCCCAGACCTCCTCCCTGGCTGTCCCTATTTAATGGGACACATGGCTGTCAGCCCTGAGCAGAGGACAAAGGGAAGGAAGGGAAAGAGAGAAAGCACCCACAAGAGCCCTTGTCTCTCCATCGTCCGTCTGTCAGCTGCAGCCAGTGGCTTGCCAGGCAGGACGGAAGTACTGCCCGGCCATAAATGACCGCTGGCTCCAGGCTGGCCACCCGCCCTGGCCGCCCGCACGGAAGGGCCGGACTTTACCCAGCAAATCGGGAAGGAACTGAAGCCTCTGAACTTGGGACTTGGGCTCCGTCGATAAGGCCAGTGGACAAACAGAGGGCAGGGACCAGGGCTCCCCTTTATACACACAGAAGCTCGGCTCCAGGCTGATACTGCTGAGATCTTTGCCCTGTAGTTCAAACAGGAAATCTTAAAATGGAAAATGAGCTGCGTAAGGAAGGGGCGCGGCCACCAACTTACAGGGAAGACGGAGCAGGTTGTTCGCCAAAGAACATTTCGGCTCCATGCAGAGGAACACGTGCGGCCTGGGGTGTTTGGGAGGGGGTAAGGGCCGGCCTGGGGAAGGGAGAAGGCAGCCGGGCAGATGAGGAAGCCCTGTAGGCAGCTAAAGGGCCAAGGGAGTGTCAAAAACCTGGATCTGAGCCACAAGACACAACTGATCCGCAGTGTGGCTTGTGAGGAATGACCTCACCTATAGGAACCTCAGTTTTCCCAACCATAAATGGGGCTAGCAATGCCATCCACCCAGAGAGTTCACAGAGGATCTGAATGAAGTCATGATGTGAAAGTGCCATGCAAGTCACAACCCTGCATCCTGGCAAGGCCCTCCCCAGAAGGAATTTCATAATCGCAAGGGGAAATCCAGAATCACATCTCCAGCCCCCCATCCCACCCCCGTACACCCCCGTGCTGGTAGTTCAAAGAAGAGAAAATTGGGAGAAGGGAAATAATTAGAGAACCCCAGCAGTCTCTCTGCTGAGGTTTCCAAGTAATTATTCACCTGTAAATTACTCCTGTCACCTTAATTCCATCTCCAGATCCTTCAGACAAGGGAAATTCGTTTATTTACATCTCTAACTATCCTGCTTTGGTAAACATTCCAACAAGGTTGGATGGCCGATTAAAGAAAAAACAAATGAAGCGAGGCAAGCCGGAGAGAGAGAGATTAACTACTGGTCATTACTGGCATTTGCAGAATTACCTCCAAGGGTAATTAATGAGGAATCCTGCCAAGGCAAACCTCATCCTGAGCCATAAGGGAGCCCATCACAGCCAGGTGGAAACTGCAGGCAGCCCCACTTGCAGATGGCCCTCGCTTCCCACCTGCAGGATGGGACCCTTCCAGGAAGCTCCCCTCAACTCCTTCTGCCCTAGGAGTGGTGTGGGCTGTACCTTCCCACCAGGAAGAACTCTCCTTATCTGATGAGGTCACTTTTGACTCTCCCCTCTCACCCACAGGCCTGCAATCTTTCTGGGCCACCCCCTAACCCGGGCCTGGCCATTTCTGGGCCTGGCACATCTTGGCTGCTCGATAAACAGATGATTAGGCACAGTGGCTTACATCTGTAATCCCAACACTTTGGGAGGCCAAGGCAGGACGATTAAGACCAGCCTGGGCAACACAGACAGAAACCCCATCTCTATAAAAAATTTTAGTAGTGACACTCACCTGTATTCCCAGCTACTTGGGAGGCTGAGGCAGAAGGATCACTAGCAACCAGGAAATTGAGGTTATGGTGAACCATAATTGCACCCTTGCACTCCAGCCTGAGTGACAGAGCAAGATCCTGCCTCTAAACAGGCAAATAGTAGCGGCTGAGTGAATGGATCAATGCAGTTTTCATTCTCGTTTCCTAAAGCCTCTTGAATTTGCCAAACGTCAAAGTCACCCCCTCCCCAGATTAAACTCACCATCCTCTTTTGCCTAAACGGGAGCCTCCAACGGGCCTCTCCACTTCTAGTCTCTCCTTCTTTCCTCCTCCACACAGATTTAACTTTCAAAATGGTAAACTGAAAGATCAAGCAAGATAATACTTCAGCTCTGACCACTGACAAGAAGGGCTAGGTTAAGAGAGTGACTCCTAGAATCAATCAGATAGCCTGGGTTGAAGTCTGAGTCAGCAACAGACCACCTGTGTATTCTCGAGTAAGTTACTTAACATCTCTGAACCTTAGGTTTCTCGTGGCTCTTCACCTTAAAATGAGAATAACCTGTATCCCCCTTATAATTGCTGTCGTGTGCATTATGAGTCAATGAAGAAATGCCTCGCACCTGACGAACATTGGCGGTTAGCAGCGGCGGTGTAATTGCTCTCATCACCATCGTCCTTACTTGACATGCCTTCACTGACTTCTCATTGTCCTCAAATTAAAGTCCAAGCACCTTAGCCACCTTAGCATGGCTGATCGAAACCAGGCCTTGCTCTTTTTTTTTTTTTTTTTTTTTTTTTGAGATAGAGTCTCACTCTGCCACCCAGGCTGGAGTGCAGTGGTGCAATCTCAGCTCACTGCAACCTCCGCCTCCTGGGTTCAAGCAATTCTCCTGCCTCAACCTCCCAAATAGCTGGGATTACAGGCATGTGCCTCCATGCCCGCAGACCCTGCTTCCTCTCAGCCTCAATTCTCACCACGTTCCCACCCTCCCTAGTCCAGTCATAAAAGCCCTTGCAAGTTTCCAAATGCTCCGTGCTCTCTTGGCTTCAGCTCTTTGCACAAGCTGCTTTCTCTGCCCTTCCAGGAACTGCATCCTAGTACCCAGGCATTCACAGACGACAAACCCAGAGTTGCTACCTCAAATACATTCGGCTCTCAGAGATGTATCCCAGTGTGGGCAGACAGTGTGTGAGGCAAAGGATTGGACCTTTCAACAGGCCTTTTTAAATTCAAGTGTCTTCTAGAAAGAGCTTTCTAGTTGCTTTGAAATATCCAACAACCACATGAAAGGGGAAGATAGATTGGGGTCTCCCCAGCTTTAAAATGAAAGAATTGTGGTCCATAAAAGGCCAGTGACTTGCCCACGGTCACCACTTAGTGTCAGCAGTGACATAACCACAAACTTTTCAAGACCACAGAATAGGGTAAAGAACACAGACTCAGAAGTGGGTGTGAGTTTGCAACCCTGGCCAAGACTTTGAGCAAACATTCCTGTCTTCAAGCTTCTAATTTCTCCATCAGTAATGCAGAGGAAAGCATAACTTTGCTGCAAGGTGGTTTGGGAAGAGGCGTCTCAACACCTCTAATTCAGTGTCTCTACTGAATGAGAAAGTACCCAGTGCTTCCTGATCCTAGAGGCAGAGTCGCTGCATGAAATGTGAGTGAAGGTGTGGAGAGGGGAGGGAGGCTGAACAGTGGCAGGCTTGCAACGATCTGGAAGTCAACGATCAGGAGGTCCACATGGGTGGATCACGAGGTCAGGAGTTCAAGACCAGCCTGGCAAAGATGGTGAAACCCCATCTCTACTAAAAATACAAAAATTAGCCAGGGGTGGTGGTGAGCGCCTATAATCCCAGCTTCTCAGGAGGCTGAGGCAGAGAATAGCTTGACAAGAAGCGGAGGTTGCAGTGAGCCAAGATCGCGCCACTGCACTCCAGCCTGGGCGACACAGTTAAAAAAATAAAGGAAAGAAAAACAAGAAAAGGCAGCCTCTGCCTCCACATCTGGAGTCAAGGATTTTCAAAACCTTAACTCTCAAAGGCCAAGGGCAAACCGTGTCCTCAGCCCACAGTTGAGGGTCAGTTAAGACAAGAAATAGAGGCAAAGTTAGGGCTAGGGACACAGCCCACTGAGAGCCAGCTTCCGGCATTCAACTCACACACACTCTGCCCAAATGGGATAAACTTCTGAGAGCCAAGCCCCTTTGAGTTCGCCTCTCTGGATTTGTCATCTGTGAATGCCTGGGTCCTGGGATGCGGTTCCTGGATTCCTGGAAGGGAATTCTTAGCAAAGAAAATAGCCTGTGCAAACAGCCAAGGTCGAGAGAGCACAGAGCATCTTGGAACTTGCAAGGGTTTTTGTGGCTGGACCAGGGAGGGTGGGAACGTGGTGAGAATTGAGGCTGAGAGAAAGGAGGGCCTGGCTTCCATGAGTCATGCTAAGGTTCTTGGCCTTTAATGTGAGGACAATGAGAAGGCAGTGAAGGCATGTCAAGCAGGGAAGATGGTGATGAGGGTAACTGCACTGCTGCTGAGAACAACTAACGTTCATCAGCTGTGAGGCATTTCTTCATCAACTCATGAGAAAACCAGAGTGATGGGATGAGGTGAACTTTTCCAGAAAAGAGTTGGAGATGGAAACCAGAGGGGTACCTAGGACCAGGAGGTAGGGAGAGACTTGGAAGACAGAGGGGCAAAAAATGTGCAACAGTGACCAGCAATAATAGCAGAACTGTGATCACAACCATCAGAAAGAGAAATTAGCCCCGGTCATTACTGCTATTTGCAACTTCTATTTATTCAACATTTTCCTCCACATGACTGCTCAGAGATTCTTTTTTATCTCATTAAAATAATGAATAATTGGCCGGGCACAGTGGCTCATGCCTATAATCCCAGCACTTTGGGAGGTTGAGATGGGCAGATACCTGAGGTCAGGGGTTCGAGACTAGCCTGGCCAACATGATGAAACCCCATCTCTACTAAAAATACAAAATTAGCCAGGTATTCTGGCGCATACCTATGATCCCAGCTCCTTGGGGGGCTGAAGCAGAAGAATCGCTTGAACCTGGGAGGCGGAGGTTGCAGTGAGCCTAGATCACACCATTGCACTCCAGCCTGGGCAACAAGAGCGAAACTCCATCTCAAAAAGAGAAAAAACAAAGGAATAAATAATCTCGCACTGTTAAGAAGCATGTCAGGACGCATGGAGTTCACAAGGGCAAAAGCCTGATTACCCTCCTGGTCCAGAGTCCAACTCGGGGAGCCCTCAACAGATATCATAAATGGATAAATAAATAAATGAAGAGCTGGTGCTAATATCACAAGAGGAACTCCCCAGACAGCCCTTAAATTCATATTTACCAATAATCCCAGATTATTATAGCTTATTTTCCAAATGACTGATTATGCAATTACCTAACTAAAAAAGCTGGGCTGGGCGCGGTGGCTCACGCCTGTAATCCCAGCACTTTGGGAGGCCGAGGCGGGTGGATCACAAGGTCAAGAGATCGAGACCATCCTGGTCAAAATGGTGAAACCTCGTCTCTACTAAAAATACAAAAAATTAGCTGGGCATAGTGGCGCGTGCCTGTAATCCCAGCTACTCAGGAGGCTGAGGCAGGAGAATTGCCTAAACCCAGGAGGCGAAGGTTGCAGTGAGTCGAGAATGCGCCATTGCACTCCAGCCTGGGTAACAAGAGCGAAACTCCGTCTAAAAAAAAAAAAAAATTAGCTGGGCATGGTGGTGTGCACCTGTAGTTCCAGCTACATGGGAGGCTGAGGCAGAAGCATTGCTTGAAGCCGGGAGGCAGAGGTCGCAGTGAGCTGAGCTCGCGCCACTGCGCTCCAGCCTGGCGCCTGGCGACAAAACGAGACTCTGTCTCAAAAATAAATAAATAAATAAATAAAAATAAAAAACTGTTTCAGGCTGGGCACAGTGGCTCCTGCCTATAATCCAGGCACTGCGGGAGGCCAAGGTGGGCAGATCATAAGGTCAGGAGTTCAAGACCAGCCTGGCCAATATGGTGAAACCCTTGTCTCTACTAAAAATGCAAAGTATTAGCTGGGCACGGTGGCATGTGCCTGTAGTCCCAGCTCTTCCTCGGGAAGCTGAGGCAAGAGAATTGCTTGAACCCAGGAGGTGGAGGTTGCAGTGAGCTAAGGTTGTGCCACTGTACTCCAGCCTGGGCGACAGAGGGAGACTGTTTCAAAAACAACAACAATTGTTTGAGTTAAACCAACCTGAATTAACACTTACCTTCTCTACTTGCCCCTCTTAGCCTCAGTTTCCTCATTGGTTTAATAAACATTATTGTGTATTTGGGAATTCTTGAGGAGTCAGGATAATGTATATAAAGTGCTGTGCATATGGTTTTCAGTTAATACATGAAACCTTGTCTACCAGACTATAAAGCAAATCTAAAATTCAGAAACAAGGCATCTATACTGTGTTCTCTAACCACAAAGCAATTCAGCTGGAAATAAATAACAAAAAGGTAACAAAGAGAACCTTATGATTTTGAAAATTTATGAGCTTATTATCTAAATAAGCCAAAAAAATCAAAGAAGCAATGAAAGTGGAACAAATTTAGAACTGAATGTCAGTGAAAATACTGCATGTCAAAATGTATTGAACACCACCAAATCCACACCGGAGGGGAAATCTGTTACTTTACGTGCTTAGATGGCCAGGCGCCATGGCTCACGAATATAATCCCAGCACTCTGGGAGGCCAACATGGGCAGGCTGCTTGAGCACAGGAGTGCAAAACCAGCCCAGGCAACATGGTGAGACCCTGTCTCTGTAAAAACTAAAGGAAATTAGCAGAATGTGGTGGTGCAAGGCTGTAGTCCCAGACACTTGGGAGGCTGAGGCAGGAAGATCAAGTGAACCCAGAAGGTTGAGGCTGCAGTAGCCATGTTTATGCCACTGCAGTTTAGCCTGGGTGACGGGGCAAGACCTGGTCTTAATCAATCAATCGAGCTAAAAAAAAAAAAAAAAAAAAAAAAAAAAAAA
>NW_022436986.1:13751719-13759127 GCF_009761245.1 Sapajus apella | reverse complement strand
AAAAAAAAAAAAAAAAAAAAAAGCTTAGATTAGAAAAACAAGAAATGCTAAAATGTAGTAATCTAAATCTCCAACTTTAGGAATTAAAAAATAACCCGCAGGATAGGGCCGGGCACTGTGGTTCATGCCTGTAATCTCATCACTTTAGGAGGCTGAGGTGGGTGGATCACCTGAGGTTCGAAGTTCGAGACCAGCCCAGCCAACACGGTGAAACCCAGTCTCTTCTAAAAATACAAAAAAATTAGCCAGGCTTGGTGGTATGCACCTGTAATCCCAGCTATTTGGGAGGCTGAGGCAGGAGAATTGCTTGAACCTGGGAGACAGTTGCAGTGAGCCAAGATCGCACCACTGCACTCCAGCCTGAGTGACAGAGCAAGACTTTATCTCAAAAAAATAAAAAAAGAAAAGAACCACAGGATAAACCCAAGGAAAGTAGACATAAGAAAGTAACACAAATGAGAGCAGAAATTGGTAAAATGGAAATAAAAATACAAAATTAGGCTGGGCATGGTGGCTCACGCCTGTATCCCATCACTATTGGAGGCCGAGGTGGGAGGATCACGAGGTTAAGAGATCAAGACCATTCTGGCCAACATGGTGAAACCCCATCTTTACTAAAAATACAAAATTTAGCTCAGCGTGGTAGCGGATACCTGTAGTCCCAGCTACTCGGGAGGCTGAGAATCACTTGGACCTGGGAGTGCAGGGGTTGCAATGAGCCGAGATCACACCACTGCACTCCAGCCTGGGAGACAGAGAAAGAATCCATCTCAAAAATAAAAATAAAAATAAATAAAAGAAGCATAGAGAAAAAGTCTAAAAGAAAAAAATCACGAAGCATTAACCATGGCTATCTTTGAATGACAGATGTGATGTTATTCTCTTTTTTTTTTTTTTAGTAGTTTCTAATTTTCTATAATGAACATGTATTCCTTTTAAAATCAAGGAAAAAAATATTTTGCTTAACAAGGCAAACCCCCTAATTCTAAGGATAAATACCATGCAGTTGAAAGGAGAAGGGAAAAAAAAACTAGGTATATAAATAACTTTCTCTGGGTTTGATCTTCAAGCAACAAACTACAATCTCAGGAACTCTTTCTCCCCTGAGCTTTTCTGGGTCCTGCACAAATCAGGCAAAATATCCTTGTTGGATTATGTTGTTCCCTAGGCAGGTGGAAAAGAGGAAACTTTTGTGCATTTAATGAAAAAGCACACCAGGCCTTATTTTTAGATTTACCGTAATTCCATCCCCTACGAGGCTCTGCAGCCAAGTGAACTCAGAAGGATTTTCCTGCTTTAAGCATCATTTGTTTCTCCTGATTGTTCGTTTTGGTTTTGTGTGGAGGCGAGTGCAATTCGGCCTCTACTCCAGCCAGGGAATGCCCTTCAGTTTAGTGTGTTCCTTGGTATTCATCTGATTTTTGGACTCAGCCCCTTGCTGGCCTCAGCAGTTGCTACATGATTTCCTGGGAGGAGATTAGGAACTTGAGGCAGTGAGTAGAGGCTAATAGTAGCAATAAAGATCAGCTGGGATTATGGTGCCCCTGATGCAGACACAGAAACTGGGATGCCAAAAGGTGAATGATCTGAATGCCCCAGGCTGTGACCAGCTTTACCTTGCACCCCACCGTCCTGCCCCAGGTCCCGTCCTTTAGCCCCTCTGTGATGTCCCCTCTGCATAGATGCGAAGAACCAGTTTCAGGGCTCTGCTCAGGACCCCTTATAAGTCCTCTCATGGGCATGTGTGAAGAAGGAAAGAGAGGGAGAGAAGAGAGAAGGAAAAAAAAGAGGAAAATCATCTTCATGGTAATAGGATTTGTCGTGCTTGTCACATGCCAGACATCATCCTGGGAACATCATGCTATATTATCTCATTTAATCCTCACAACAGTGCAATGAAGCAGGTGATTTTTTTTAAATCTACTTTTCATAGAAGGAAATTGAGCTTCAAAGTGGTTAGTTAGGTGACTTCCCGATCGTCACATGCTCTTAAGGGGCAGAGCTAGGACTTGGTCCCAAGAAGACCATTTTGGAGCTTGAACCTTGACTGTGGTTCCTCCTCCCTACCCCCCTTCCTGATGCATCTATCACAGAACCCTAAGTTGTTGAGCTTTTCCTCTGAAACAGAAACAAATGATATACTTGGCTTGGCGGCCCTCAAATATTCCATGGCTATCTATTTCCTGAAGCAGCTTAATCAGAACTCCCTGTCAACCCCACAATCTGCCTCCAGTGTGACCTCCACTTGAAACCTACCAAGCCCCAAGATTGTACAGAATACCTGATCCCTGGCCAGGCACAGTGGCCTATGCCTGTAATCCCAGCACTTTGGGAGGCCGGGGTGAGCAGATCACCTAAGGTCAGGAGTTCAAGACTGGCCTGGCCAACATGGTGAAACCCTGTCTCTACTAAAAATACAAAAAATTAGCTGGGCATGGTGCCAGGTGCCTGTAATCCCAGCTACTTGGGAGGCTGAGGCAGGAGAATCACTTGAACCTGAAAGGCAAACGTTGTAGTGAGCCAAGATCGTGCCACTGCACTCCAGCTCAGGCAACAGTGCAAGACTCTGTCTCAAAAAAAAAAAAGAATACCTGATTCCCACACAGGCTTTCATACCTCCAGGTTCAGGTCTGTCTCTGGCTTTAGCTTCCAGGCTACTCCTCTCCTTGCTCTGGTCTCATGAAATGTCTTCTCAGCCACTGGAACAAGGTGCACCTCCTCCAAGAGGCCTTCCCTGATTTTATCAAATTCATTAGCTCCTTTATTCAATCAACAAATTTTATTAAGTAGGTATCATATGACCTTCCCTGTAGATTAAGTAAGAGATCAGTGTACCACTGAAACTTACCCAGAAAGTCAAGAAACCGTTTCCTGAAAAATCAGTGCTTGCCAAGGAATCTGGGGAGTGATTAAGAGGAGTTAATTAGAAAAAAATGGAAGAGTAGGGGAATGTTGTAAGAGGACCAGATGGAGGTAATACCATGAACCAACAAAAAGACTGGATAAACCACAGCTGCACCACAAACTAGTTTGTAGAAATATGGCAAGGGGCTGGGCATGGTGGCTCACTCCTGTAATCCCAGCCCTTTGGGAGGCCAAGGCAGGTGGATCACCTAAAGTCAAAAGATCGAGACCATCCTGGCCAACATGGTGAAACCCCGAACTCTACAAATAATACAAAAATTAGCCAGGCATGGTGGCTCACACCTGAAGTCCCAGCTACTTGGGAGGCTGAGGTATGAGAATCACTTGAACCCAGGAAGCAGAGGTTGCAGTGAGCCGAGATCAATCACGCCATTGCACTCCAGCCTGAGCGACAGAGAGAGACTCTGTCTCAAAAAAAGAAGAAGAAGAAATATGGGCAAGGCATTTCACCAGCCTCTCTGAAACTCAGTCATCTCTGGGTTTTTTTGTTTTTGTTTTTGTTTTTTAATAGAGACGGGGTTTCACCATGTTGGCCAAGCTGGTCTCAAACTCCTGGCTTCAGGTGATCCACCCGCCTTGGCCTCCCAAAGCGCTGGGATTACAGGCATGAGCCACTGCACCCTGCCCAGTCATCTCTGTTATATAAAGCAGGTAGTGGTGGTTATCATGTTGTCAGAATGCAATGCAAATATATTTGCAAAACCCCTAGCACAAATTCTATCATATAGTAGATTCTCATTAAATGGCATATCCCTTACAGATTTTTCTTTTTCTTTTCTTTCCTTTTTTTTTTTTTTAAAGACGAGGTTTCACCATGTTGGTCAGGCTGGTCTTAAACTCCCGACCTCAGGTGATCTGCCCGCCTTGGCCTCCAAAGTGCTTGGATTACAGGCATGAGCCACCACGCCCGGCCCCAGATTTTTCTTTTAGGGGCTAGAAATAATTTGGGATGCTAAAAGATGGTAATTTTTGTAGGTATCAGAGTTGCAGAGCTGACAGTGGGATATTATTGATCAGGTCAACTTCAGATCCCTGAGGCACCCACCATGTCTGTTATTTATGTCCATGCTGGAAGCTTCACTGAAGGAGGGGGCCTTTGCTTATCTTGATCACCACTGTATCCCCAGTACTGAAGCAATACCTCTCACAGACTACTAATTTTAAAATGTTTTTGAATGAATGTTTCATGACTTTACTCATCTACTCAATCAATGGTCACAAAGATTGGTTCCCTAACTGTCAGCATCAGCATCCTTGGGAACTGGTTAGAAATGCACATTCTCAGGCCCCACCATGGGGCTGCTGAATCAGAAACCCTAGGGATTGGGTCCAAGAATCAGGGTTTCAACAAGCCTTTCAGGTGCAGGTGCTGCTTGAGTTTAAGAAGCACTACTCTGAAATGAGCATCTAGACAGCAGGGACTGGCTTACTCAGTTCTAAGCATACAGCTCTGGGCAAATCCATTAGGACTGAAAATTGATTGCCCCTCCTAAAACTTAAGTCCTGCTGCAAAACTTAAGCCAGTCTGAAGAATGTCAGAACCAAACTGGTTCAAGAAAAAGCCCAACTACCGCCATCCACTTCCACCAGCCGCCAGATGGGTGGTCCTACTTTCCAAGGATGAACTTCTCTTCTGGGTGCAACTGATTCCAACTCAAAAGCCCCTTTTTCTGGAAAGCCTTGAGAAGCAATTTCCAGACAGCATGAACTTCTCCCTTCCCAGTGCTCCCAGGGTATAGGTACAGGTTTTCGCTATGGCCAGGAGCCCATGGTGGTTTTCAAATCCATTTAGAAATCCCTCCCCTCTAGATATTTGCCATCCAATATGGTAGCCACTAGCCACATGTGACCATGGGGCCCCACCAGAGGGGCTAATACAAATAGAGATATTCTGTAAAGTGTAATATCTGCACTGGGTTTTGAAAATACAAATTTTTAAAAATGTAAAATAGCTAATTATGAATTTTCATTTTTAGACATGTGGTTCACATCAGACACAGTGGTTCACATCAGTAATTCCAACATTTTGGGAGGCTGAGGCAGGAGGATTGCTTGAGGCCAGGAGTTTGAGACCAGCCTGCACAACATAGAAAGACACTATCTCTACAAAAATAAAAATTAAAAAAATTAGCTGGGGCCCCGGTGTGGTGGCTCACACCTGCAATCCCAGCACTTTGAGAAGTTGAAGCAGGCAGATCACGAGATCAGGAGTTTGAGATCAGTCTGGCCAACATGTCAAAACTCTGTCTCTGCTAAAAATAGAAAAATTAGCCGGGCATGGTGGTGGGTGCCTGTAATCCCAGCTACTCTGAAGGCTGAGGCAGAAGAATCGTTTATCCCCGGGAGGCACAGGTTGCAGTGAGCTGAGATCACACCACTGCACTCCAGCCTGGGTGACAGAGCAAGACTCAGTCTCAAAAAAAAAAAAAAGATTAGCCACGCGTGGTGGTGCAGGCCTGTAGTCCTAGCTACTTAGGAGGTTGGGGCAGGAGGATCACTTGACCCCAGCGTTTGAGGTTACAATGATCTACGATCAGACCACTGCCCTCCAGCCTGGGTGACACAGAAAGACCCTGTCTCAAAAAAGGAAAAAGAATTTTCATTTTGATTACATGCGAAAATTATATTTTAGATATATTGGGTTAAGGGACTATAGTATTAAATTAGTTTCACCTGTTTCTTTTCAGTGTTCTATTGTGGCAACTAGATAATTTGACACTACACACAGCCATGCTTTGCTTAATGACAGGGATATGTCTGAGAAATACATTGTTAGGTGATTTCACCATTGTGCGGACATCGTAGAGTGTACTTTCACAAACCTAGAGGGTAGAGCCTGCTGCACACCTAAACTGGGTAACATAAACTATTGCTCCTAGGTTACAAATCTAGGCAGCATGTTGCTCTACTGAATACTGTGGGTAATTATAACACAATGCTAAGGATCTGTGTGTCTAGACACATCTAAACATAGAAAAGGTATAGTAAAAATGGAGCTGGGCGCAATAGCTCACGCCTGTAATTCCAGCACTTTGGGAGGCCAAGGCGGGCGAATCATCTTAGGTCAGAAGTTCAAGATCAGCCGGGCCAATATGGTGAAACCCCATCTCTACTAAAAATTAAAAAATTAGCTGGGTGTGGTGGCGGGCACCTGTAAGCCCAGCTACTCCAGAGGCTGAGACAGGAGAATCGCTGAAATGCAGGAGGCAGAGGTTGCAGTGAGCAGAGATCATGCCAGTGCACTCCAGCCTGGGCAGCAGAGTGAGCCTCCATCTCAAAAAAAAAAAGAAAAGACAAAGAAAAAGTACAGTAAAAATGCAATTCTAATTTGACGGGACCACCATCGTGCATGCAGTCAGTCACTGACCAAATCGCTGTTAGGTGGCGCATAGCATGACTGTCTGTGGCCCACATCGTCTTTTTATTGGGCAGTCAGAATTCCACTATGGTGGAGGTCAGAGCTGACTCATCTTTGGACCCCAATGCCCACCCTCTCTCTTGCATATAGTAGGTGTTCAAGAAAGAAGTGTAGAAAAGTAAAATAATTCATAGATTTCTCAAGGCCTAGAAAGCATCGTTTATCTTCTCAACCACAGATGCATTGATATCAACATCTGGGACTGATTCAATTTGTTCCGACTCAAAACTCAGAGAAAGAAAACAAGTTTGTGGGATGTGAAGACCCAGGTTCTGAGGCTGACTGCTAAGTAGCCAGATGATTTTATACAGCTCAACCTTCTGTTTAGCTTTAATAATTGTTGTGTGCCCACTCCACAAGCTCTTTTGGGAACTGAATGAGAAAATAAATAGGGTCCTATTGCAGAGATTATTAGCACTGAATGAGTGAGAAATTACCCTCCATCCCCCACTCCCCCATCCCGCCCCCTCCGGTTGCCTGGCCTAGATTTTCTGGAAAGCTGCAGAATGTGCAGACATTGTGTTCCCTGGATTTATAGCTCATTTTATAATGTTTTGGGTGAGGTCACAAGCTTTACACGCACTATTGTTCTTCTTGTCTTTAACCTAAATATGATTTTGCTCAAAGAAAAAATTCAGGAAAGAGGGAATGGGAGGAGGCTACCGAGAGGAAGAACGCCCCTGTCCTCTTTCTCTTATTTACCCAGACTTTGGATCTCAGTCCGTGTCTAGGGAATTTGAGGGAAAGTTATCATCTTAGGTAGGGTGTGGTGGTTTACGCCTCTAATCCCAGCACTTTGAGAGGCCAAGGCAAGTGGATCAGCTGAGGTCAGGAGTTCAAGACCACCCTGGCCAATGTGGTAAAACCCTGTCTCCACTAAAAATACAAAAATTAGCCAGGCATGGTGGTACACACCTGTAATCCCAGCTACTCAGGAGGCTGAGGCAGGAGAATGGTTTGAACCCCAGAGGTGGAGGTTGCAGTGAGCCGAGATCACGTCATTGCACTCCAGCCTGAGTGACAGAACAAGACTCTGTCTCAGAGAAAGAAAGAAAGAAAAAGAAA
>NW_022436986.1:13740538-13751319 GCF_009761245.1 Sapajus apella | reverse complement strand
AGCTGAGATCTTGCCACTGTACTCCAGCCTGGTGACAGAGCAAGACTCCGTCTCAAAAAAAGCTACAAAAAAAAACTTATTGTGCTTCAATGGCCATTCACAGACACGGGAGGAGGGGCGAAACATTTGAGTCACCCACATACCTTCCCAGCTGATGCTAGCAAGGTGGTGCTCTGTCTTCTTGTTTCAGTTCCCCAACTATCCATGTGGCCTTTTTGCAACGCATTTAGTGCCACAAGCATTTTTCGTATGTTTGTGCTTTTTTTTTTTTTTTTTCTGAGATGGAGTCTCACTCTGTCGCCCAGGCTGGAGTGTGGTGGCACCATCTCAGCTCACTGCAACCTCTGCCTCCTGGGTTCAAGCGATTCTCGGGCCTCAGACTCCCAAGTAACTGAGATTATAGGTGCACACCACCACACCCAGCTAATTTTTGTATTTTCAGTAGAGTTGGGTTTCACCATGTTGGCCAGGCTGGTCTCGAACTCCTGACTTCAGGTGATCTGCCCATCTTTGCCTCCCAAAGTGCTGGGATTACAGACGTGAGCCATTGTGCCCAGCTTTTGTGCTTTTTGTTGATAATCTGGCTGTTTAACATGGTTTCCAGGAATGTGCTGAAGTGCTGTCTGGTGTTTCTAAGCATCAGAGTGGTGTGATGTGCACTATAGATAAGCTTCATTCAGGCCTTAGTTATATTGCTGTTGGCTGTGAATTCAATGTTAATGAATCAACAAGATATATTAAATAAGGTACATCTATTTTATTTTTTGTGTGTTTTGAGACCAAGTCTCTCTCCGTCACCCAGGCTGGAGTACAGTGGCACAATCTCAGCTCACTGCAACATCCACCTCCCGTGTTTAAGCAATTCTACTGCTTCAGCCTCCTGCCTCGGCCTCCATGTGACACCACAGGTAATGTGCCACCACACCTGGCTAATTTTTGTATTTTTAGTGGAGATGGGGTTTCACCAGGCTGATCTTAAACTCCTGACCCCAGGTGATCTGACCACCTCAGCCTCCCAAACTGCTGAAATTACAGGCCTGAGCCACCACACCCAGCCTAAATAAGGTGCTTTAAACAAAAGCACACATACAACACAGTTATGTATTGATTGGTGGATGGAAACATTGTAAGCAGAGACTCAAAGAGACCTTACCAGGTAGATCCCCTGCGAGTGACTGTTTAATAGTCAGTAATTCAGCGTTCATTGCAACTTTACCGAAAACAGCTGCCACAATAATGAAAGTCAACTATAGATGTTTTTAAGTAAGTAAGTTCAGAGTTATGCTCTTTGGATGTGTTACTCTTTCCACGAATCAACCTCCCTGGGCTTGCTCCTCTCCTGTCTTTCGAATGGACAGTCATGAGCTGGTGACATTCAGCAGATATGCTCAGGAAAGACAAGCATAGAGAAGCTAATCATTTCTCAATGTTCTCTGGTAGGGAAGCATCCTGGTCTGTTTTTTGTTTTTTGGGTTTTGGTTTTGTTTTTGTTTTGACATGGGTTTGGATTCTGTCGCCCAGGCTGGAGTGCAGTGGTACAATCATGGCTCATTGCAGCCTCCACCTCCAAGGCCCAAGAGATCCTCCAACCTCAGTCTCCTGAGTAGCTGGGACTACAGGCATGTGCCATCATGCCCGGGTAATTTTTGTATTTTTTGTAGAGATGGGGTTTCACCATGTTGCCCAGGTTGTTCTTGAACTCCTGGGCCTAAACAATCGGGCCCTCCTTGGCCTTCCAAAGTGCTGGGATTATAGGCATGCGCCACAGCGCCCAGTGCTTGGTCTGTTTTCTATTGTTCAGGGGAGGGATTAGTTGGTCAGGCACAGACATCAGCATGTAGACTAAGAAATAGACATCAATCCTCTAATTGGGCAGAGAGGTGCCAATGTACTGTTATTATAGGAGAGAAAGAAAATGCGTCACCCTTTAGGAGCTTACTGGCTCATGGAATGCAGAACAGAAGATAGCCAGGCAATAGTAAATAAAACAGGGACCTTTTATTAGCTGCCTGGCATGAAAGGACACTTGCCTCAGAAGAGGGAGACCTATGACCCTATTTCCTGAGTCACTCATCTGGCGCCTCTCCTGCCCCATGGAAAGGTCAGAGGTTGCGAAGTCAGACAGGTATATTAATAGATTAAAAGCTCGTCTGCCCCACTCACTGGCTGTGCAAACCTCAGCCTCAGTTTTCTCATCTGTCAGTTGAGGGCTAATAGTACCTATTTCAAGGAGATACTGAAAGGATTGAGAGATTAAATTAAGTGCCTATTGCAATACCTGGTCCATACTGGGTTATTCAGTAAGGTTCTCCGATGTTGCCATCTTTTTTCACTAATCCACATTGAATTGTGAATGTGATCTCTCAGTAACCCTTTCTGCATCAAACTTTCAGTCCTTTTGCAAAGTTTGTGTGCCTAGCTAGTACTTAGCAAGCCCTGTGTGATATGGGAGAAGCAGAAATGTAGAGCTCATATGACCTCATTCTGAATGAAGTCTCGTAAAAACAATTTTTGAATCAATATGAATTATCTAGATCAACAAGGACCTGGTTAACAGATTAACTTTACTCCACATCTAAGAAATTCCAGATTTGGCCAAGTGCAGTGGCTCACACCTGTAACCCCAGCACTTTGGAAGGCCGAGGCAGGTGGATCACCTGAGGTAAGGAGTTTGAGACCAGTCTGGCCAGCATGGTGAAACCCCATCTCTACTAATAACACAAAAAAATTAGCTGGGCATGGTAGTGCACACCTGTAATCCCAGCTACTCGGGAGACTGAGTCAGGAGAATCGCTTGAAACTGGGAGGTAGAGGTTGTAGTGAGCCGAGATGGCCCCATTGCACTCCAGCCTGGGTGAAAAGAGATCTCAAAAAAAAAAAAAAAAAAAATGGTCAGGCATGGTGGCACACTCCTGTAGTTCCAGCTACTAGGGAGGCTGACTGAGGCAGGAGAATCTCTTGAACCTGAAAGACGGAGGTTGCATGGGCTAAGACTGCTCCACTGCACCCCAGCCTGGGTGACAGAGCAAGACTCTGTCTCAAAAAAAGAAAAGAAAAGCAAGAATAAGAAATTGCAGAGTTGATAATAATGCCTATTTGATAACAAGCAAAATGAGATCTGTTTTTCTGGTGGTTGAGCTTGTTCTCCTCTTCTCCCTTATAAAGAAAAGTCTAGATACCATACTGCTGACTACATATAGAACTTAATTTGTCTTAGGATACATGTATTTTTTAAAAAAAGCAAAAGAATTCTACAACACAAAAAAATATGTACAACTTCTTCAAAAATAGTTTGGTCTGATATTCTCACAATAAATTAATTTTGAAAACATGTTTTAGAGAAATCCAAACAGGGCAGTGAATGAGGGTTAACTTTCTACCTGACACATTTCTTTAATGCTTGCAATTTTTTTTTTTTTTTTGAGATGAAGTTTTTCTCTGTCACCCAGGCTGGAGGGCAGTGGCATGATCTCGGCTCACTGCAACCTCTGCCTCCCGATTCTCCTGCCTCAACCTCCTGAGTAGCTGGGGTTATAGGAACCCACCACCACACCCAGCTAATTTTTGGTTTTTTTGTTTTTTTTGTTTTTTTGAGACGGAGTTTCACTCTTGTTACCCAGGCTGGAGTGCAATGGCGCAATCTCGGCTCACGGCAACCTCCGCCTCCTGGGTTCAGGCAATTCTCCTGCCTCAGCCTCCTGAGTAGCTGGGATTACAGGCATGCGCCACCATGCCCAGCTAATTTTTTGTATTTTTAGTAGAGACGGGGTTTCACCATGTTGACCAGGATGGTCTCGATCTCTTGACCTCATGATCCACCCGCCTTGGCCTCCCTAAGTGCTGGGATTACAGGTTTGAGCCACCACCGCACCCGGCCCTAATTTTTGTATTTTTAGTAGAGATGGGGTTTCACCACGTTGGTCAGGCTGGTCTTGAACTCCTGACCTCATGATCCACCTGCCTCTACCTCCCAAAGTGCAGGGATTACAGGCATGAGCCACCACGCCTGGCCAAATGCTTGCAATGAAAGCATTAACTTTTTATCAGAGCAAAATAAAGGTTGTTTTGGTTTTTCTTAAGCCATGAGAAGTTGAAGGAAAAAGTCATTTCTATTCCCAACACCTAATGTTAATATTTTGGTGTGTTTTCTTTTTATTTTTTTATTTTTTATTTTATTTTTATTTTTCCTTTTTTCTTTTTCTTCAAGCACAAATCCTTCACTTTCCATACCAGCCACCTTTTTCTTTTTCTTTTTTTTTTTTTTTTATAATACAGTCTCCATAGAGACTTCAAAAATTGCCAATGCCGACTGTATTTCAAGTTGTCATGGCGGGGTATTGGGAAAATTTTCTTTTTTTTTTTTTTGAGACGGAGTTTCGCTCTTGTTACCCAGGCTGGAGTGCAATGGCGCGATCTCGGCTCACCGCAACCTCCGTCTCCTGGGTTCAGGCAATTCTCCTGCCTCAGCCTCCCGAGTAACTGGGACTACAGGCACGCGCCACCATGCCCAGCTAATTTTTTGTATTTTTAGTAGAGACGGGGTTTCACCATGTTGACCAGGATGGTCTCGATCTCTTGACTTCATGATCCACCCGCCTCGGCCTCCCAAAGTGCTGGGATTACAGGCTTGAGCCACCGCAGCCGGTGGGAAAATTTTCAATTAGCAATAGTTGCGCCTTGGATAAACCTCATTGGCTACGATACTGCCACTGCACAAAGCTACCTGCAACCTTTTTCTATGCATACTTAATAGCCTGTATTTACATGGCTGGGACCATAGCATGAAATATTACATCCTGCTTACTTTAATAATAATGTAAGCATTTTCCATTTATAAACTTTCATAAATATTTTTAATGGCTGCATAATATTCCATTGAGCAGTATGTAACATTTACATAATGTTTCTCCTATATTCAAACACTTGGGTTGTTTTAAGCTTTTCTCTATTACATATAAAGCTTCGCTCTCGGTGCATGAATCCAAAGTCTACACTTTGGATTATTTCCTTATGAGAGATTCCCAGAAGTGGAATGACGAGCTCTAAGGCAATGAACATTTTTCAGGCCTGTGATACAGATTGCCAAATCGCTTTCCCAAAAGAGTTGTACCATTTCACACTCCCACTGACAATGTTGCTCATTCTGTTTTTAATGGCATCATGTGACTGAAATGGCCAATAGCAAGGTTTAATAAACTATGATACATCTAACCAGTGAATTATGCAGCCCATGAACTTTCTAATGGGGTCTGGGTAACAGCATGGAAAAATAGTTATGCTGCAATATTAAGCAGAAAACTCAGAACACAGAATTGAATGTAATTGCCACTGCCTCAAAAAAATAATAGATCTGCCTAAGGATAAGGACCAGGAAAACAAAACAAACAAAAAACATTGACATATAAGAGTAAGTGTGGCAAGGTGATGACTGCAAGATTTATCACTGTCTCTTTGGTTATGATGATTTTCACTGTGTTAATTTCACCTTGTGTTGCTATGGCACTGTTCAATATTTCAGAAACTTCACATATCAGCAAAGTGTTCGGGTTACAACACTGCACAGTACCGAATTTCTCAAAAGCTTCTCCTGCAGGATTCTAGCATTTCCAAAACCGGCCCAGTGTTTTCACGGCTAAAGGATCATGGTGGTCTTTTCTGAGTTCCCAGAAATAATGAAGTCAATGAATGGAATTTTCCCAAATGTAAAGTCTCCCATGACTTCTTTTTCCTCAAACCTCTGGCAACTGGCACCACTCTTCTGCTAGAGATGACAAGAATGAAGACTTCACAAATAGTAACAGAAAACCACTGAAACAGCTGGTCACATTCTATGGATCCTGGGCTTGTGGTTGCACTATTTTACCACAGCATAAAAGAGAGTCGTATTTTCTGCTAGCAGAGCTGTTCCAAGTCCTGTGATGGAGTGAACATCAATAGGTTGTGACGATCCCCCAGAAGCACTGTGATGTCAGTTGCCGAAATTCACCATCTGTACAGACGTGCACACAGCTGATTTCTGACCCCTCCCATCTCCTGCCCTGTTCTGGGAGGGAAAAATACAGGGGATGACATAACCCAGGGCTGATGGGGGCTGCTTCCAAAAGTAACGGAAGAAGCAACAGTGTTCTTAAAAAGCCACCACCCCAGTGCCTTGTTTGATATTTTTCCTGTGTCTAATCTTTTCCCTCATCAGCCCATCTTCCACACTGACTTTAAGTATAGCTACCTATAATCTTTCTACTTCAAGAATAATCCAGGGACCAGTAGCCTTTGCATACCCCTGGGAACTTGTTAAAAATGCAGAACGCCCCATCCCAGACCCATGAAATCAGAATCTGCATTTTAACAAGATCCCCAAGGGCTCTACTTGCACACTACATTTAGGAAGTACTGGGCTGGGCCAGGTGCAGTGGCTCATGCCTGTAATCCCAGGACTCTGGGAGGCCAAGGCGGGAGGATTGCTTGAGCCCAAGAATTCAAGACCAGCCTGGGAAACATAGTGAGACCCTCTCTCACATATTCATCATTCCTTGAATACATTAAGGCTTTCTCAAGCCCAACAAAGCTCATCTTTGTATGTGCAGTTCCTGCTACAAGAATGCCTTTCCTCAAACGGGGAAATCACATTCAAACTTCAAAACCCAACTCAGGCCAGGCGCGGTGGCTCACACCTGTAATCCTAGCACTTTGGGAGGCTGTGGTGTGCAGATGGCTTGAGCTCAGGAGTTCAAGACCAACTTGGGCAACATGGCAAAACCCCATCTCTAGAAAAATATTTAAAAATTAGCTGGGCATGGTGGCACAGGCCTGTAGTCCCAGCTACTTGGGGGGCTGAGGCTGGAGGATCACTTGAGCCCAGGAGGTCGAGGCTGCAGTGGGCCAAGATGGAACCACTGTACTCCAGCCTGGGTAACAAAGTGAGACCCAGTCTCAAAAAAAAAAAAAAAAAAAAAAAACAACTGACCCAAATATTCCTCCAAGAAACCTGCTTGGACAACTGCTCGAAACACACTCCCTACTTCTCCTTCCTCTGGGCTCTACGGCCCTCATATTTGAAGTAGTCTACGTGTGTATATGTGTGTATTCCCTACTAGGTGTCAATTTCCTTGTTGGTACCTCACTCGACATTTAAGCTGTTTGCAAAATGAGAATGACTGACTGACTGAATGAGTGAGTGCTGCTTCTGGCTCTGCCACATGATCATGGATGTGATTTTCCTCTTTGAAAAATGCCCTGGATGTTGTGGAAATCAAATACGTTCTGTGCATGGAAAAGTGATTTGTAAACTGCAAAGGTCTGTGGAATTTACATAAACCTCAGTGCTCTACAAGGGTCATCCCTGGATATGCCTGGGGCTGGCCTTGTGGTAACAACTAAAGAGGATATTGGTATATTCTGAGGCCCCACCTGCAGAGATTCTGATTCAGGAGGACGTCTGCATTTTCACAAGCTTTTCAGGTGGTTCAGTATGAAGCCAAATCTGGGAAGAGCTGGATTGTGAGTTCACCTCTCACTCCGTGACCCAGGGCCTGGACTTGGGTGAGGCAAGAGAAGAACCAGAGTGCATATTTAAGAAGGACCTCATTCTCAAGGGTGTACAAGTGCAGGATGGGCCACCTGAAAGAGGGATCCTTCTTAAAAACTGTGCACCCTGGCCAGGTGCAGTGGCTCACGCCTATAATCCCAGCACTTTGGGAGGCCAAGGTAGGCAGATAACCTGAGGTCGGGAGTTTGAGAACAACATGACCAATGTGGAGAAACCCCACACTACTAAAAATACAAAATTTGCCGAGCGTGGTGATGCATGCCTGTAATCCCAACTACTAGGGAGGCTAAGGCAGGAGAATCGTTTGAACCCGGGAAGTGGAGGTTGTGGTGAGCCGAGATCGCATCATTGCACTCCAGCCTGGGCAACAAGAGTGAAACTCCACCTCAAAACAACAACAACAAAAAAAACTGTGCACCCTAGGAGTCCTTCAGCAGTGACCACGGGCAAAGCAGGGAGGATCATGCAATGTGACCCCTGTCTGAGCCTGCTGCCTGGGGATCTCCAGGGCCTCAGGGCCTCAGCCACAGGCAGGCCCAGGTGAGTTGAGGACAAGATGCCCACACGACCTTGAAATTCCAGGCCCGACCACTGTAGCCCCATTAACGACCTGTTTTCCCTTAAGTGGAGAGGAAGCAGACTAAGTCTAACCTCAATGCCCCATGGAGTCTGACCACCACAGGGCACCAGGATCCTTTGAAGATCCCAGGGCTTGGCATCCAAGTGAACAGATTTTTCTCAGTTCTTCAGACCCCCAGTGCCAGCTCTGAGCATTCCAGACTCCTGGTGGTCAGCATCCTCTCAGGCTCTTGGGGACTGTCCCTAGGTTGCCATGCTTGGAGGTTAAGTGACTTCCTACCCCTTTGACTTCCCAGAAGGCACAAAGCTCACTCTCCTCCTTCTCTCTTTTCCTTTTTCATGAGGTGGCCTGACTGTGTCAGGCAGGGTCAGGCTCAGCAGAAGGCACGTCACATATATATTTTTTATTAAAGATAGAGTGTCACTAGCTGCCCAGGCAGGAGCACAGTGACACAATCTTAACTTACTGCAGCCTCGAACTTCTGGGCTCAAACAATCCCCCCACCTCAGCCCCTCAAGTAGCTGGGATGACAGACCTGTACCACCACCCAGCTAATTTTTTTTTTGTATTTTGTAGAGATGGGGTGTTGCCATGTTGCCTCCTGAGTAGCTGGGACTACAAGTGCACCACTATACCCAGCTAATTTTTAAAGTTATTTTTGTAAACATGGGGTCTTGCTATATTGCCCAGGCTGGTCTCAAAATTCTCACCTCAAGTGGTCCTCCTGCCTCAGCCTCCCAAAGTGTTGGGATTATAGGTGTGATTCACGGCACCTGGCATTTTATTTTTTTTAGAGACTGTCTTGCTGGCATACAGCGGTACAATCACAGCTCATTGCAGCCTCAAACTCCTGAACTCAAGCAATCCTCCTGCCTCAGCCTCCTGAGTAGCTAGAACTACAGGCATGCTCCATTAGAGTGGCTAATTTTTTTATTTTGTGTAAAAACAGGGTCTCACATCCCATGCAGTGGCTCACGCCTGTAATCCCAGCACTTTGGGAGTCCAAGGCAGGTGGATTACCTGAGGTCAGGAGTTTGAGACCAGCCTGGCCAATATGGTGAAACCCCATCTCTACTAAAAATAAAAACGTAGCTGGGTGGTACCTGTAATCCCAGCTACTCAGGAGGCTGAAGCAGGAAAATCTCTGGAACCTGGAAGGCAGAGGTTGCAGTGACCCGAGATCATGCCACTGCACTCCAGCCTGGGCAATACAGCAAGGCTTTGACTCAGAAAAAAAAAAAAAAAAAAAAAAAATGGGATCTCACTATGTTGTCCAAGCTGGCCTTAAGCTCCTACCCTCAACCAATTCCTCTTCTTTGGCCTTCCAAAATGCTGGGTGGGAGCCACCATACCCGGCCATATTTCTTTCTTATCACCATTACTACACTTCACAAGGTAGGTACCATTATCACTATTTCACAGATGAGACTAAGGTTCGAAGAAGTGAAGGAATTTGTCCAAAATCACAGGACAAGCCAAAGGCAGATGGGATTTAAGCCCCAAAGGTCTTCCTCTCCTTCCTGCTTCTCTGAATTTATTATATTCATTTGTATACTATATATATATATATGTATATATTTATGTAATTTCCCCTGCTTTGTATTTCTAAACCTCTTCCTGTTTTTCCTGGAGCATCTGTAGATAACAGCAATCCGAAACTTGGTTTCTAGCAGTTTCCCCTGAGGGTGTTTCTCCAATCTAAGACTGGATTCTTAAGGGATTTTAGGGTTCGTGTGTCTGTGTTTGGGGGTATACCACTTTTCAAAATAATATGTTTATATTAGCATCTTTTTTATGTTCATATTAGCATCTTTTAAATGCTGGGAGTAACGAGCGAGGGCAGAAAACACTTCCAATCTATAAAAAACAGTGAAAACAGTTTTTAGGCTGGGCCTAGTGGTTCATGCCTGTAATCCCAGCACTTCGGGAGGCCAAGGAAGAAGATTGTTTGACCCCAGGAGTTTGACACCAGCCTGGCCAACATGGTGAAAGCCTGTCTCTACTAAAAACACAAAAAATAGCTGGGCGTGGTGACAGGAGCCTGTAATCTCAGCTACTTGAGAGGCTGAGGCAGGAGAATTGTTTAAATCTGGGAGGTGGAGGTTGCAGTGAGTCGAGATCATACCATTGCACTCCAGCCTGGGCAACAGAGTGAGAACATGTCTCAAAAAAAAAAAAGAAAGAAAGAAAGAAAAATGAGGCCAGGCACAGGGCCAGGCACAGTGGCTCACACCTGTAATCCCACCACTTTGGGAGGCCGAGGTGGGTGGATCAACTGAGGTGAAATGTTCAAGACCAGGTTGGCCAACATGGTGAAACCCTGTCTCTACTAAAAATATTAAAATTTGGCCGGGCGCGGTGGCTCAAGCCTGTAATCCCAGCACTTTGGGAGGCCGAGGCGGGTGGATCACGAGGTCAAGAGATCGAGACCATCCTGGTCAACATGGTGAAACCCCGTCTCTACTAAAAATACAAAAAATTAGCTGGGCATGGTGGTGTGTGCCTGTAATCCCAGCTACTCAGGAGGCTGAGGCAGGAGAATTGCCTGAACCCAGGAGGCGGATGTTGCGGTGAGCCGAGATCGCGCCATTGCACTCCAGCCTGGGTAGGTAACATGAGTGAAACTCCGTCTCAAAAAAAAAAAAAAAAAAAAAA
>NW_022436986.1:13714562-13740438 GCF_009761245.1 Sapajus apella | reverse complement strand
AAAAAAAAAAAAAAAAAAAAAAAAAATTAGCTGGCTGTGGTGGTGGGCACCTGTAGTTCCAGCTACTCAGGAGGCTAAGGCAAGAGACTCACCTGAACTCTGGAGGTGGAGGTTGCAGTGAGCTGAGATCACGCCACTGCACTCCAGCCTGGGCAACAGAATGAGACACTATCTCAAGAAAAAAGATGACAAAGAAAAGATTGTGTAAAAATCCAATCATCAAAAAACTCAAAACCAAATTTGTAATACTATAGCATAGGTGTCTTTGTTAATGCATTAAATAACAAGATCTGATGGTAAGCTTATTTTCTGAGTAATAGAAATGAACATAAATGACATTTGGGAAATCTACATAATTTGATATGAAATATCTGTGATTTGCAAATACAACACACATAACATACGAACACACAATTGCGGAGACACGCAATAGCTGAGACCAAATGAAATGGAATCTACTGCCTTTAAGAAATGGGACCAGGTGCGATGGATCACACCTGTAATCCCAGCACACTGGGAGGCCAAGGCGGGTGGATTGCTTGAGCCCAGGGGTTCAAGATTAGCCTGGACAACATAGTGAGACCCCGTCTCAAAGAAAACAAACTACAAAAACAAAAACATCCAAAAATAAACAAATGAGAAAAGAAATGAACCAGGTGTGGTGGCTCATGCCTGTAATCCCAGCACTTTAAGAGACTGGGGCAGGCTTGTTGGGGCCCAGAAGTTTGAGACCAGCCTGAGCAAAATAGGAAGACCCTGTCTCTACAAAAAATTTTTTTTAGTTATCCAGGTGTGATGATGACGCCTGTGGTCCCAGTTCCTTGGGAGGCTGAAGTGAGTGAATACCATGAGCCTAGGCAGTTGAGGCTGCAGTGAGCTGCGTTTGCACCATTGCACTCCAGCCTGGGCAACTGAGCGAGACCCTGTCTCCAAAGGAAAAAAAAAAAAAGAAGCAGAGGAAAAGAAAATTAACAGCAATGTAAAGTGGAGGCCCGGTATGGTCGCTCATGCCTGTAATACCAACACTTTGGGAGGTTGAGCTGGGCAGATCACTTGAGGTCAGGAGTTGGAGACCAACTTGGCCAACACGGTAAAACCTCATCTCTACTAAAAAGCAAAAGTTAGCTGGACATGGTGGCACCTGCCTGTAGTCCCACGTACTCAAGAGGCTGAGGCAGGAGAATCGCTGGAACCCAGGTTGCAGTGAGCTGAGTTCATGCCACTGTACTCCAGACTGGGCAACAGACCGAGACTCATCTCAAAAAAAAAAAAAAAAAAAAAAAAAAAGCAGGATGCCTCTGGTACAGCAAAGATTCCATTTCCTTAAGGCTATTCCATTTCAAGTGTCTGCATAAAATCCTCATGGGGTCTCCAGGATTGCCCAGAAAGAGCAAAATATGACCCTCTTCTTGAAAAAGTAAAGAAAATATAATAAAAAAAAAATTTTTTTTTTTTTTTTCAAATGAGACGGAGTTTAGCTCTTGTTACCCAGGCTGGAGTGCAATGGCGTGATCTCGGCTCACCGCAACCTCCGTCTCCTGGGTTCGGGCAATTCTCCTGCCTCAGCCTCCTGAGTAGCTGGGATTACAGGCACACGCCACCATGCCCAGCTGAATTTTTGTATTTGTAGTAGAGACAGGGTTTCACCATGTTGACCAGGATGGTCTCGATCTCTTGACCTCGTGATCCACCCGCCTCGGCCTCCCAAAGTGCTGGGATTACAGGCTTGAGCCACCGCGCCCGGCAGCAAAAAAAAAAAATTTTTTGAGAGAGGATTTCACTATTACCCAGGCAGAAGTGCAATGGTACAATCAAGCCTCATTGCAGCCTCCATCTCCCAGGCTCAAATGATCCTTCTGCCCCATTTTTTAATTTTTTGTAAAGATAGGTTCTCACTATGTTGCCCAGGTGGTCTAAACTCCTGGGCTCAAGAGATCCTCCTGCCTCGGCCTTTCCAAGTGCTGGGAATTACAGGCATGAGCCACCATGCCTAGCTCCAAAAAATAATTTTAAAAAAGTAGGAAACAAAGGTTGTAATTTGAGGTCACAGCTAGTGAAAGAAGTAACCGATGAAAGGGACCTCTCTTGTCTTTCCAGTACCCACACAACGCAACTAGGTCAGGCAGAGACTAAACAGCCCCTTATCAGCCCAGAGCTGGAGAGGACAGCTCATCATCTGGGTAAGAGAAGAGATAAGTGTGTTTGGATGGGGAGGAGAATGTGTTTTTAAAGTACTGTTGTGTTGTTCATTCTGATTCTCCCAAACTACCAGAGTTGCCTAAGTGATCCTGCATCAGGTGCATCACTGAGCAATGCTAATTTCCAAAACAAGCCAACTGGGAATGAATCACAAGCAATCCAAGGCATGGCAACGGAAGACAGGAATCCCCAAACTTAGCCCACTGGTTGTCTGGGGCGCTGGGGATCAGCGATGGGACAATGAGGGCAGGTGATGAGTCTCCTCAGACAGCAGAGAAAGGGGTTTTGGATTTTTATGACTTGCAGAAAATGGGGAACGGCCAAAAGTTTTGTAAGACAGGAGAAACCCACTGAGCACTGTGCTTCAAGATCACAGAGTTCATCTCGGAGCAGCAAACACTTTCTAGGGTTTGCTCTACACGGATCTTATGCTGGGCACAGGTTTGAGGTGAGGAAAGAAAGATAGGGTTCCTCTTCCTAGAGAAAAGATAATTCTCACAGTATGACAAATACTGTGAAAGGGCCAGGCATGGTGGCTTAATGCCTTTAATCCCAGCAGTTTGGAAGGCAGAGGCAGGCAAATCACCTGAGGTCAGGAGATCGAGACCAGACTGGCCAACATAGTGAAACCCTGTCTCTACTAAAAATACAAAAATTAGCTGGGCATGGGGGCAAGCCCTTGTCTTCCCAGTTATTTGGGAGGCTGAGGCAGGAGAATCGCTTGAACTCTGGAGTCAGAGGTTGCAGTGAGCTGAGACTCGGCCAGTGGGCAACAGAATGAGACTCTACCTAAAAATAAAAGGAGGCGTACCTGAATGAAAGACTGACAGGTAGGAGTGAGCCAGATAAAGATGGAGCTGCAAGGGCATTTTTAGCAATGGGAACATCTTTGGAGGGGAGGGAGAACAAATGTGAGTAGGATGGGGTGCCAGACACTTCTCATCTGACCCCCAGATCCACTCTGCACATTTCAGCACTTTGCTCTGTGCCCCAGGTGGTTGAACTTCATGGACTGCATTCATGATAACCTTGACCCTGGTTTCTGGTCGGGTTCTGCCTAGGGAAGGCACTGGCAGGAGATGGGAGGTGAGGAGGAGAGAGGTTGTTGTATAGAAACCCTGCTCTCCCTCTCTCCCTCCTCTTGACTCTTCAAGCAAGGGAGGGATGAGGTGCCCACTGTTGTCAGTCTCAAAGTAATGCTTTTTGGTTTTCTCAAACGCTGCCAACCCTCTATAAAAGTTGCTTTATTGCCGGGCACGGTGGCTCAAGCCTGTAATCCCAGCACTTTGGGAGGCCGAGGCGGGTGGGTCACGAGGTCAAGAGATCGAGACCATCCTGGTCAACATGGTGAAACCCCGTCTCTACTAAAAATACAAAAAATCAGCTGGGCATGGTGGCACGTGCCTGTAATCCCAGCTACTCAGGAGGCTGAGGCAGGAGAATTGCCTGAACCCAGGAGGCGGAGGTTGCGGTGAGCCGAGATCGTGCCATTGCACTCCAGCCTGGGTAACAAGAGCGAGACTCCGTCTCAAAAAAAAAAAAAAAAGTTGCTTTATTAAATACCCCCCAAAGGTATCCTCTGTACCTGCTGGTACCATAACTGATATAGCAGCATGGAGGAGGTTTTTCATTATCTAAATACAATATGAAGCCAGGCTTGGTGGCTCATGCCTTTGGGAAGCATCCCAGCACTTTGGGAGCCCAAGGCAGGCAGATCACTTGAGATCAAAAGTTCAAGACCAGCCTCATCAACACTGTGAAACCCATCTCTACAAAAAATACAAAAAAATTAGCTGGGCATGGTGGCGGCCCCTGTAACCCCCAGCTACTAGGGAGGCTGAGGCATGAGAATTGCTTGAACCTGGGAGACAGAGGTTGCAGTGAGCCAAGATTGCGCCACTGCACTCCAGCCTGGGCAACATAGTGACTCAGTCTCAAAAAAAAAACAAGAACAAAACAAATATAACATGATAGTCTCCTAAACTAGGAGAGGAGTGGGAACATTACCTTGTGAATGTACAGCACTCTACAGCAACAAAGCCTTTTCTCAGGCATGGGCTTAACCACAGCTCCCAACTACCCCAGGTCAGAGGCCACCAAATACATCTCATAGATGTGCGGCAGCAGAGGCCTGGAGAGCATGTGGAGACTTGGCCAAGGGACATGGCTGGTCAGTGAGAAACCCAGAGCCCACAGCCTGATTTTTTTTTCTTTTTTTTTTTTCTTTTTGAAATGGAGTTTTTACTCTTGTTGCCCAGGCTGGAGTGCAGCGGCTCAGTCTCGGCTCACTGCAACCTCCACCTCCCGGGATCAAGCAATTCTCCTGCCTCAGCATCCTGAGTAGCTGGGATTACAGGCACGTGCCACCATGCCTGGCTAATTTTTTTGTATTTAATAGAGTTGGGGTTTCACCATGTTGGTCAGGCTGGTCTCAAACTCCTGATCTCAGGTGATCCACCCACCTCAGCCTCCCAAAGTGCTGGGATTACAGGCATGAGCCACCGCACCCAGAGACACAGCCTGATTTTCTCAGTTGCTAATCCATTCCCTTTCTACCAATGCAACTCCAAGTGGGCCTGGAATGGTGAAGAAATTCAAAGAGGCCTTTCATGTGCGTGCACACATGCACACACATGCACATGTCTTTCACGGGAATCAGTGAGTCACTCAACAAACATTTATTGAGCTCTGACTGGATCTACAGACCTGTATTAGAAACTGACGAATGAAAGAGATTAGATATGGGGAAAAGGAGAATGAGTCAGAAGGAGGGGTGGCAGCACAGGGTGGTGAAAGAGAACACTTGGCCCACAGTCCAGCAGTCCTGGCTCCCAGGCCCAGTCTATGAGATGTGTCTCTGAGCTCTTCCATTGACTGAACTCAGAAGACCTGGAGAGATCAGCCATTTCTGGTTTTGGATAAAACAGTCAAGTCAGTTTCAGATCCAACTCCAAAGCTGAAATGCCTTCAACAGCTCTAGACTTAGCATGACTGACACACAGCACCCTTTATCGGCTGGCCTTTTCTCATCTCTCCAGTCTGGATTGCTGGAGGCTTTCTGCCTCCCATTGTGCTACCCTGAAATTAGAAGCTACAGCTTCCCACAAGCAGCACTTGCTCTCACCTCCAAGACTGTGCGCCGGCTATTCCTTGTGCCTGGAAGGCTTTTTCTCACACTTAGCTCTACAGTTGACCCTTGAACAACACAGGAGTTACAAGTGCCAGCATCTCCCACAATCCACATAGTCAAAAATCCACAAAATCCTGACTCCCCCAAAACGTAATTACTAATAACCTGCTGTTGGCCAGAAGCCTTTCTGATAACGTGGTCAATTAACGCATATTTTGCAGGTTATATGTATTATAGTCTGTATTCTTACACTGAAGTTAGAAGAACAATTATCTATCCATCCACCCACCCACTGGGTGGTGTGAGCCACTGGGCATAGTAGCTCATTCCTCTAACCCAGAACTTTTGGAGGCCGAGGTGGGCAGATCCCTTGAGCTCAGAAGTTCAACAACAGCTTGGGCAACAGCGAGACCCTGTCACTACAAAAATTACAAAATTAGTC
This sequence comes from Sapajus apella, assembly GCF_009761245.1. NCBI lineage: Eukaryota > Metazoa > Chordata > Mammalia > Primates > Cebidae > Sapajus > Sapajus apella. The sequence goes on along the minus strand of NW_022436986.1, from coordinate 13,734,667 downwards.
AGGCACGGTGCCATATGCCTGTAGTCCCAGCTACTCAGGACACTGGGGTTGGAGGATCGAACTGCTCGAGCCCAGGAGATCGAGGCTGCAGTGAGCCGCGATCACACCACTGCACTCCAGCCTGGGTGACACAGCAAGATCCTGTTTTGGAAAAAAAAATCGTAAGAGAGAAAAAATATTGGCCGGGCGCGGTGGCTCACGCCTATAATTCCAGCACTTTGGGAGGCCGAGGCAGGTGGATCACGAGGTCAAGAGATCAAGACCATCCTGGTCAACATGGTGAAACCCCGTCTCTACTAAAACTACAAAAAATTAGCTGGGCATGGTGGTGCGTGCCTGTAATCCCAGCTACTCAGGAGGCTGAGGCAGGAGAATTGCCTGAACCCAGGAGGCGGAGGTTGCTGTGAGCCGAGATTGCGCCATTGCACTCCAGCCTGGGTAACAAGAGTGAAACTCTGTCTCAAAAAAAAAAAAAAAAAAAAAAAAAGAGAGAAAAAATATATCTACTATTCATTAAGTGAAAATGTATCATCATAAAGGTCTTCATCCTTGTCATTTTTACATTGAGAAGGCTGAGGAGGGGGAGGAAGCAAGGGGTTGATCTTGCTTTCTCAGCTCAGAGGTGGTAGAGACAGAAGAAAATCCTCCTATAGGGAGACCTGCACAGTTCAGTGCCATGTTGATCAAGAGTCAACTGTAATTTCTTCACCTGTAAAATGCTTATTCAAACTTCAAAATTCAATTCAGGCTAACTACTAAGGATTCAGGTATCCTCAGTAATACCAGGCACAGAGAAAGCCCCCAACTCTTTGCAAATTACGATTCAACTGATTAAGTAATCATCAAATAGCTACCATGTAGTGAGTCTGTGTCCATTAGATAGTAATTAAAATACCAAACAAGCTCTTTGGGTACTAGGAACTTGAACGTAGCTGAAGAGTGAGTGAGCAAGGAGATGATTAGATGGGTGAATAAATAGATAGATAAAAATTGATGAGGCCGGGCGTGGTGGCTCAAGGCTGTAATCCCAGCACTTTGGGAGGCCGAGGCGGGTGGATCACGAGGTCAAGAGATCGAGACCATCCTGGTCAACATGGTGAAACCCCGTCTCTACTAAAAATACAAAAAAAAATTAGCTGGGCATGGTGGCGCGTGCCTGTAGTCCCAGTTACTCGGGAGGCTGAGGCAGGAGAATTGCCTGAACCCAGGAGACGGAGGTTGCGGTGAGCCGAGATCGCGCCATTGCACTCCAGCCTGGGTAACAAGAGCGAAACTCCGTCTCAAAAAAAAAATAAAAAAAAATTGATGAATGGCTGAGCACGGTGGCTCATGCCTATAATCCCAGCACTTTGAGAGGCCAAGGTGGGTGGATCACTTGAGGTCAGGAGTTTGAGACCAGCCTGGCCAACATGATGAAGCCCCATCTTCACTAAAAATACAAAAATTAACTGAGTGTGGTGCCGTGCGCCTGTCATCCCAGCTACTGAGGAGGCTGGGGCAGGTGAATCGCTTGAACTGAGGAAGCAGAGGTTGCAGTGAGCCGAGATCGCGCCGCTGCACTCCAGCCTGTGTGACAGAGTGAGACTCTGTCTCAAAAAAAAGGATGGATGGATAAAGGCATGGATTGAAAATGAGTGTGTGACAGTTGGTAGTTGAACGGGGAATTAAATGAATGGATGACTTCATGAATAGATGGTTGAATGGATGAGATTGCTTACTTGCATTGATCAAAAGGGATTTGAGGACCTAATCTCAAAGTGGTAAGAAAGGACAGGAATCTAGCTGGTGAGACTGGGACTGTGGAGTTTAAAAAACATTGGGAGGCCGGGCGCGGTGGCTCAAGCCTGTAATCCCAGCACTTTGGGAGGCCGAGGCGGGTGGATCACGAGGTCATGAGATCGAGACCATCCTGGTCAACATGGTGAAACCCCGTCTCTACTAAAAATACAAAAAATTAGCTGAGCATGGTGGCGCGTGCCTGTAGTCCCAGCTGCTCAGGAGGCTGAGGCAGGAGAATTGCCTGAACCCAGGAGGCGGAGGTTGCGGTGAGCCGAGATTGCGCCATTGCACTCGCCTGGGTAACAAGAGTGAAACTCCGTCTCAAAAAAAAAAAAAAAAAAAAAAAACATTGGGAATCTCACTAGTAAATGTAAGGTCTGTTACTATCATCATAAAGCTCTCAATAGATTCCAATTTGCTATCTGAGGCGACGCCCTGAGGATGGTGCCAGCCATGAAAGTCTGATCAACTGGACTGATTGATCGACAGAATTTAACCTGATGGAAGCCTACTGGAGTTAGGTCAGATCTAGAACCTTAAAGCTTTGGGATGTGGGCTAACGCCCTTTTCAGCCTTAGCCCACCTGCACCCAGGTGAAAAATTAATTAATTAATTAATTTAAAAAAAAAAAAAAAAAAAAAAAGGCAGCCAGGCGAGGTGGCTTATGCCTGTAATCCTTGGGAGGCCAAGGTGGGTGGATCACCTGAGGTCAGGAGTTCAAGACCAGCCTGACCATCATGGTGAAAACCCATCTTTTAAAAAAAAAAAGTAAGAAGAAAAAAAAAGCTTTGGGATCTGACAAAAACATCTGTACTGGTGATTATTGTGACAAGACAGCAATGCACAAATTGATGGGAGAAGACAGGAGGAGTGAATGAACTGCTAACTCCTCTTACTGTAGGAGATTCAAAGTGCAGATTCTGCACGAACAGCACAGTGGTCCTAAACTAGCCTGCCTCCCTCAGAGCCTCTCAGCACACTCTCCCTACAGTGGACTTTCTTAAATCCCAAAGCGTTCTGACAGCTGTGTTCCAGACCACATTGCTCCTTGGAAACTCGAACTGCACATTAACTCCATCTCCTCTGCTGCCCCGCAATACTCCCTTTACCTCCTCACAGAGGGTGCTCATGGCTTGCCAAATCTGTGCCTTCCAGACCTTCCAGGGGACTGAGGAGACCACTCTGATGGCCAGACCAATGCTGCTTAGCCCAGGGAAAGACCCATTGTAAGTTATTACTAGTGTATGGCTGGATTTCCTTTGGAGCCAAAGATGACGCGTTAGCAAGAGTCTGCCTTCTATGATAGTCTGCACCGTAAGGGTTTTTTTTTTTTTCTTTTTTCTTTTTTTTAATTACAAAACTTACTTTTCTTTTAAATTCAATGGGAAAGAGAATTCAGAGCTAGCACAGGAAAACAGTGAGGTTTCAAAATACTTCAGCCTTGACAAAGCCCCTTACATAGTTTTGTGTTTGTTTGTTTGTTGTTTCTTTTATTGAAGCAGTGGAGTGGAGAAGGAACAAAGAAATCTGTAACTGGTTGTGATCAATTAGTTGTAAACACCACTGCACTGACCAGCCTTGATTGGATTTTCTGATACGCAGTTTCACTCTGCCTCCCAGGCTGAAGTGCAGTGGCGCAATCTTGGCTCACTGCAACTTCCACTTCCCAGTGGAAGTGATTCCCATGCCTCAACCTCCGTAGTAGCTGAGATTACAGGCACACACCACATATCTGGCTAAATTTTGTATTTTTAGTAGAGATGGGGTTTTGCCCTGTTGGCCAGGCTGGTCTTGAACTCCTGATCTCAAGTGATCCACCCACCTTGGCCTCACCAAAGTGCTGGGATTACAGGTGTGAGCCACAGTGCCTGGCTGTAGTTTTCTTTTTGATCTCCACAAAATCCTTCTAATAAGTGTCTCTACTTTGGCTGCACAATAGAATCACCTGTAGAGTTTTTAGAACTCCTGATTTCTAAAGCCAGATCCCAGAACAGTCACATGAGAATCATGGGGATGAAGTGGGTCTGAGCCCCAGGTGATTCCAATATCAGCCCAGGTAAGAATAAGTGCTCCAAGGTCTTAGTCTCATTTTGCCAAGGCAGAAGGCTCCAGAGGAGTGAAATAAGTTGGCCCCAGATCTCAAGCTTGTAGTTAATTTCAAAACCATGTCCTCTCTTCACTCTCTGTGTTCTTCTAGGTGCAGTTCTGATGGCCACACAAAAAAAAATAGTAATTAATATGTACAGTTGTTCCCTTGTATCTGAGAGGAATACATTTCAAGACCCCCAGTGGATGCCTGAAACCATGGATAGTACCTTATATATACATGATTTTTCTTTTTTTAAAAAAAAAGTAGGCCGGGCGCGGTGGCTCAAGCCTGTAATCCCAGCACTTTGGGAGGCCGAGGCGGGTGGATCACGAGGTCAAGTGATCGAGACCATCCTGGTCAACATGGTGAAACCCTGTCTCTACTAAAAATACAAAAAATTAGCTGGGCATGGTGGCGCGTGCCTGTAATCTCAGCTACTCAGGAGGCTGAGGCAGGAGAATTGCCTGAACCCAGGAGGCGGAGGTTGCGGTGAGCCAAGATTGCGCCATTGCACTCCAGCCTGGGTAACATGAGTGAAACTCCGTCTCAAAAAAAAAAAAAAAAAAAAAAAAAAAGTTTGCTGATTTTTTCTTAGTAAACAGAAAAAAAGAAAAAAAAAATGTTTGCTGAGCAAGATGGCTCACACCTGTAATCCCAACACTTTGGGACGCTGAGGCCGGAGGATTGCTTGAGCCCAGCTTGGGCAACATACGGAGACCCTGTCTCTACAAAAAAATTAAAAATTAGCTGAGTGTCGTAGCTCATGCCTGTAGTCCCAGCTACTTGGGAAGCTAAGGTGGGATCAGTTGAGCTTGGGAAGTTAAGGCTGAAGTAAGCCATGATCACACCACTGCACTCCACCTTGGGTGACAGAATGAGACCCTGTCTCTAAAAAAAAAAAAAGAAGAAAAAGTAGAAATAGGGTATCTGTCATCCTGGCTAGAGTGCAGTAGCAGGATCAGAGCTCACTGCAACATCAAATTCCTGAGCTCAAGGGTTCTCCTGCGTAGGCCTTCTAAGTAGCTAGGACCACAGGTATGTGTTGCCATTCCCAGCTAATTTTTTTGTTTGTTTGTTTGTAGAGACAGGGTCTTGCTATACTGCCCAGGCTGATCTTGAACTCCTGGGCTCAAGCAGTCCTCCTGTCTTGGCCTCCCAAAGTGCTGAGCCACTGTGTGGGCCCTATATTATGGCTTTTTGATCTGAAACCTATATTATTACACCCATTTTACTAATACAGAGCCAAAGCCGAGAGCAGTAAACACAGCTAGGAATTGCTGAGGCTTGGATTCTGGTCTGTCTGACAATATAGTCTACATTCTTCATCATCATGCTGTACCTTCGCAATTTTTTTTTTTTTTTTTTTTTTTTTTTTTTTGCAGGAAGGATGGAATCTTGCTTTGTTGCAGGCTAGAGTGCAGTGGCCCGATCTCAGCTCACTGCAACCTCCACCTCCTGGGTTCAAGTGATTCTCCTGTCTCAGCCTCCAGAGTAGCTGGGATTACAGGCGTGTGCTACCACGCCAAGCTAATTTTTATATTTATAGTAGAGACGGGATTTCTCCATGTTGGTCAGGCTGGTCTTGAACTCCTGACCTCAGGTGATCCACCTGCCTCAGCCTCCCAAGTTCAGGAGTTACAAGAGTGAGCCATGGCACCCAGCCTCCTCAAATATTTTTGAATATCTGATAACGTCCCTGTAACTCATGTGTTTAGGGCATGAGTCTAAGAAGAGAACATTTAATTTAAAACAATTTTTTTAAAAAAATTTTTTGGCCTGGCGCGGTGGCTCAAGCCTGTAATCCCAGCACTTTGGGAGGCCGAGGCGGGTGGATCACAAGGTCAAGAGATCGAGACCATCCTGGTCAACACAGTGAAACCCCGTCTCTACTAAAAATACAAAAAATTAGCTGGGCATGGTGGCGCGTGCCTGTAATCCCAGCTACTCAGGAGGCTGAGGCAGGAGAATTGCCTGAACCCAGGAGGCGGAGGTTGCGGTGAGCCGAGATCGCGCCATTGCACTCCAGCCTGGGTAACAAGAGCGAAACTCCGTCTCAAAAAAAAAAAAAATTTTTCCTGGAAAACTCTAATCTACAAAAAAAAAAAAAGAAAAAAAATTTTAGAAAGTCTCACTATGCTGCCAAATCTGGTCTTGAACTCCTGGCCTCCAGAAATCCACTCACTTTAGCCTCCCAAAGTGCTGGGATTACAGAGGAGGGAACATTTAAATATGACTCATTTTTTTCACCTTGATCATTCCTTAGACAGCTTCTCCGTTCTAGAAGCAGAAGAGTAGTATAGAGAAGAAGATATATTTGTATATAATTTGTCATAAGTATATGACAATTATGATTTATATTTATGGTATATATATGTATCATTGCCTGGAAAGTGCTGTTAAAAGAAATTTTAAAAAAAGAAAAGAAAATATATGTATCATAAAGCATTGAACTCCTCCTCACTCCATCATACATTCCTCTTCCCTTCCAAAGATACCAAGCAATTTTTCACATTTACTATGTCATTTAATGAACATAATAGGCCTATAAAGTAGTTTCTAAAATTTCTGTTTTCCAGATGAAGAAACGCAGCCCTAGAGGACCAAATGATACAGCCAACATCATCAGTGATGGAGCCTGGATGGCTTTAAGCCAATCCGCCTCCAGAGCGCAGGAGCTGAGCCATGCCTTTCTCCCTGCACAACCGTGACCTTACACCCTCAACCTGTCATCAGAACTAAGGACGTTCTGTGTTTTTTTTTGTGTGTTGTTTTTTTTTTTTTAAATAGAGACGGGGTTTTACCATGTTGGCCAGGCTGGTCTCGAACTCCTGACCTCAAGCACTCCACCTGCCTGGGCCTCCCAAGGTGCTGGGATTACAGGTGTGAGCCACCGCGCCCGGCCCAGGACATTCTGTTTTAACCAGGAGAAACAATTATTTGGACATAGGTTAAATGCATAATTATACGTGTATTTTGAGTAGAAGTAGAGGGCTTAGAGGTACAAAGATCAAGAATATTTTGGCATAGAGATGAACCAAAAGTCGAGCCTTCTACACTGGCTGATGTCAGCTGAATGCTGAACCTAAGGGAATAAAAGGAAGGAAAGAACTACACTTCAGAGGCAACTATGTTTTTTTTTTCTTGTTGATGTTGTTGTTGTTGTTTAGAGAAAGATTCTTGCTCTGTCACCCAGACTAGAGTGCTGCGGCTCCATCTCAGCTCACTGCAACCTCTGCCTTCCAGGTTAAAGCGTGTCTCCTGCCTCAGCCTCCCAAGTAGCTGGGATTATATTTTTAGTAGAGATGGAGGTTCATCATGTTGGCCAGGCTGGTCTTGAACTCCTGGCCTCAAGTGATCCACCTGCCTCAGCCTCCCAGCTTGGGATTACAGGCGTGAGCCACTGCGCCTGGCCTAATATTTTGTAAACACCAAAAAGAAGTCCCGCTGCTCTAATTCCAAACATAATGTTGACACCATGTGTGCTGGCTCATATCTATAATCCCAGAACTTTGGGAGGCTGATAGGAGGATCACTTGAGACCAGGAGCTAGAGACCAGCCTGGGCAACATGGTGAGACTCTGTCACTACAAAAAGTTAAAAAATTAGCCAGGTGTGGTGTCATGCGCCTGTGGTCTTAGCTATCTAGGATGCTGAAGGGGAGGATCACGTGGGGATCAAGGCTGCAGTGACCCATGATTGCACCACTACACTCCAACTTGAGCAACAGAGTAAGCCCCTGTCTCAAATAACAAAGTAAATGGCCAGGTGTGGTGGCTCACGCCTGTAATCCCAGCACTTAGGCCGAGGCGGGAGGACCACTTGAGGCCAGGAGTTCCATGGCCCATCCTGTTCTGTGTCTCATGCAGCTGCTTCTACCTGCAATGCCTTTCTTTCCTCCTCAGCCTCCAATGAGCCCACTCAAAAGTCAGCACTGGTCACATGGGAATCCCATCCCAAAACCACAGTGCATCTTCTACCTCTTGCTCTCACAACACACATGGATTGAGTATCCCTCATTTGAAATGCTTGAGACCAGAAGTGTTTTGGATTTCAGATTTGGGAATATTTGTATACACATAATGAGATATCTTGAGGATGAGAACCAAGTATAAACACAAAGTTCATTTATGTTTCATATACACCTTATATGTATTGCCAATGGTAATTTTATACAAAATATTTAACTTTGTGTAAGAAATACTTTTGACTGCGACTTATCATATTAGATGAGGTGTGGAATTTTCCACTTGTGGTGTTATGTTGGCACTCAAAAACTTTCAGATCAGGAAAAGAAAAAAAAAAGGCTGGGCACCGTGGCTCACACCTGTAATTCCGGCACTTTGGAAGGCTGAGGCGGCAGATCACCTGAGGTCAGGAGTTTGAGACCAACCTGACCAACATGGAGAAACCCTGTCTCCAAAAAGAAAAGAAAGAAAAGAAAAGTTTCAGATCTTGGCCAGGAATGGTCGCTCACCCCTGTAATTTTAGCACTTTGGGAGGCCGAGACACATGGATCACCTGAGGTCAGGAGTTAGACACTAGCCAGGCCAACATGGGAAAACCCCATCTCTACTAAAAACACAGGTGCAGTGGCTCACACCTGTAATCTCAGCACTTTGGGAGGCTGAGGTGTGTGGATCACCTGAGATCGGGAGTTTGAGACCAGACTGTTCAACACGGAGAAACCCCGTCTCTACTAAAACTACAAAATTAGCTAGGCATAGTGGTGCATGCCTGTAATCCCAGCTACTCAGGAGGCTGAGGCAGGAGAATAGCTTGAACCTGGGAGGCAAAGGTTGCATTGAGCTGAGATCAGGCCACCACACTCCAGCCTGGGTGACAGAGCAAGACTCCGTCTCCAAAAGAGGAAAAAAAGTTTGAAGAATAAATGAATGTTGTCGACACCTCAATTCTTGAAAGTTTATACTTATGTATAGCCTCTGCATATAAGAATTAAGTCTGGGTGTGATGGCTCACACCTGTAATGCCAACACTTTGGGATGCCAAGGTAGGAGGATGGCTTGAGGCCAGGATTATGAGACCAGCCTGGGTAATATAGTAAGACCCTGCCTCTACAAAAGAAAAACAGTATTGATAAAATAACACAGATTTTTTTTACAAAAGAGAATTAATGTTGGTAATGGGTCCCTTCATTTGCACAGAATTTCAAATTAAATTACTCCAGTCCTCGGAACAACTCTCAGGGTATTATTATGACATTTCCCAGATGAGAGAAACAATAGCCCAAAGTCACACTGTCAAAACTGGGGGAACTGGGATCCTGGCATTTTGGCCCTCCCTTCTCCACCACAATGCCTGCCCCTGACAGGGCATGCATAAATCTACAGTATCTGTTATTTTCCATGTGTTGCCAGCACGTCACAAATCCAGTCTAAATAAAATGCACAGCTTCCTCTTGCTACCACAGCCTCACCCTCCAGCTAGGATTTCTAATTTGCTGTCACCAGTGGGTTCCATTCCTGGACTACGCTCATGCCCTTTCCATAAACCAGGACCATCTCTGGGCATCTGCCTTCCTTCTACCCAAGCTCAAAGCAAGTCTTGAGGAGGTGAAGGTCACAAATGCACCTGCTAGAGAAGGGAGTTTCTAGTTCAAAAACAATCCTTCCTATACATCCCTAAGCATAGTAACCCCATTCTAGTCTCAAACTACCTCCAAGAAAAGTGGCTTATCCAAGTGGCCCTTTCATCATACCCAGGAGATGATCCTGGAATTGTGTTTGTGAACATTAAAATCCTAATGAAGCTGGGCATGGTGGCTCACGCCTGTAATCCCAGCACTCTGGGAGGCCAAGGTGGGTGGATCACCTGAGGTCAGGAGTTCGAGACCAGCCTGGCCAACATGGAGAAACCTCATCTCTGTAAATAAATAAATAAATAAATAAATAATCCTAATGAAATGCACGAGGAAGCTCAGCATTTAAAGGATTCCTGCTGGCAATAAGTAAGGAAAGTGAAGATTCTTCTGGAAGGAGAGTAACTGACCCCAGAGAATTGTCCTGTTCATCTCATTGATACCTAATGGGTTTGCTTAAAGAAGTACTCAGCAGCTCCTACTTCCAGGCCTGGAATTCTTGGAAATATGGTCTTTCCGGGCTCCCCACTGCCTGGCATTTGAGCCTCGTTTCCTCATCCCACTTCCCTTTCCTCCTGAAACTGTTTATAGACATGCGGTTCCTGCTTGAGAGCCAAGGGAGGGCTGAGTGCCCTCCGTGAGTTGCCCACCTTGGGGAAAACGAAGACACAGGGTGGGCAAAGCCATGTGCTAAATGATACATCGGAAAAGGAAGATTTGTCTAGATTTCACAACGGCTCGGTGTCTCATATCACTTTCATTTTTATGTCAGAAACAGGATTCAATGTCTCTTACTCACGGTTGCATCATTGATGGCAGAGAGACGCTGTGTTTCTTGGCAGAGGCTGGCTCTTACAAATGAACTGAGGTGATGGGGCTCATGCTGGGTCTGAAACATACATTAGGAAGCGTTTTTCTCTCTCCTGTTGGAGATGCTTCCCCACATTTCTCTCAACAGCCAGTTCTAAGCCTCTCTGCCCCTTCCTCAAACTAGCAGCTGCACCCACCCCAAACAGGCTCATTCACCCTGAGCAAAGAAGATCCCATCCTAATTCTCAGTGTTCCTCATCCACACTTCCAGGCCTGCCTCCCTTCTTCCTTTCACCTGAGTCTGCTCCCTCCTCCCATCTGCCCAGAAGCAGCAAGCTAACAAAGGTCTCCTCTCTCTAAGATGTCTGCAATCGGCGCTTTCCTCCAGCTCTTCCCGTCAACATCCAAACATGCCCAAGTCTCTCACACTGAAATATTAAAAAGTAATCCCTTCACCACAATTCCCCTCCAGCTATGGACTTAGCTCTCCCTACACAGCTCCAAAACTGGCATCAGGCCCATCCTACTCCCAAAACAGTTCTTACCAAGGTCACTGTGATCTTTGGTTGATCAAACCCAGTTGTTAGTCTGGTTTCCATCTTCCTGCCTGGTTACAGCTGATGCTCATCCTCCCAGGCTTCTCTTGCCCACTAACTGCTCTCACAGGTGCCCAGCTTCAGCAGGCTCCTGACCCCCATGGGCAGGACAGGGAGATGTTCTCCCCTGTACATAGACTGGCCCTTGAGAAGCCACATTGCAATCTTGGAGGGTCCTATGTTATGGTCATGTGATCTGAAAGTTAGTACCTTAATAGAGAAAAATTCCAAGTCCCCGTCAATAATAGTTCCTGTTTTCCAAAATTCCAGGAATGCCTCCACTCTCCATTTGAAGGACACAATCTTTCTTTAGAAATGCTAAAGTTGGCCGGGCGCGGTGGCTCAAGCCTGTAATCCCAGCACTTTGGGAGGCCGAGGCGGGTGGATCACGAGGTCAAGAGATCGAGAACATCCTGGTCAACATGGTGAAACCCCGTCTCTACTAAAAAAATACAAAAAATTAGCTGGGCATGGTGGCGCATGCCTGTAATCCCAGCTACTCAGGAGGCTGAGGCAGGAGAATTACCTGAACCCGGGAGGCGGAGGTTGCGGTGAGCCGAGATCGCGCCATTGCACTCCAGCCTGGGTAACAAGAGTGAAACTCCGTCTCAAAAAAAAAAAAAAAAAAAAAAAAGAAATGCTAAAGTTGTGGAGGGCTTTGATCTAGTCAGCTGTTCCATCTTTACCAGAGATTTGCATATCTTTGGTCCCATCCTAGTTGATAGATAGTTCCTTTCTTAGAAGGCAACCTCATTTACAAGGGGCTAAAATATGCTGTTGGCCTTGGGTACCAACAACAAGGAGTCCTGTAACTGGCATGAGATCCTCCAGGCGAAGTTCCTGATTCTTCTCCTACTGACTAACCCCTGCTCTAGCCCCTCCTCCGGTTCCTCCTTAGAGGCCCGCCTAAAAGCCTTCACATCCTGTAAGCCCCCAACCCCATTATGCAGTCAGCTCCCCTCTGTAGTCCCTCCCAGGATTATAAATTTATCATACTCAAGTATTGACTAGTCTTGACATTCTATTAGGGTCATTTAGGGGCTTATTCTCACATTTATTTTGATTTCAAAACAGTATGTTAAAAAGCAATCAATAACTGCCTGATACCTAGACAAACACCCAGACTCATTATGTCAATAAGCTGGTAAATGTTTCACTTGCTGGTTTCCAGCTGCCATGAGGAAAGATCCTCCCATTTGCCAGATGCTCAAATGGTACCTGGAAAACAGATCTATAAGGTGCATTATCCTGGGAGGGAGAACTACCGCAAATCAATAATTTCATATCTATTTTGGGGGGTGGGGGGGTGGGAAGGCATGGTGTGCTGGAAACAGCATGGATTAAACTTAGATTCATCTCGAACAAAACCAGACTCTAATTCTTATCATGTCACTTACTAGCTCTGTGTAGTCTCTAGAACTCACTTTCCTCATCTATAAAATGGTTAATACAAATAACAGGATGAAGCTGGGCGTGGTGGCTCACACCTGTAATCTGAGCACTTTGGAAGGCTGAGGCAGATGGATCACCTGAGGTCAGGAGTTCGAGATCAGACTGACCAACACGGTGAAATCCCATCTCTACTAAAAACACAAAAATTAGCCAGGTGTGGTGGCGGGTGCTTGTAATTCCAGCTACTTGGGAGGCTGAGGCAGAAGAATTGCTTGAACTCAGCAGGCAAAAGTTGTAGTGAGCCAAGATCATGCCATTGTACTCCAGCCTTGATGACAAATAACAGGATGGCCTCCCCTGCCAGGGAAGAGATACGAAAGCCCTTTGTGTGCTGTAAACTTCGTGAGTCTTTTGTGAGCTTCACCGCCATTGCTCAAATGGGCAGCAGGGTTGTTTTTGGCTGGTACCATGGATGATCTGTGATACAAGAAAAACTAGAACTGCCAATTAAGCAGCTCAGCTTTGCCTTGGCCCAGCTGGTCACTTTGGACATAGGATGCCTGCATGACTTCACAGGATTCCTTGGATGTGGGAATTGGCTTCCAAGGGGCAAGCAAGTCTTGGGGCACTCAATAGTACAAACTCTTTATGAAGAAGCAAATTGAGAACATTTGTTCTTCCTCTGTCTTGGTAATATCAGCCACAGCAAGAAGCACTGACAGAAAAGAAAAAAAAAAGAGAGAGAGAAAATAAAGAGAAGCAATGGAGAAAACCTGTCTCTACTAAAGATATAAAAATGAGCCGAGTATGGTGGCACACTCCTGTAGTCCCAGCTACTCGGGAGGCTGAGGCAGGAGAATCGCCTGAACCTGGGAGGCAGAGGTTGCAGTGAGCTGAAATTGCACCACCGCACTCTAGCCTGGTCAACAGAGCAAGACTCCGTCTCAAAAAAACAAACAACAAAAAAAAAGAATTTCGGTAATCTACTGATAATAAGAGTCATCCAATCCTATTCTCGTGTGCTTGGTCTGTCAGCAGAAGACCCCCTGCAGTCTGACCTTGAACTGGTCACTTCAGTTTCCTGTCCTCTTTATCTGTTCAACTAGGGACATTAAGAGAGCCCTCCTTCCGTAATTATTGTGTCGGCATCAAGTGAGGTAACATATTTGAAAGAATTTGGTAAACAGCATCTGTTTACAAAGCTGCATGCATGTGAATGATCGACATTATTTACAGTAAGTTTGTGAGATAAATATGAAGGGAACCCAATGATAGTCCATCTTTTGGCCCTACTAGGCAAAGGCCGAAGCTTCTGTTTAAGAAGAACCAGGGCCGGGCGCGGTGGCTCACGCCTGTAATCCCAGCACTTTGGGAGGCCGAGGCGGGTGGATCACGAGGTCAACAGATCGAGACCATCCTGGTCAACACAGTGAAACCCCGTCTCTACTAAAAATACAAAAAAATTAGCTGGGCATGGTGGCGCGTGCCTGTAATCCCAGCTACTCAGGAGGCTGAGGCAGGAGAATTGCCTGAACCCAGGAGGCGGAGGTTGCAGTGAGCCGAGATCGCGCCATTGCACTCCAGCCTGGGTAACAAGAGCGAAACTCCGTCTCAAAAAAAAAAAAAAAAAAAAAAAGAAGAACCAGGGTGGGTGGGCCCTTCCAGTAACCAGTGCAGCCACAAAGAGAGGGTCTTAAATCAAGGTCTAGAGAGCAACAGCTTTGGTATTTTAGATTTGAGTCCTGCCTACTGTCACGAGAGGTGACAATTTACATATTCCTAGGCAATTTATTTAATCTTTGTAAGCCTCCGGTGTATCTTCTGTAAAAAGAGAATAATAATAGCACCTACCTCACAGAGTTGTTATGTTGATTATTCGAGATAATGCACTTAAAACAATTTGCACAATGCCCGCTCAGTACAATGTTAGTTGTACTTTGGGTAGGCAGGTAGGCTGGAGGAGAAAAAAGGGAGTGAAAGTATTCACTGGTAATTTAGTTCTGTTTTGCTCCATGCCATGGGTTGTTCTTACCTAAGGAAGTATTTAAAACATACATATTTGCAAGAACTGGAATGTCATATGGAAGACGAGAGTTGGTATTGGTACTTATGGTGTAGAGATAGGGAAGTGATTGCTTTTCCTTTATCTCTTCTCAAAATGTTTGTGCAAAGGATGCAGCTTTGGCCGGGCACGGTGGCTCACGCCTGTAATCCCAGCACTTTGGGAGGCCGAGGCGGATGGATCACGAGGTCAAGAGATCAAGACCATCCTGGTCAACATGGTGAAACCCCGTCTCTACTAAATATACAAAAAATTAGCTGGGCATGGTGGCGCGTGCCTGTAATCCCAGCTACTCAGGAGGCTGAGGCAGGAGAATTGCCTGAACCCGGGAGGCGGAGGCTGCGGTGAGCCAAGATTGCGCCATTGCACTCCAGCCTGGGTATTAAGAGCGAAACCCCGTCTCAAAAAAAAAAAAAAAAAAAAAAGGATGCAGCCTTGTTTTGTTTTGTTTTGTTTTTGAGACGGAGTTTCACTCTTGTTGCCCAGGCTGGAGTGCAATGGTGCGATCTTGGCTCACTGCAACCTCCGCCTCCCAGGTTCAAGCAATCCTCCTGCCTCAACCTCCCAGGTAGCTGGGATTACAGGCATGTGCCACCACGCTCGCTTAGTTTTGTACTTTTGGTAGATGCAGGATTTCTCCCTGTTTCTCAGGCTGGTCTCGAACTCCTGACCTCAGGTGATAGGCCCACCTCGGCCTCCCAAAGTACTGAGATTACAGGCGTGAGCCACCGTGCCTGGGCTGTTTTGTTTTTTTTTTTGTTTGTTTGTTTTTTAAACTTTTTTTTAAAAAACGGGGTTTCACCATGTTGGTCAGGCTGGTCTTGAACTCCCGACCTCAGGTGATCCGCCCGCCTTGGCCTCCAAAGTGCTTGGATTACAGGCGTGAGCCACCACGCCCGGCCTTGTTTTGGTTTTTTTAATTTAAAAAGCAAAAAACAAGACTTGCCCTGAAATGTACTAGCAGTTGGTTCTGAAAATGCCTAAATTTCACGAAGTCTTTGAAAGATAGAGACAGAAATCTGTAGCTTTCAGGAAGAGAGGTCAGAAAGATAATATTAAAGTGATAGATTCTTATTGCACTTGAAATAAAACCTATGAACTTCAATGGGGCCTAAAAGTAGTTCCATGAGGCCGGGCGCGGTGGCTCATGCCTGTAATCCCGGCACTTTGGGAGGCTGAGGAGAGCGGATCATGACGTCAGGAGTTCAAGAGCATCCTGGCCAACATGGTGAAACTCTGTCTCTTAAAAGAAAAAAAAAAGTAGTTCCATGAAGTCAAAAGGTACTTAATGTAGGACTGAGCTGTTACTTTTTGCCTTCCAGTTGCCCTTCCTCCAGCCTCCAAGGCCAGCAAGCTTCTGGTCTCCAGCTCTCCCGGCTCCTATCAACACTGCCGGCCACGCCCTGCCAGCTACTTCCACGTTTGCAACTCAGGTCTCTGCTCCATGTTTTCTACTTCTAAGAGACCTTGGCATTCCATCTCATTATCCTTTTTCTTTTCCTTATAGTACTTATACACTATCACAGATTATCTCATTTGCTTACATTTTGCTGTGTTTACCTATTAGTTTACCTGTTTGCCTTCTCTAGAATAAAGTAGTTTTGGCTGGGCGTGGTAGCTCGCACCTGTAATCCTAGCACTTTGGGAAGCCAAGGCAGGGGATCACGAGGTCAGGAGATCGAAATCATCCTAGCCAACATGGTGAAACCCCGTCTCTACTAAAAATACAAAAATTAGCTGGATATGGTGGCACATGCCTGTAGTCCCAGCTACCTAGAAGGCTGAGACAGGAGAATCGTTTGAACCCAGGAGGCAGAGGTTGCAGCGAGGCAAGATCTCACCACTGCACTCCGGCCTGGCAACAGAATGAGACTCCGCCTCAAAAAAATAAAAAATAAAAATAACAGAATACAGTAGTTTTGGCCAGGCAAGGTGGCTCATGCCTCTAATCCCAGCACTTTGGGAGGCTGAGGAGGGTGGATCACGTGGTGTTGGGAGTTCAAGACCAGCCTGACCAACATGGAGAAACCCCATCTCTACTAAAAATACAAAATTAGTCAGGCATGGTGGTGGTCACCTGTAATCCCAGCTACTCAAGAAGCTGAGGCAGCAGAATCACTTGAACCCAGGAGGCAGATGTTGCAGTGAGCCAAGATCGCGCCATTGCACTCCAGCCTGAGCAACAAAAGCGAAACTCCATCCCCCCAAATAAAAAAAAAGAAGAAGAAATATTCAAAGTCCAGGCAAAGTCCAGGCACAGTGGCTCATGGCTGTGATACCAGCACTTTGGAAGGCTGAGGCAAGAGGATCATTCGAACCCAGGAATTTCAGACTAGCCTGTGTAACATAACAAGACCTCATCTCTATAAAAACAAACAAAAAATAAATAAATAAATAAATATTTACTTTTTTAAAAAAGAACAAAAAGAAACATTTCCAAAATAGACAATTCATGTTTCAAATTGCACACAATTCTGAGTAGTGTGATGAAATCTCTCACCATCCCACTCTGTCCAACCCAGGACATGAATCATTCCTTTGTCCAGTACACTGACACAGGCTACTCATCCATTAGCTGCTTAGGAGCTGTCTGCGTGATCCATTAGACTGCCATGGTAACTTGGTGCTTGTGTTCAAGTCATCCTTAATTTACTTAACAATGTCCCCAAAGAGCAAGAATAGTGACGCTGACAGTCTAAATACGCCAAAGACAAGCTGCAAACTGCTTCCTTTAAGTTAGCCTTTTACTGTGCCTGTGCCTAATTTATAAATTACACTTTTATCTTTTTATTTATTTATTTATTTGAGATGGAATCTTGCTCTGTTGCCCAGGCTGGAGTGCAGTGACCCGATCTCGGCTCACTGCAACCTCTGCCTCCCAAGTTCAAGTGAGTCTCCTGTTTCACCCTCCCAAGTAGCTGGGGTTATAGGCACCCACCACCACACCTGGCTCATTTTTGTATTTTTAGTAGAGACAGGGTTTTGCCATGTTGGTCAGGCTGATCTCAAACTCCTGGACCTCCGGTGATCCACCCTCTTTGGCCTCTCAAAGTGCTGGGATTACAGGCATGAGACACCGTGCCCAGCCTACACTTTTATCATAAATATGTATGTACGGGAAAAAAACATAACGTATCTAGGATTTAGCACCATCTGAGGTTTCAGGCATCCACCAGGGGTCTTGGAAGGTATCCCCCAAGAATAAGAGGGGACAACTATACACGCACAGCAGACCACAACCTCATCTGTCTCATTTGGCCACAGTATCTCTATCGATGAAACACTGACAAAGCACTCAATACGTAAATACATGTCAATTGCTAATGAGAAGGGGATGGGTAAGGGGCAGGCCAGTAGTGCCCCTGCTCCCAGCTGACTGAAAGGGCATACACTTATACCTGGGCAGAATATCAGGCATTTCAGGGAAAGAGCAGCTGGTCACAAAGGTATAGGTATAGATAGCAGTTGGTACAAAAGGCTTATGCCATAGGAGAAACCTTGAAGTGTGGCTTCAACTTAGCCTTGTGTGTCTTTGGGCATAAACCTGCTGGTATTAAAGGCTACTTGCTTTTTGTTTTTTTTGAGATGGAGTC
Organism: Sapajus apella; assembly: GCF_009761245.1. Lineage (NCBI taxonomy): Eukaryota > Metazoa > Chordata > Mammalia > Primates > Cebidae > Sapajus > Sapajus apella. Next base: position 13,716,750 of record NW_022436986.1, on the reverse strand, counting down.
TCTCTCTGTCACCCAGGCTGGAGTGCAGTGGCATGATCTTGGCTCACTGCAACCTCCACCTCCCAGGTTTAAGCAATTCTCCTGCCACAGCCACCTAAGTAGCTGGGATTACAGGCGCATACCACTATGCCCCGCTAATTTTTTTGTATTTTTTTTTTTTTTTTTTAAGACGGGGTTTCACCATGTTGGTCAGGCTGGTCTTGAACTCCCGACCTCAGGTGATCTGCCTGCCTTGGCCTCCAAAGTGCTTGGATTACAGGCGTGAGCCACCACACCCGGCCAATTTTTTTGTATTTTTAGTAGAGATGGAGTTTCACCATGTTGGCCAGGCTGGTCTCGAACTCCTGACCTCAAGTTAGCCACTGGCCTGAGCCTTCCAAAGTGTTGGGATTACAGGCATAAGCTGCTGTGCCCGGCCTAGAGGCTATTAGATCTGATGCCTGGGCTTTAGAGTGGCAGTGGATATAAGGGCAATGGTCCATGTATTTTCTAAATAAAAAACCAAAAGACAAAATTTTGGTTATCTAAATTCCCTTAAGGGAATCAAATTCTTGAGAAATCTCATAGCTCACTTTGATTTAATCCACATTTACTGGGCCAGTCCCATAGCAAGATGAACAAGATTCAGAGTATATTCCTCACAGCGCAGCTATGACTCGAATGGGAATAATGAATAAATAGCAGAACGGGAAAAGAGTAATAAAGCACCAGCAATAAGTTCTCCAGGAGCATGGAGCAAAGATTCAGAAGACCCATCTAAAGTCAACTCCAAGGAGACTTCGGCTTTCCCTTTCTGTTGAGGTGAAAGTGCAAACTGTGATAAGTGAAATCCAGCTGGGAGTGGTGACTCACTCCTGTAATCCCAGCACTTTGGGAGGCTGAGGTGGGTGGATCACAAGATCAGGAGTTCAAGGCCAGCCTGACCAATATGGTGAAACCCTGTCTCTACTAAAAATATGAAAAGTAGCCAGGTGTGGTGGTGTGCACCTGTAGTCCCAGCTACTCAGGAGGCTGAGGCAGGCAAATCCCTTGGACCTGGAAGGCAGAGGTTGTAGTGAGCCCACTGCACTCCAGCCTGGGTGACAGAGTGAGTCTCCATCTCAAAAAAAAAAAAAAAAAAAAAAAAGAAAGAAAGAAAGAAAAGAAAAATAAAGTGAAATCCACAACAAAAACTGCTGGTGAGGTCATCTTACCAGCCTCCCCTGCTCTCACAGTCAAGATGGCTCCTTAATGTCTGACATCCTTTTCTCAGCAGTGCAAACAGTGGCAGGCCTGGGGGCAGATGGGCAAACTGCCTTGCTGTTTGCAGAAAGGAAGACAAGATCTTGAACCACTCAGTTCTTCAAGAGGAACATGTAGTTCTGACCACATCTTGGGCTATTCTAGAGGCTGCCAGGAAAGAAATGAAACTTCTGCTTACATTTGGCAGGTGAAGGTGAAGCTCTGAACTACAAGGGAAGTGACTCCTTTTATTTATTTTTAATTTTTGTAGGGATGGGGAGTCTCACTATGTTGCTCAGGCTGGTCTTGAACTGTTAGGCTCAAAGGATCCTCCATCCTTGGCCTCCCAAAGTGCTGGAATTACAGGCCTGAGCCATTGTGCAGGGCCAAGTGCCTCTTTTTAGCAATAAGCCTGCTGTTGAAAAGGCTGTGTGCCTATGAGCTTTTGTGGCCATTTGCTTTGTTTTGTTTTTTGAGATGGAGTCTTGCTCTGTCGCCCAGGCTGGAGTGCAGTGGCACGATCTTGGCTCACTGCAACCTCCATCTCCCGGGTTCAAGTGATTCTCCTGCCTCAGCCTCCTGAGTAGCTGGAATTACAGGCGTGCATCACCACACTCAGCTAATTTTTGTGTTTTTAGTAGAGACAGGGTTAGCCGGGCGCGGTGGCTCAAGCCTGTAATCCCAGCACTTTGGGAGGCTGAGGCGGGTGGATCACGAGGTCAAGAGATCGAGACCATCCTGGTCAACACGGTGAAACCCCGTCTCTATTAAAAATACAAAAAAAAAAAAAAATTAGCTGGGCATGGTGGCGTGTGCCTGTAATCCCAGCTACTCAGGAAGCTGAGGCAGGAGAATTGCCTGAACCCAGGAGGCGGAGGTTGCGGTGAGCCGAGATCGCGCCATTGCACTCCAGCCTGGGTAATAAGAGCGAAACTCCGTCCCAAAAAGAAAAAGAGAAAAAAAAAAA
>NW_022436986.1:13702689-13714462 GCF_009761245.1 Sapajus apella | reverse complement strand
AAAAAAAAAAAAAAAGTAGAGACAGGGTTTCACTGTGTTGGCCAGACTGATCTTGAAATCCTGACCTAACAATCCACCCGCCTTCGCCTCTCAAAGTGCTGGGATTGCAATCCTGAGCCACCATGCACAGCCTTTTGTGGACTTTTTTACAATTAAAAAAAAAAAAAAGTCCTTTCTAACCTATCACGTTAGAAGTGCCACTGTCTACACAGCAAAGCCTGGAGGTTCACCTCCATGCAGGGGAGTTGTGGAAAAGCTAGAGCTACGGGGTCCACACATCTGCATCTGGGCTCAGTCCTGTGCCACCCACTATTTTACTTAACTCTTTCCCCATCTGTGCCTCAGTTTCCTCATCTCCCATCTGAGGAAATGGATGAGAGCAGTGCCTTTCAAGCTGCAACCTTTTTTTTTTTTTAATCTTTTTGAGGCAGAGTCTTGCTCTGTCACCCAGGCTGGAGTGCAATGGTGTGATCTCAGCTCACTGCAATCTTGCCTCCCAGGTTCAAACGATTCTCCTGCCTCAGCCTCCCAAGTAGGTGGGCTTACAGGCACTCACCATCATACCTGGCTAATTTTTGTATTTTTGTAGAGACAGCGTTTTCACCATGTTGGCCAGGTTCGTCCTGAACACCTGACCTCCATTAATCCACCTGCCTCGGCCTCCTAAAGTGCTGGGATTACAGGCGTGAGCTACCATGCCCAGCCTGCAACCATTGTTTTAAAAAGGGGAAATAAAATAGTTTAGAATATAAAATGCCAGGGTACGTTACAGTTAATAAGTATTGTCTTATTAAATGTTTGTTTTATCCATAAAGACATGACTAACATCAACACAAAAAGTATTTTTCATTCTGAGTTATTCTGTAAAAAAGAAGAAAAAAACCTCAAAACATACTATATCGAGTTTTCAAGGCTTTGAAGCAGAGGCAGACCAATCAATAAGTGGGCACCACTCCTTGCCTAATTGCCTATTTCCCATTGTTTGCCTGAGGACTGAGCCTGGCTCCAAGTGAACATGCCATTTGGCTACTCTCTCTCACTGTGGACACAGTGACCTAGAAAAGGAGACGCTCAGTGCTGCATTTATTGTCCAGCATGACATCAGCCAGAAAGCATTGCGAAAATAATAATATTATGATTACTGAGTGAAGGCCTGCTATGTGCCGGATTTTGTGTTCAGTGATTTAAATATATTTTAGTTCATTCTTACAACAAGGTGTCTGTTGTTTAAGGTGTATGTGATTGTCCTCGTTTTTCCGAAAAGGAAACTGAGGCACAGAGACGTTTTCGTGTGGCATTCCAAGGTCATAGAATAGGCACATGGCTAAGGTAGGATTGGAGCCCTTATCTGTCTGTCTGTGAAGTCCTTTCCATTACCCACTTTTTCCAGGCTGAGAAGCTTTGCAACAAAATGGCTTTGAAAGAGCCGTTCCCCTCATATTGTATAAGTAACCAAGTCATCTCCTGACACTGGCTGTGGCTCTGATCTACAGGTGATGGAATGGAGTTGGTTTACATTTCTAAGGAAGTAATCAAACTACCTTTCCTAGAGGGGGGTTGGGAGGGTCTCAGAAAGCCTGAATTAAATTGAAGGTCTAATTTGCAGACATTCTTTCCTTTTTTTTTTTTTTTTTGAGATGGAGTTTTACTCTGTCACAAGGCTGGAGTGCAGTGGTGCAATCTCGGCGCACTACAACCTCTGCCTCCTGGGTTCAAGCAATTCTTCTGCCTTGGCCTTCCAAGTAGCTCGGATTATAGGCATGCCCCACCGCACCCATCCAATTTTTGTATTTTTAGTAGAGACGTGGTTTCACGATGGTGGCCAGCATGGTCTCGATCTCCTGACCTTGTGATCTGCCCACCTCGGCCTCCCAAAGTGCTGGGATTACAGATGTGAACCAGCACACTGGCCTTGTTTCATTTCTTTTTTTTTTTTTTTTGACATGGAGTCTTGCTCTGTGGCCCAGGCTGGAGTGCAATTGAATGATCTTAGCTCACTGCAACCTCTTCCTCCCAGGATCAAGTGATTCTCCTGCCTCAGCCTCCCAAGTAGCTGGGATTACAGGAGCCCACCACCATGCCCAGCTAATTTCTGTATTTTTAGTAGAGATGGGGTTTCACCATGTTGGCCAGGCTGATCTGGAACTTCTGACCTCAAGTGATTTGCTCTCCTCAGCCTCCCACAGTGCTGGGATTTCAGGCGTGAGCCACCACACCCGGCCAGTTTGGGGACATTCTTATTGCAAAAAATTTCTTCCAGAACATTTAGTCCTTTGGGATTTCCCCAAATTGCCAACAGTTAGATGGAAAATTCCAACTCTCCCTCCCTGGTTGCTCCATAGTGTCCATCATTTCCCCCGCCCCCGCCTTGTCTATGAATACACCTCTCTTGGGGGCTACGTTGGTATTACCTTACTATCCAGGGAAACTTGGGTTTTTAAAATTATTATTGTTGTTGTTTTAACAAATATAACTGCAGTTCACTACTTTGCTGGTGAGGCCACGTCCAACCAATGATGTTGGTTAGTAACTTGTTCAGTGCATCCAAGAACAGAAGATAAAGGGATCCATATAGCAACTTTTCTTCATATTAGAGGTTTTAGAGATTTTAAATTCAACATCCAGATTACAATACACCCACTATCCCAGTGTTTGAGGAAATTAGTCAGGGCTTAAACTTCCTTTCACATTTACAATACAATTTAGCACATTAGTTTCATATGTTTCTATTTTCTAGCTTGAAAAACACTAACAGCTCCTTGACTACAGTAGTTGAAATCCTACTTAGCACTCAATAACCAACACAATTTCTCCAACCCCCAGGCAAGGCAAATTCTGTGAATTCAGTGGTCCTTCAGCACCCACTATGCTTTGTAAAATGTTGAAGGCTCAAGTCTACATTCTTTATCCATCCCCCATTCCCTACCCTCCATCCCTGAACCTCCCCCACGGCAGCAACCACATTGTATTATTATTTATTCTGATATCTGGCTCCCACACCAGTGTAGGATGAGATTCCCCGCATATGTTAAACCTTCAATGTATGTTGTCACACTGAATTAATTTTTTTTTTTTTTTTTTTGAGACGGAGTTTCGCTCTGGTTACCCAGGCTGGAGTGTAATGGCACAATCTCGGCTCACCGCAACCTCCGCCTCCTGGGTTCAGGCAATTCTTCTGCCTCAGCCTCCTCAGTAGCTGGGATTACAGGCACGTGCCACCATGCCCAGCTGATGTTTTGTATTTTTAGTAGAGACGGGGTTTCACCATGTTGACCAGGATGGTCTCGATCTCTTGACCTTGTGATCCACCCACCTCGGCCTCCCAAAGTGCTGGGATTACAGGTGTGAGCCACCGCGCCCGGCCCCACACTGCATTAATTTTTAAGTTAACTTTGTATTGAAGTTTAAGATGCCTATAGAAAGGTGCATACTCGTGTTTGAATCCCCACAAAGTGAAAGAGAATATACATCCAGTACTTCAGAAACCCCGCACCATAGCCCACCATCCCCAAAAGTCATGACTTTCCTAACTCATAACACCACAGGGTAGCTTTACTGGTTTTTGAACTTGTTACAAATGAAATTACAACATGAACTCTCTTGGTTTGGGTTTACTGCATTCATCACGTTGGCCAGCTTTAGCCATGGGTTTTTTTGTTTTGTTGCGTTGTTTTGTTTTGTTTTTGAGATGAAGTCTTGCTCTGTCACCTAGGCTGGAATGCAGTGGCTTGATCTCAGGCTCACCGCAACTTCTGCCTCCCGGATTCAAGCAATCCTCCTGCCTCAGCCTCTGGAGTAACTAGGATTACAGATGCGCACCACCATGCCCGGCTAATTTTTGTATTTTTAGTAGTGACCACCACGTTGGGCGGGCCTGACCTCGGATGATCCACCTGCCTCGGCATTCCAAAGTGCTGGGATTACAGACGTGAGCCACTGCACCTGGCCCCCACCAGTTATTTATGTATTCATGCTATAGTGGATGCACATCTGGGTTGTTCCTAATTTGAGGCCCTTATGAATAGAGTTGCTATGAATATTCTTTGTATATTTCTTTCTGTTTGGTATTAAGAGTACAATTGTTCAGCTTTGTGGATTCTGCCGAACAGTTTTAAAGGTGATTGTGAAAGTTGACAAGCTGATTCTAAAATATATATGCAAATAGAAAGGGCCAAAAAATATCCAGACAATTGTGAAGAACAAACTGCACGTCTTACACGACTATGTCTTATAAAACTACAGAAATTACAACAGGGTGGTGTTGGCACAAATAAGCCAATGGATTGGAAGAGAGAATCCAGAAACAGATTCGCAATTATAAGCTACCTGATTTACCATATATGTGATATTGCAATGCAGACAAGAAAGCACGATGTTTTCAATAAATGTAGCCAGATCGATTAAACAAATTTTTTTAAAAAAAAAGCTTAACCACACATTAAAATCAATTCCAGAGGGATTATAGATCTAAATGCTAGAGTGTTTAAAAGTAAGACAATAAGGCTTTGTAAATATATATGTTAAATATAACATAAAAAGTACTAACCATAAAGAGAAAAATTGATAAATTGAACTACTTTAGAAACGAGAACTGTTCATCAAAGGACACCACTATGAAATTGAAAACAGCCGGTTATGGTGGCTCACGTCTGTAATCCCAGCACTTTGGGAGGCTGAGGCAGGCAGATCACCTGAGATCAGGAGTTCAAGATCAGCCTGAAACCCCATCTCTACAAAAAGTACAAAATTAGCTGGACATAGTGGCGCACGCCTGTTATACCAGCTACCAGGGAGGCTGAGGAAGGAGAATCGCTTGAACCCAGGAGGTGGAGGTTGCAGTGAGCCGAGATCACGTGATTGCACTCCAGCCTGGGCAACAAGAGCGAAACTCCGTTTCAAAACAAAAAGAAAGTAAGAAATTGAAAATAGTTGTACCTGATGTCGGCAGAAAAAAAAGAAAAAAGAAAATGTAAAGCACAAACTGAGAAAAGATTTTTGCAAAAGTATATCCAACAAATGACTTGTAGACAGATCGTAGAAAGACCTATCAATTACAAAAAGATAGCCCAATAGAAAAAAATATTGGCAAAAAAGAAAAAATAAGGAAGAGGAGAACAATGAATGAGCACTTTGTATACACACACACACACACACACACACACACACACACACACACACACAGAATATATCCAAATGGCCAATAAACATATGAAGAGGTACATGAGGAAAATGCAAATTAAAACTACCAGGAGATACCTGCAAGTTCGAGAGATGTATAAAACGGAATAGTCAGATAGTACTCAGTGTTGGTGAGAATGTAATATAACTCATGCTCTCATGTACTGCTTGGGGGAATGAATATTGCTGGATTTCTTTTAACCTGGATTGACTGACGTCTGGAAAGCAAATTAACAGGTTCTACCCAAATTTTCATCTCTCCTAGCTCCCAGGGGAATTGACTGGGGCAGGAGTGTCCTGGCTAGGAAGCTCCATAGTTGTTACTACCAAGCAAACATACCTCAAGCTATAGGGAGGCATCTCCTTGCTCTCCCAATAGAAATCTCTATTTATTTATTTGATTATTTCTTTTTTTTTTTTGAGACGGAGTTTCGCTCTTGTTACCCAGGCTGGAGTGCAATGGCGCGATCTCGGCTCACCGCAACCTCCGCCTCCTGGGTTCAGGCAATTCTCCTGCCTCAGCCTCCTGAGTAGCTGGGATTACAGGCACATGCCACCATGCCCAGCTAATTTTTTGTAGTTTTAGTAGAGACGGGGTTTCACCATGTTGACCAGGATGGTCTCGATCTCTTGACCTCGTGATCCACCCACCTTGGCCTCCCAAAATGCTGGGATTACAAGCTTGCGCCACCGCGCCCGGCTATTTGATTATTTCTGTTCATTTACCCACTCATCATCAAACACTCCCTGAGCCATATTCTCTGCTTGACCCTTTGCAAAATTTGTGGGCATGATTGGGAACAAGACTCGCTTCTCACCAGGCTGGGCTCCCAAGAGACACAAGCAGGCACAAGCTACAAACGACGTGTGGTTCTTATTTCATCCAAAGACGAAGTTTCTGACTATTCTTTTTTTTTATATAGTTATACTATGTTCAGATTTTTTTTTCTCACTCTGTCACCCAGGTTGGAGTGCAATGGTGCGATTTTGACTCACTGCAACCTCCGCCTCCCGGGCTCAAGCGATTCTCCTGCCTCAGCCTCCCAAGTAGCTGGGATTATAGGCACAAGCCACCACACTCAGCTAATTGTTGTAGCTTTAGTGGAGACAGGGTTTCACCATGTTGGTCAGGCTGGTCTCGAACTCCCGATCTCAGGTGATCCGCACGCCTTGTCCTCCAAAGTCCTTGGATTACAGGCATGAGCCACGACGCCCGGCTGTTTCTGACTATTCTTAAATCTACCTTCTAAATAAATTCCTAGTATTCAGGGTGACACTCATTTTTTTTTTTTTTTACAGGTTCAATTTCTAAAATTGTCATCCTGGTGGGACACCATGGCTCACACCTATAACCCCACCAGTTTGGGAGGCCAAGGTGGGAGGATCACTGGAATCTAGGAGTTCAGGACCAGCCTGGGCAACATAGAGAGGCCCTATCTCTATTTTTTTTTTAGATAGGCCAGGGGGTGGGGTGGGGTAGAAAAAAATTGTCTTCCTCAAAGGAATTAGCTTACCACCAGAGGTAAATGTCGACACCATTTGTCAAAGTGATTGGTGAAAAATGTATCTTACTTTACTTATCTCTTTGATGACTAATGAAACTAAACTTTTTTTTTATTTTTTTTGGGACGGAGTTTCGCTCTCGTTACCCAGGCTGGAGTGCAATGGCGCGATCTCGGCTCACCGCAACCTCCGCCTCCTGGGTTCAGACTATTCTCCTGCCTCAGCCTCCTGAGTAGCTGGGATTACAGGCACGCGTCACCATGCCCAGCTAATTTTTTGTATTTTTAGTAGAGACGGGGTTTCACCGTGTTGACCAGGATGGTCTCGATCTCTTGACCTCGTGGTCCACCCGCCTCGGCCTCCCAAAGTGCTGGGATTACAGGCTTGAGCCACCGCCCCCAGCCCAACTTTTTTTTTTTTTTTTTTGAGATGGAGTCTCACTCATCACCAGACTGGAGTGCAGTGGTGCGATCCTGGCTACTGCAACCTCCACTTCCTAGGTTCAATCAATTCTCCTGCCTCAGCCTCCCAAGCAGCTGGGACTACAGGCACATGCCACCACACCTCACTAATTATTTGTATTTTTAGAAGAGACGGGGTTTCCCCATGTCGGCCAGGATGGTCTCAATCTCTTGACCTCGTGATCCTCCCGCCTTGGCCTCTCAAAGTGCTAGGATTATAGGCGTGGGCCAATGCGCCGGCAGAGACTAAACTTTTAAAATGTGTTTGTTGGTGATTTTTATCTCTTTAATTGGTTTCACCTATTTTGTCCACTTTTTCATTACGCTTTCCTTGTGATTTTGCAAGAATGCTCCATATAGCAAAGATATTAAATTTTCTTCTGTTACATTGAAAATATTTTCGGCCGGGCGCGGTGGCTCAAGCCTGTAATCCCAGCACTTTGGGAGGCCGAGGCGGGCGGATCACAAGGTCAAGAGATCGAGACCATCCTGGTCAACATGGTGAAACCCCGTCTCTACTAAAAATACAAAAAATTAGCTGGGCATGGTGGTGCGTGCCTGTAATCCCAGCTACTCAGGAGGCTGAGGCAGGAGAATTGCCTGAACCCAGGAGGCGGAGGTTGCGGTGAGCCGAGATCGCGCCATTGCACTCCAGCCTGGGTAACATGAGTGAAACTGTCTCAAAAAAAAAAAAAAAAAAAAAAAAGAAAATATTTTCCCCAGTATTTGATTTTACCCTTTTAATTTTACTTGTGGGTTTTCTTTTATAGACATGTGAATTTTAACTGTTTATGTGGTTTTTTTGATTTTGAGTTTTTTAATCTGAGACAGAGAGTTCCCTCTCTGTTACCCAGGCTACAGTGCCATGGCGCCATCTCAGCTCACTGCAACCTCTGCCTCCCAGGTTCAAGGGATTCTCCTGCCTCAGCTTCCCCAGTAGCTGGGGTTACAGGAACACATCACCATTTTTTTTTTTTTTTTGTATTTTTATTAGAGATGAGGTTTCACCATGTTGGCCAGGCTGGTCTCAAACTCTTGACCTCAGGTGATCCACCCGCCTCAGCCTCCCAAAGTGTTGGGATTACAGGAGTGAGCCATGGTGCCCGGTCGTTAACTGTTTATATAGTAAAGACTGTCAATCTGTTATAACTGACATTTTTGCAAAATACTTTTTTCTTGCAAAATATTTTTTTCTTGTTTTTTTTTTCTTTTGAAACTTTAAAATCCCTCAAATATTGTTTATTGTACAAGTGAGTTCTGATCCTCTTGATGGGCTTATCGGCAGGATTTATGGTAGCAAACATGGGCACTAGCGCTGCCAAACCTTGCACTTGCAGAGACCAGTGTCAGCTCTCCAGAGGATACATGACTTACTGGATGAGGATGTCTTTGATTTTCTTGGAAGGTTCATCCACATATTTCTCTTTACTTCTCTTCTTTCTCTTCTCCCTTTTTTTTTTTAGAGACAACTTTTCACCATGTATGTTGCTACTGACCTCAAGCAATCCACCTGCCTTGGCCTCCCAAAGCACTGGGATTACAGGTGTGAGCCACCTCACCCGGCCTTCTCTTCTCTTCTCTTCTCTGTTTCTGAGATAGGGTTTGGCTCTGTCATCCAGGCTGGAGTGCAGTGACATGATCTCGGCTCACTAAAACCTCCACCTCCTGGGTTTAAGAATACTCCCATCTCAGCCTCCCAAATAGCTGGTACTGCAGTCATGTGCCACCACGGCTGGCTAATTTTTGCAATTTTTTGTAGAGAGAGGAGCGTTCGCCATGTTGCCCAGGCTGACCTCAAACTCTTAGGCTCAAGCGATCCGCCCACATAGGCCTCCCAAAGTACTGGGATTACAGGCGTGAGCCATCTCACCCCGCCCACATATTTCTGGCAACCGGCCACAAGGGCTTTGGAGATGGACTGACAGTACAAATATGACCCACATGACCATCACCCATCACCCTTGATGGATGCACACACCAACAAATCGCCCCTAGCCCAGAAGCACAGCGCGACAACTGGAAAGAACGCAATTTTTCCAATAATGGTTTTCTTTTTCTTTTTTTCTATTTCTTTTCTTTTTTTTTTTTTTTGAGACAGGGTCTTGCTCTACTTGCCTAGGCTTGAGTGCAATGGCACTGTCTGGGCTCACTGCAGCTTCAGCCTCCTGGGCTGAGGTAATGCTCCCACCTCAACCTCTCGAGTAGCTGGGACTACAGGCGTGAGCCACCTCAGCTGGTTTTTTTTTTTTTTGTATTTTTGTAGAGACAAGGTTTTACCATGTTGCCCAGGCTGGTCTCGAACTCCTGGACTCAAGTAATCCTCCAGCCTCGGCTTCCCAAAGTGCCGACATTACAGGCATGAGCCACCACATCCAGCCTCATTTATTTTATTTATTTATTTATTTGAGATGGAGTCTCACTCTGTTGCTCGGGCTGAAGTGCAGTGGCGTGATCTCAGCTCATCACAACCTCCTCCTCCCGGGTTCAAATGATTATCCTGCCTCAGCCTCCCGAGTAGCTGGGACTACAGGCGTGCGCTAACATGCCCGGCCAATTTTTATATTTTTAGTAGAGACGGGGTTTCACTATATTGGCCAGGCTGGTCTTGAACTCCTGACCTTATGATCTGCCTGCCTCAGCCTCCCAAAGTGCTGGGATTACAGGATTGAGCTACTGCGCCAGGCCTCATTTATTTTTAAATATGTAAATCCCCTAGAGTTTATTTTGCCCAGGCTCTGAGGTAGGATTCCAATTGTATGTGTGTGTGCATGTGATTTTTTTTTTCCTGAATGGCAGGCAATCATTCCAGCCCCATTTCTTGAATAATGTATACTTCCCCACCTTGTTCCTGTGTATTTTGATAATATACTAGTTGGATAGTGAGATGCGGTATTGGAAGGATCTCCTTTAGCATAGCAGAAGGACTCCGGCATAGCAGATTGACCCCAGAGTGACAAGGCTGGAGGCGTGGAACAGTAGAAGGCTCAGCTGATACAACCCTGTAGGAGAAAAAGTGAATGCCTGAATTACAACAGGCACGTTGGAGAGGAGAGACGCTGATAGGCTCAGTGTTTTGTTTTCCTATAATCACCTGCTCTAGCTGCCTTTCCCAAATCTGTAAGCCTCTTTCTGTTGTCAGTGGAGGAGATATAGCCCAGTTGTTAATCTTGGGGAATCTGGACTCAGAATGGTTCATTTAAATATTGGCTTAATCACTTACTAACAGCCACTTAGGCACTTACTAACATCATTGTAATATCAAGCAAGTTTCTTTATGGTTCTGATCTCAAATCTCCCATCTGAGAAATGAGGATAATAGCAACAACTATTGCAGAGCATATCAAAGAGGATTTGAGCAGCCGAGAGCAGTGGCTCATGCCTGTATTCCCAGCACTTTGAGAGGCCGAGGCGGGAGAATCGCCTGATGTCAGGAGTTCCAAAACAGCCTGGTCAACATGGCGAAACCCCATCTCTACTTAAAACACAAAAATTAGAGGCACTTCTACCCGGGAGGCTAAAGCAGGAGGATTGCTGAAACTGGGAGGCAGAGGCTGCAGTGAACCGAGATTGCACCACTGCACTCCAGCCTGGTCAACAGAGTAAGATTCCATCTCAAAAAAAAAACAAAAAACAGGATATGATCAACTAATTAACTAATTATTCATATGAGGCTTTTTTCCTGGACTTGTTTTAATTAGTCCAGGATTAATTTTCTTTTCTTTTTTTTTTAATAAGATGGGGTTTCACCATGTTGGTCAGGATGGTCTTGAACTCCTGACCTCGTGATCTTCCGGCCTCAGCCTCCCAAAGTGCTGGGATTACAGGTGTGAGCCACCGCGCCGGGCCAAGGATTAATTTTCATGGAATGGTTTTAATTAGTCAATATTGTTTATTAGTTTATTTTTAAGAAAAGGTGTGACCATCACCTTTCTCAATGGAACAGAACCTGTATCCTACCTTTGGATGGGTGTGGAGGTCTGGGCTTAAAAGAGAGTACGGGCCAGGTGTGGTGGTTCACGCCTATAACCCCAGCATTTTAGGAGACTGAGGTGAGCGGATCACCTGAGGTCAGGAGTTCAAGACCATCCTGGCCAACATAGAGAAACCCCATCTCTACTAAAAATACAAAATTAGCAGGGCATAGTGGCGCATGCTTGTAATCTCAACACTTTGGGAGGCCAAGGCAGGCAGACCACTTGGAGTTCAGGAGTCGGAGACTAGCCTGGGCAACGTGGCACAACCTTGTCTCTACAAAAAAATACAAAATTCAACAGGTGAGGTGGCTCATGCCTATAGTCTCAGTAAATGGGGGAAAAGATAGGGGGTGGTTTCAGAAGTGGGGGGTGGTTTCAGAAGTGGGGGGTGGCTGAGGTAGCTGAGGTGGAAGGATTGCTTGAACCTAGGAGATTGAGGCTGGAGTGAGCCAAGACTGCACCACTGCACTCCAGCCTAGATGACAGAGCAAGGCCCTGTCTCAAAAGAAAAAAAAAGCAGATTAATTAATGATGCCCTATATTGTCATCACCCCACACTTAAACACAACTGTTTGTTTACATAAAGATTTGGTCAATGATAAAGACACAGGAGACTTTCTTTTTTATGTGTATGTGTGTATATATATATATATATAT
>NW_022436986.1:13682738-13702589 GCF_009761245.1 Sapajus apella | reverse complement strand
TTTTTTTTTTTTTTTTTAGACGGAGTTTCACTCTTGTTACCCAGGCTGGAGTGCAATGGCGCGATCTCGGCTCACCGCAACCTCCGCCTCCCGGGTTCAGGCAATTCTCCTGCCTCAACCTCCTGAGTAGCTGGGATTACAGGCACGCACCACCATGCCCAGCTAATGTTTTGTATTTTTAGTAGAGACGGGGTTTCACCATGTTGACCAGGATGGTCTCGATCTCTTGACCTCGTGATCCACCCGCCTCGGCCTCCCAAAGTGCTGGGATTACAGGCTTGAGCCACCATGCCCGGCAATATATTTTTTAATAAGAGATGGGGTCTCGCTATATTGCCCTGGCTGGAGTGCAGTGGCTATTCACAGGCACGATCCCGCTATTGATCAGCACGGGAGTTTTGACCTGTTCCGTTTCCGACTTGGGCCGATTCACCCCTCCTTAGCCAACCTGATGGTCCCCGGCTCCCGGGAGGTCACCATATTGATGCTGAACTTAGTTTGGACACCTGATCGGCATAGCGCACTACAGCCCAGAACTCCTGGACTCCAGTGATCCTCCAGCCTCAGCCTCCCAAGTAGCTAGGACTACAGGCACGTGCCACCACACCCAGCCTTTCTTTACTTCTTATATTTTTTGGGGAGTGGGGTAATAGCTATGGTTGATTGACCCACATTTTAAAGGGCACAGTGCTAAGCCCTTTAGAATTTCTCGTGTAATACCCCTTCTGTAATAACTTTGAGGCTATTATCACCTGCAATATATGAATGAGAAAAGGGAGTTTCCCAGAAATGAGGAAGTCAGTTGCATTCAGCCACGTTACTATGAACCAAGATTCAAACCCAAGTCTCTGTAATCCTAGCACCCAAGCTCTAAACCCGATGATGAACACACTGGTGTTCAGTTGGAATTTGGAAGCTTGGAAGTACAGTTTGGCAGATAGAAGAAATTACCTCCTGAAAGATTTAGTAATTTCTATTTACTTAGAAAATTGTCAGCCCAGTGCAGTGGCTCCCACCTGTAATCCAAGCAGTTTGGGAGGCCAAGGCCGGTAGATGATCTGAGCTCAGGAGTTTGAGACCAGCCTGGGCAACATGGCAAAACCCTATCTCTACACAAAAAAATTAGCCAGGCGTGGTGGTATGTGCTTGTAGTCCTGGCTACTTGGGAAGCTGAGGTGGGAGGATCAGTTGAGCCTGGGAGGTGGAGGTTGCAGTGAGCCAAGATTGTGCCACTGCACTCCAGCCTGGGTGACAGAGTTAGGCCATGTCTCAAAAAGAAAAGAAAAGAAAAGAAAAGTGACAAGCCAGGAAGTCAACTAATCCAGTGTCCTAGCATTGTACTGCTGGAGAACATGGAGCCCAGGAAAATAGACATGCCCAAACTGACTATGGAGTTTTCCACTGAGTCCTGGGTCTCCTGACCCCAGAGCAGTATCTGTAATCTCCACGTGGCCTCAAGATCAAAGACCCAGAAGATGAAGAGGGGGCACCTGCTTGGTGCCAGGCAGCCTACCCAGTGAAAAAGACATTGTTTCTGCCCAGAGAAGCCTGAAAATCAGCAAAAGAGAGGATTCGGGCCCAAACAGCAAATGCCAGGAGAAAGAAGGTAAAAGCAAAAACAAAACAAAACAAAAACCTTTAGGGTCTTTGAAGGGCTCCATCTCTCAGGACAGAATCTGGGAAGACTTCTGGAGGAGGTTACGGGGGAGCTAGGCCAGCAGGAGAGACCACAGAAAGGGTATTTCAGGTGGAGGGGCATACCTAGAAGGGAGAACTAATAACAACGGATATTTATTGAGCTGACCGGGCATGGTGGCTCATGCCTGTAATTCCAGCACTTTGGGAGGCTGGGGCAGTTGGATCACTTGAGATCAGGAGTTCAAGACCAGCCTGGCCAACATGGCAAAATCTCATCTCTACTACAAATACAAAAATTAGCTGGATGTGCTCACTTGAACCCAGGAGGCAGAAGTTGCAGTGAGCTGAGATGGTACCACTGCCCTCCAGCCTGGGTGACAGAACAACATTCTCTCTCTCAAAAAAAAAAAAATTTATTAAGCCCTAATGTACAGGTTCCATGCTAAATGCTTTACAAGTTACAAGCATGAACTCTTTTAAATCCCATATCAACAATGTAAGCTAGGTATGATAATTACACCGATTTTAGAAAAGGGGAAATAGAGACGTAGAAGATAAGTGAGTAGTCCAAGGACACGTGGCTGGGCAGTGTCAGATTCCACAATGAGAATAAAGGCTGGAGGGCAGTGACTCCTGCCATCAGATGCCTGAGGGAGGATTCCGGGCCAGGTCGGAATGGGGCTAAGTATGTAGGATGAGGGATAGGAGATAAAGCACTCTTGAAGGCAAATCAACTCTTAGCTTTCCCCAGGCTTTTCCCTGACTACCTGGGGCCTCCTACATACAGCAGGCAAGAAGTACTCAGTTAATGGGTGTCAGGACCCAGACTCACTGGCCTCTGGACATGTCAAAAGACCTGCTAGAAGCCACCAGCACTAAGTTGAGGAGCCCTTAGTGCTGGTGGCTTCTAGCAGGTGTTTTGGCATGTCCCGGAAGGGACACGGAAGCTGTTGGACTCATACGGGAACCACATGTCCAGGAACCCATTCCTGACTGATCTTCTGTTATTTTTTTTGAGATGGAGTCTCACTATGCAGCCCTGGGTGGAGTTCAGTGGCGTGATCTCGGTTCACCACAACCTCCACCTCCCAAGTTCAAGCGATTCTCCTGCCTCAGCCTCCTGAGTAGCTGGGGTTACAGGCACACGCCACCACATCCAGCTAATTTTTGTATTTTTAGTAGAGACAGGATTTCACCATGGTGGTCAGGCTGGTCTTGAAGTCCTGACATCATGATCCACCAGCCTCAGCCTCCCAAAGTGCTGGGATTACAGATGTGAGCCACTGCACCTGGCCTGCTGACTGATCTTATACCAGCCCTGGGAGGTCTGTGGGACAGACCTTGGATCCTAGTTCTAGAATCTGGTGCCTACTTTCCAAATGCCAATCACAGCTATGGCTCATGAGGACATGCTGCCATAATCTGTGCCCTTACTCCTAAACCCCACTGTCCTCATGTCCTCACGTGGGGTTTAGGAGTCAGGGCACAGGTTGTGGCAGCTCTAACAGCTATGAGACCTCAGGCCAGCTCCAGCCCTCATTGGACTTCAGTGAGTACCTGAAAGTGATCATCCTGCCCTCATGGCTGGTTAGGAGGAATCTGTGAAATCAAACGAATGGCAGCCAGCATAATGCCTGCTGCTCACAGGTGTTTAAGAAATGCCAGATTCTTGCACTTGACTTTGAGGCTTCTCCTCTCCTTAAACCAGGTTGGGCATGGGATGGGCATGCTCCAATCCTTGGTTCCTTTTCTTCCCTAAAAATAGATCCATGGGCCTTTTGATGGTTGAGAATGTTACTGCTTCTCACCTGAGAGTGATGAAGAAAAAAAAAAGGAAGAAAGGAAAAAACAAAAGAAAACAAATAAAAGTAATTTTTAAAAAAGAAAAAAAAAAAGGTCAGGTACGGTGGCTCCTGCCTGTAATCCCAGCACTTTGGGAGGCTGAGGTCACAAGGTCAGGAGTTTGAGACCAGCCTAGCCAACATGGTGAAACTCCATTTCTACTAAAAATACAAAAAATTAGCTGGGTGTGGTGAAACGCGCCTGTAATCTCAGCTACTCTGGAGGCTGAGACAGAAGAATCCCTTGAACCCAGGAAATGTAGGTTATGGTGAGCTAAGATCGTGCCCCTGCACTCCAGCCTGGGTGACAGACCAAGACTCATTCTCAAAAAAAAAGAAAGAAAAAAAGTAAAAAGTAAATAAATTTTAAAACTACTTTATAAAACTGCTCAACTAAAATTGAGCAGTTTGAACTTCTTCTGTTACATGGGCTTTGACCAGAACAGAAATGAATGTCACAGACAGGACACTCCTCAAATCACCCACTGCTGCTCCTGAGTTTCCAACCTAGGTAATAGCCCTGGTCCCTGTTATTAGGCTCTCTTCTTTCCCTGCTATTTTCCTTCTAGAACTCTCAAATCCAAGTTGGCCTTTTGTTACCCACTATTTTTTTTTTTTTTTTTTTGAGACAGGGTCCCCCTCTGTCACCCAGGCTAAAGTGCAGTGGCGTGCAGAGGCTCACTGCAACCTCTGCCTCCCAGGTTCAAGTGATCTTCCACCTCAGCCTCCTGAGTAGCTAGGATTATAGGCACTCGCCACCATGCCCAGCTAATTTTTATTTTATTTTATTTTATATTTTTGAAACAGAATCTCGCTCTGTGGCCCAGGATGGAGTGCAGTGGTATGATCTCCGTTCACTGCAACCTCTACCTCCTGGGTTCAAGCAACTTCTGATTCAGTTTTGTATTTTTAGTGAAGACAGGGTTTGACCATGTTGGCCAGGCTGGTCTCAAACTCCTGACCTCAAGTGATCTGCCCTCCTCAGCCTCCCAAAGTGCTGGGATTATATACGTGAGCCAGGCTTTGTTAACCACTTCTAGGGCTCAAGATAGGGAGGACTGAATGGGTGTCCAGGGGTCTGGTTCTAATGCTGCCGCTACCTCCTATCCCAGGCCAGTCACAGGTCAGTCATAGGCCAGTCACAAGACCTTTGCAGATGGGAGCTTGACAGAGGTGAGAGTGACATGCCCTAAAGCATTAGGGCAGAGATATGCAAAGCTGAAAAGAGATAGAATGGCTATCCCAAAACGAAACTAAACTTGACTCAGGATTAATGTACCTAAAGAAGGAATGTGCCCAGGAGTGGTTGGCGGAGGGGAGGAAGGGAAAGGACTTTGTCAGCCTGGGAGTCACAGAAAAAGCAGTTATTTATTTATATCTTTATTTAATTTTATTTGCGTCTTTCTTTCTTTCTTTCTCTCTCTCTCTCTCTCTCTCTCTCTCTCTCTCTTTCTCTCTTTCTCTCTTTCTCTCTTTCTCTCTTTCTTTCTTTCTTTCTCTTTCTTTTTTTTTTGAGATGGAGTTTCACTCTTCTTGCCCAGGCTGGAGTGCAGTGGTGCGATCTCGGCTCACTGCAACCTCCACCTCCCAATCGATTCTCCTGCCTCAGCCTCCCAAGTAGCTGGGATTACAGGTGCCTGCCACCACGCCCAGCTAATTTTTGTATTTTTAGTAGAGGTCTGGTCTCGAACTCCAGACCTCAGGTGATCGGTCCTCCTCAGCCTCCCAAAGCGCTGGGATTACAGGGGTGAGCCACTGCACCTGGCTATTTTTTTTTTAAGACAGGGTCTCACTTTGTCGCCCAGGCTGGAGTGCAGTGGCACAATTTCAGTTCACTGCAACCTCTGCCTCCCAGGTTCAAGCCATTCTCGTGCCTCAGCCTCCCCAGTAGCTAGGGCTAATATTTGTATTTTTAGTAGAGATAGGATTTCTCCATGTTGGTCAGGCTGGTCTCAGATTCCAGACCTCAGGTGATCTGCCCAACTCAGCCTCCCACAGTGCTGGGATTCCAGGAGTGAGCCACCGCGCCCGGCCACATTCATTAATTTATTCAACAAATGATTACTAAACTACCGCCCTATGCTAGGCACTGTTCTCTGTATGAGGATATAGAGTGAGTAACACACACAGTTGGAACCCTGGCCTTGCACAGCCTATATTCTAGGGAGGAAGTCAGCCAATAAAAAACATGGCCAGGCGCGGTGGCTCACACCTGTAATCCCTGCACTTTGAGAGGTCAAGGTGGGCTGATTACCTGGGGTCAAGAGCTCAAGATCAGCCTGGCAAACAGTGAAACCCTATCTCTACTAAAAACACAAAAATTAGCCACGCATGGTGGTGGGCACCTATAGTCTCAGCTACTCAGGAGGCTGAGGCAGAATAGCTTGAATCTGGGAGGTAGAGGTTGCAGTGAGTCCAAATGGCACCATTGCACTCTAGCCTGGGCAACAGAGCAAGACTCCATCTCAAAATAAAAAAAAGACTGACCTGAGCAACATAGTGAGACCCATCTCTCAAAAAAAAAAGGACCTAGAAATAGAAATTCCATTTGACGCAGCAATCCCATTACTGGGTATATATCCAAAGGATTATAAATCATTCTACTGTAAGGACACATGCACACGAATGTTCATTGCCACACTGTTCACAATAGCAAAGACCTGGAACCAACCCAAATGCCCATCGATGATAGACTGGACAGGGAAAATGTGGCACATATATACCGTGGAATATTATGCAGCCATCAAAAACGATGAGTTTGTGTCCTTTGTAGGGACATGGATGAACCTGGAAACCATCATTTTCAGCAAACTGACATAAGAACAGAAAATCAAACACTGCATGCTCTCACTTATAGGCGGGTGTTGAACAATGAGAACACGTGGACACAGGGAGGGGAGCATCACACACTGGGGTCTGTTGGGGGGAAGTAAGGGAGGGACAGCGGGGGGTGGGGAGTTGGGGAGAGATAGCATGGGGAGAAATGCCAGATATAGGTGAAGGGGAGGAAGGCAGCAAAAAAAATAATAAAAAGGCATCAAGGGGAATAGAGATTTCCAAGTTTAAGGAGGAGGAACTGCAATTTTTATTTATTTATTTATTTTTGAGACGGAGTCTTGCTCTGTCACCGAGGCTGTAGTGCAGTGGTGCAATCTCAGCTTACTGTAACCTCTGCCTCCCAGGTTCAAGTGATTCTTCTGCCTCAGACTCCTGAATGGCTGGGACTACAGGTGCCTGCCACCACGCCCAGCTAATTTTTGTATTTTTAGTAGAGATGAGGTTTCACCATATTGTCCAGGCTGGTTTCAAACTCCTGACCTTTTGATCTGCCTGCCTGCCTCGGCCTCCCAAAGTGCTAGGATTACAGGCATGAGCCACCGTGCCTGGCCTGCAATTTTTAAAAGGCTGGCCGGGCATAGTGGCTCACGCCTGTAATCCCAGCACTTTGGGAGGCCGAGGCGGGTGGATCATGAGGTCAAGAGATCGAGACCATCCTGGTCAACATGGTGAAACCCTGTCTCTACTAAAAATACAAAAAATCAGCTGGGCCTGGTGGCGTGTGCCTGTAATCCCAGCTACTCAAGAGGCTGAGGCAGGAGAATTGCCTGAACCCAGGAGGCGGAGGTTGCGGTGAGCCGAGATCGCGCCATTGCACTCCAGCCTGGGTAACAAGAGCAAAATTCCGTCTAAAAAATAAATAAATAAATAAAAAATAAAAAAATAAAAGGCTAACTATGGAAGAACTTGGTACTAAGGCAAGACTTGAGGTTGATGAAATTCACTGTTTGTATGTCTAGGGAAGAGTATTCTAGGTAAAGGAACCCACATAGGCAAAAGACTTGGGATAGGAGGAGGCCTGGAACACTGGAGCAACAGTGAAGAGGCCAACGCTGGAAGGGACTTTGCAAGTAGGGAGGAGGAGATGAGGTCAGCAAAGAAACAGGGCACTAGGTGGTCTAGGGCAAGATTTGGCAAGACCTACAGCCGATCCAGTCTTATTCAGGAAAGAGGGGTCTTCGCCCTCTTTCGAGCCTTCCCCTCCCAGTGGCAGGGTGTATGGGGCAGGTTGCTTGGGACTGATACCTTTGAACAGTGAAGGCCCATAACCAGCCTGCCTGGATTCCAGGCCCACGAGGCAATGTCCAGGTCACACTGACTTCCCAGGGACAGATCTTCCAGAGGGAGAAAACCTGGGCATTGTTGTCACTGTGAAACTTCTACTTTTTTTTATTTTTTAAACAAATTTTTTTATTAAATAGAGCTGGGGTTCCTCAGTGTTACCCAGACTAGTCTCAAACTCCTGGCCTCAAGCAATCCTCCTGCCTCTGCCTCCAAAAGTGCTGTGATTACAGGAGTGAGCCACTGTGCCCAGCAGAATCATGTTCTTATATATCATATTTCCTTAAATGCATCCTGCCAATACATTTTAAAATTTTATTTTAATTGGAAAATAATTGTATAATAATTGTGTGTATAGATATATATTTTTTTGAATAGAGACAAGGTCTCTTTGTGTTGCCGAGGCTGGTCTCAATCTCCTGGGCTCAAGCGATCCTCCTGGTTCAGCCTCCAAAAGTGCTGGGATTATGGGCATGAGTCGCCACGGCTGGGTGTCATTTCTATATTGCCCTGGACTTCTCTTATATGTCCAAAGCTTCCAGAATGACAGGGCGGTAGCAAGGCTGCACTGTGGAAGGTCATTCAGGAAGAGGTGGAGGCAAGCAAGCAGCATTGGGCTGCAGAAGAAGATCTGGTCTCCCAAGAGAAAAGAGGATTGCAGGCATGAGCCACCGTGCTGCTAAAAATACAAAAATTAGCCAGGCGTGGTGGCGCACACCTGTAAGTCCAGCTACTCAGGAGGCTGAGGCAGGAATCACTTAAACCTGGGAGGCAGAAGTTGCAGTGAGCTGAGATTGTGCCACTGCACTCCAGCCTGAGTGACAGAGTGAGATTCTGTCTTAAAAAAAAAAAAAAAAAAAAAAGAGGGCAAGGAGTGAGGGTTGC
This sequence comes from Sapajus apella, assembly GCF_009761245.1. Lineage (NCBI taxonomy): Eukaryota > Metazoa > Chordata > Mammalia > Primates > Cebidae > Sapajus > Sapajus apella. The sequence goes on along the minus strand of NW_022436986.1, from coordinate 13,694,106 downwards.
TGTCAGGAAGACAAGAGGTAAATATGAGGTGTTTAAAATTCTTTGTTGTTCAGCAGGATCAAGCTGAGACTGAACGTCAGAGCACAAAACCTTGGCCCTTAGAAGGGTGTTTTTATTTATGGGTAAACTTTTGGGTCCCATGTCCAAAAACAGCCATGAATATTGTGCTCTCTGCTGTGTCTCCAGCAGCCCCACTCCCCCTCAGTGAAGCCCCAGCTGGAAAAGGGACTTTCTTTTATGAAGAAAGAGAGATGGGGAAACAGTTATAACGTAAGGAAAGTAATTATGCATCAAGCCAGAAACATCCCACTGTGTCTCCAAGTGAATATAATTTTGTTTGAACAAGTTGAACTAAAATTTAATTTGGCTGATCTTGAATTTGCAACACACACACACACACACACACACACACACACCTCTTCACGTGGGGAAAAAAAAGAAGACCGCATTGCTTGGTGTTATATTTTAAGTTTAGGTAAATGTGGGAGGTGGTACTCAAGCCCTGACATTTGGCTACCCTGGGCCTCACCCTGTGCACAGAGGAGTGTGTCAAAACTGGGGCAGGTTCTGGTCAGCCAAGACATTCAACATCACAAGGAATAGAACAGACACAGACGGGAGAAGAAGGCTTCAGTGTGTCCTAGAAAGAGCTCTGAATTTGCAGACAGGGGAACCAGGAGCTTGCTGAGTGATCTTGGTAAGTCACTTAACCTCTCTAAGATTCAGACATAAAACAGAATCTGTGAAACCCTTCCTACAGGCAGAAGTGACAGTGCACATTTAACAATCCAGCTGGCAGGAGAACAAGGCAACACGTACTACAATAGAGTCCTGGTGGGGTCAGGGGAAGGCGAAGTTAACCCGTTAGGAGCTGGATCATAGGGAGGACCAGGGCACTCCAGGAGAGGAGCTAGTGTGTTGGGGGACATTTAGTGGTCTCAGGATGGTGGCTATTTACCAGCTACTGCAATGTTGACATAATATTGCAGCAGCAGTTACAATGGCACAACTTATACCACTGTGTATCTCATGAATGGCACATTACCTATGGGCTTTCTCCAAAGATTAAGTAGGATCATGCAGATGAAGGAAGGAGTGAGTGGACGAATGAGTGAATGAGCATCTTGGACTGTGCTCCTAAATCAAGAATGTTCTTACCCAGTAAACATTTTATTGAATATCTACATTATGCCTGTTTTCATGCCAGATGCTGAGGATGAAAACTCCGTGGGGCAGTATGTGATGGATGGGAAGGGCATTGGCAGTGGAGGGCAACGGGATGAACAAAGGCACAGAGGTAAAAACAAAAGAGGGCAAAAGCAAGCAAACAATAACTACAAGCAAACAAACATGAAAAGCAGCCTGCCTTGCTCAAGAGGCCGCAAGATGTCATGGGGCTCAGTACAAAGTTTGAGATTGGAAAGAGCAAGAGATGAGTCATGCAGGCATAACAAGGACCAGTCTTGTTAGAGTTGGATGCTGCCATAGAGGGGCACCAAGGACGGGCAGAGACAGGTTATCTGCAAACTAAAATAATCATTCCGGCAACAGTGTGGAGAATGGTTCCCAGGCAGGAGGGCTGCTTAGGGAATACTGTATTGCAGTAATCTAGGCTAATGAAGATAAAACAAAAGATAAATTGGCAGAATAAATTCAGAATATAAAGTATTGTTGGTTTTGTTTTTTGTGAGGTTCTTTTTTTTTTTTTTGAGATGGAGTTTCACACTTGTCATACAGGCTGGAGTACAATGGTGGGATCTCCACTCACTGAAACCTCCGCCTCCCAGGTTCAAGTGATTCTCCTGCCTCAGACTCCCAAGTAGCTGGGATTGATTACAGGTGCCTGCCACCACACCCAGCTAATTTTTTGTATTTTTGGTAGAGACGGGGTTTCACTATGTTGGCCAGGCTGGTCTCAAATTCCTGACCTCAGGTGATCCACCTGCCTCAGCTTCCCAAAGTGCTAGGATTATAGGCATGAACCACCTTGGCCAGCTTGTGGGTATTTTTGTTTGTTTTTTATTTTTTTGAGACAAAGTCTATCACCCAGTGGCGCAGTCTTGGCTCACTGCAGCCTCAACCTCCTGGGCTCAAGCCATCCTCCTTCCTCAGCCCCCCAGTAACTGGGACTACAGGCACACACCACCATGCCTGGCTAATTTCTCTATGTTTTGTACAGACAGGTTTTCACCATATTGCCCAGGCTGGTCTCAAACTCCTGGACTCAGGCAATTCTCCTGCCTTGGCCTCTCAAAGTGCTGGGGTTACAAGCTTGAGCCACCATACCTGGCTGGTTTTGTTTTGAAGTGGAAGAGCGAGAGAAAAACAACTAGTATCAAAACTAGGTCAGTAAACATAGGACTAGAGAGAGAAAGTGGCATATCTAAGAAATATTTAGAAAGGAAGATCAGCCCAACTGGAAGAATGATTATTTATTTATTTATTTATTTATTTTTAAGACGGGGTTTCACCATGTTGGTGAGGCTGCTCTTGAACTTTCGACCTCAGGTGATCCTCCTGCCTTGGCCTCCAAAGTGCTTGGATTACAAGCGTGATCCACCACGCCTGGCCTATTTATTTATTTTTTGAAATTGAGTTTCGTTCTCGTCATCCAGGCTAGAGTGCAATGGCACGATCTTGGCTCACTGCAAACTCCACGTCCTGGGTTCAAGCAATCCTCCTGCCTCAGCCTCTCAAGTAGCTGCATTACAGGTGCCTGCCACCACACCCTGCTAATTTTTGTATTTTTAGTAGAGATGGGGTTTCACCATGTTGGCCAGGTTGATCTTGAACTCCTAACCTCAGTGATCCGCTTGCCTCAGCCTCCCAAGGTGCTGGGATTACAGGAGTGAGCCACCGTGCCCAGCCTGGAAGATTATTTAAATAAGAGGTATGAGGGAGAAAGAGCGGTCAAGAGGAACTCCCAGGTTTCTGGAGTGAGTTACCCAGAGATGACAGTGTTACTAAGATCAGAAACTGAGGGACACAAGATGGTTTGGTGTAAAAATATTAGGAACATGTTAAGCTGGAGGAATCTCTGGGACATCTAGTACCTGACCCTCTTCCTACAACGACAACAACAAAAATGTGTTTGCCATGAAAGAACAAGAATCAGAGGTCCCGGTTTGAGTCCCAGTTTTACAACTAACCAACTGTGGACCATGGACAAATCAGTTAACCTTTCTGGGCCTCAGATTTTTTCCACTTTTCAATGTCCATGAAGCTCAAGCCAAGAGTTTTGAATGGGAATAAATAGCATATTAGCGGTCTGGGCGCGGTGGCTCACGCCTGTAACCCAAGCACTTTGTAGGCCAAGGCGGGCGGATCACCTGAGGTTGGGAGTTCAAGGCCAGCCTGACCAACATGGTGAAACCCTGTCTTAAAAAAAAAAAAATAGCATATTAGTGATCTTGTTCTATTTCTACCATCTCTTATTTGGTCTCCATTTATGTGAATTGAGACTGATGCAAAACATGTTTCTTTTCATTGTTACATTTCATACTCCAGAACATAAAACTGAGAAACAGAGCTGGAGAGAAACAAGAGATGCTGAATTCTTTCTATACATGATACAATAAAGTTAAATGATGTGGGGTTTTAGTTGTTCTCTACACGGGAGCGGGATTCCATAGCGTGGTTAGCAAGCTCTACATTGGCCCTCTCTCTTTTTCTGCAAGGGCAATGAGATACATTCTTTTTTTTTTTTTTTTTTTTTGAGACGGAGTTTCACTCATGTTACCCAGGTTGGAGTACAATGGCGCGATCTCGGCTCACTGCAACCTCCACCTCCTGGGTTCAGGCAATTCTCCTGCCTCAGCCTCCTGAGTAGCTGGGATTACAGACACACACCACCATGCCCAGCTAATTTTTTGTATTTTTAGTAGAGATGGGGTTTCACCATGTTGACCAGGATGGTCTCGATCTCTTGACCTTGTGATCCACCCGCCTCGGCCTCCCAAAGTGCTGGGATTACAGGCTTGAGCCACCGCGCCCGGCGAGATACATTCTTTCTCAAGGGCACCAGCCAACCGCCCTACATCAGTCATTCTCTTTAATGAGACTCCCTTCATTCAGACCCCATTTTCTTGTACACAATTCATTTTATTAAATGGCAGCAGCTGCAATTAGGGGTGGGAGAATCCAAGCATGTTTTTGGGTTCGAGATGTGTACTGTGTGATTTTTCAAATACTTTGGGTTTGGCAAAAGCCAAGACACATTCTGTCAAGTTCTTTTTCCCCTACATTTTTAAGCCCATGTGTACTCAAGAGAAATATGGTCCATCTGATTTTCATTCATTTTCGCTTAACTCAACAAAAAGTTGTCTCAGAAGAGCTAGAAAATGTCCAAGCAGCAAATCCAGCCTCTTTAATGGAAGCCTTGTTAGAATCCTCTTTCTCTCAACCCCAGACAGCTTGACATCCTCTAAACAGGCCGAGCCCTTTCATTTCTCTGTGCCTTTGTACTTGTGTCCTAAACCTGGAAGGATGGCCTTGCCCTTTACTCTCTTCTCTGTCTATTGACTCCTACTCCTCCAACTCCAGCCCAAAGGCTTTCTCCTTTCTGAAGGCTTTCCCCACTGCCCAACTTGCAAATTCAGCCCTCTGGCCCTCCACATCCACAGGTTCTGAATCCCTGCAGATGGAAAGTATTCCGTGGGAAAAAACAATTTAAGAAAACCAGCACAACAATAAAAAAATAAGGCAAATAGAAACCAAGACACTGTTAACAATCAGATAGCATTTACAATGTATTAGGCAGGATAAGAAACCTACAGATAATTTTTTCTTTTTTCTTTTTCTTTTTTTTATTATATATATCTTTTTTTTTTTTTTTTAAGAAAGATGGGGTTTCACCATGATGGCCAGGCTGGTCTTGAACTCCTGACCTCAGGTGATCCACCCACCTCGGCCTCCCAAAGTGCTAGGATTACAGGCGTGAGCCACCATGCCCAGCCTATTTATTTATTTTTGAGACAGGGTCTTGCTCTGCCACCCAGGCTAGAGTGCAGTGCTGCAATCTCAGGTCACTGCAACTTCCGCCTCCCCAGTTCAAGTGGGCCTCCCACCTCAGCCTGCCAAGTAGCTGAAACTATAGGCACAGGGCCACCTAACTTTTTGTATTTTTTGTAGAGACAACAGTGGGAGGGGTCTCACCATGTTGCTCAAGCTGATCTCGAGCTCCTACACTCGAGCAATCCTGCTCACCTTGACCTACCGAAGTGCTAGGATTACAAATGTGAGCCACCACAACCGACAGAGATAATTTTTTAGAAACAACAACAAAGTACAACAATTAAAAATCATACAGGCAGGGCGCACTGGCTTACGCCTATAATCCCAGCACTATGGGAGGCCGAGGCGGGTGGATCACGAGGTCAAGATATCGAGATCATCCTGGTCAACAGGGTGAAACCTTGTCTCTACTAAAAATACAAAAATTAGCTGGGCATGGGGGCGCGTGCCTGTAGTCCCAGCTACTCGGGAGGCTGAGGCAGGAGAATTGCTTAAACCCCGGAGGCGGATGTTGCGGTGAGCCGAGATCACGCCATTGTACTCCAGCCTGGGTAACAAGAGTGAAACTCCGTCTCAAAAAAAAAAAAAAAAAAAAGTTAAAAAAAAAATCATACAAATAAAAAAAATACAGTATAAAAAAAGCATTTACATTGTATTATTAGGTATTGTAAGTAGTGTAGAGGTGGTTTAAATTATACAAGAAGATGTTTGCATAGGTTATATGCAAATTCTATGTCATTTTATATAAGGAAGTTGAATACCCAATCCCCCATGAATATCAGGGGACACTGTAATGCATGATCCTCTTGAGATTTTCTATAGTTCACTTGTAGTGCTAACTAGCTTCTGATTCCACTCTGCTTTGGGTTACAGACAGTAGTTAAACTAGGTTAGCCAAGCCCTCACTGATGTCTGCTTCAGTGTGAAGCCCTTGACCTTAATTAAAGGCCTTCACAAGAAAGGACAGACAAAAATTGGCATTTGTGGCGAGGCTGTTGCCAAAAACACTAATTATTGTGTCTATCAATGTCCCTCTGTGGGCTTCCAGGTGAGAAGTGAACTTAAGGTTTAAGGACCAAAATAACAATGGACTTCTTCCTTTCCGATAATCAGGGCTACGGAACTTAGCTTGTTCCCTTTTTGTCTTGGCTGCCAGGAAGCTAAGTTGCTAAGATGTGATGCTCAATCATAGCAACTATATCACATGCTAGTTTCCTTCTTTTTTTAATGACTTGGTTTTCTATTTCTATATTATTAACTTTATGATGGAAAAGCAAACAAATTTTTCACTGTGAGTCACTTCAAATCATTTGTAGAGTGGCAGAGTGAAGTAAAAATATGAAGAAGCTGTTCGTGCTGGCTTCATCTGAAAAACAGGTCTATGATTTGGGAGTAAGAGAAAAAGGTTTTATGTTTGATCTTTGACATTCCATAAACCATCTGAATTTCTTAAAGTGTCTGTATAAGTTAAAACAAGATTTTTTTTTTTTTTTTGAGACAGAGTCTTACTCTGTCATCAGGAGCCAGACTGGAGTGCAGTGGCACAATCTCAGCTCACTGCAATCTCTGCCTCCTGGGTTCAAGCAATTCTCCTGCCTCAGCCTCCCGAGTAGCTGGGACTACAGGCGTGCGACCACCAAGCCCAGCTAATTTTTGTATTTTTTTAGTAGAGACAGGTTTCACCATGTTGGCCAGGATAGTCTTGATCTCTTGACCTTGTGATCCACCCGCCTCGGCCTCCCAAAGTGCTGGGATTACAGGCGTGATCCACCGTGCCCGGCAAGATTAATTTTTTAATATAACCATTTATAATTGACTCTCCCAGGAAGGAGCTAGAAGCTTCTTTCTTTCCTTTTTTTTTTTTTTTTTTTTTTTTTTTGAGAGGGAGTCTCAGTCTGTCACCCAGGCTGGAGTACAATGGCACCATCTTGGCTCACTGCAACCTCTGCCTCCCGGGCTCAAGCAATTTTCCTGCCTCAGCCACCTGTTGGCCAGGCTGGTGTTGAATCCCTGACCTCAAGTGATCTACCCTCTTCAGCCTCCCAAAGTGCTTTCTTTTTTTCCTTTTTGAGATGGAGTTTCACTCTTGTTGTGCAGGCTGAAGTGCAATGGTACAGTCTCAGCTCACTGCAACCTCTGCCTCCTGGGTTCAAGTGATTCTCCTGCCTCAGCCTCCCAAGTAGCTGGGATTACAGGCATGGGCTACCACGCCCAGCTAATTTTTTGTATTTTGTAGAGATGGGGTTTCACCATGTTGATCAGGGTGGTCTCAAACTCCTGACCTCAGGTGATCCTCCCGACTCGGCCTCCCAAAGTGCTGCAATTACAGACATGAGCCACTGTGCCCAGGCTTTTTTGTTGTTGAGACAATATCTCACTCTGTCACCCAGACTGGAATATAGTAGCATGATCACAGCTCACTGCAGTCTTGACCTCCCAAGGCTCAGGTGATCCTCCTGTCTCAATCCTCTTAGTAGTGAAACCACAGGTGCATGCCACCACATCTGGCTAATTTTTGTATTTTTATTTTGTTTTATTTATTTTTTATGGGCTTTCCCGCAAAAACTGGAAAGGCTGCTAGACAAATTCTAAAAGAGCTGTAACACTTTTATTTTATTTTTGAGATGAAGTCTCACTCTATTGTCCAGGCTGGAGTGAGTGGCGCAATCTCGACTCACTACAACCTTCACCTCCCAGGTTCAAGTGATTCTCCTGCCTCAGCCCCCTGAGTAGTTGGGATTACAGGCACAGGCCACCACTCCTGCTGATTTTTTGTATTTTTAGTAGAGATAGGGTTTCAACATGTTGGCCAGGCTGGCCTCAAACTCCTGACCTCAAGTGATCCACTGCCTCGTCCTCCCAAAGTGCTGAGATTCCACACATCAGCCACTGTAACCAGCCTAATTTTTGTATTTCTAGTAGAGAGGGGGTTTCACCATGTTGCCCAGGCTGATCTCGAACTCCTGACCTAAAGTGATCTGCCCACCTCAGCTTCCCAAAGTAGTGGGATTACAGGCATGAGCCACTGTACCTGATGGCTATACGGATCTTGATAGCACAACTTATACCATTTTTACTTATCTCTGAATCTCACATCATATAGCAGAGTACCTTCTACATAACCGGCATTCAGAAAATGTCTGTTAAATGGATGGGGAAAAGGGTCAACCCAAATGAATGCAGTCAGTTAGAAGCCAAAGAGACTCCCAGGCTTTGAAGCAAACAATTCTAAAATTTACCCCCTCTCTGGCTGGTCACACAGCACTAAGAGGGGCAGTCACTTGGATCTATCTGAGCCCTCATTTCTTTATCTGTAAAATAGGGCTTTATCCACTACTGTTGTAGAGTTGTTTTGAGGATTAAGTCAGAGAAGACATGCTTAATATTGCAAATTACCTGCCGTTTATTTATTTATTTATTTAAATATGGAGTTTTGATTTTGTTGCCCAGGCTGGAGCGCAATGGCGCAATCTTAGCTCACTGCAGCCTCCGCCTCCAGGATTCAAGTGATTCTCCTGCCTCAGCCTTCCGAGTAGCTGGGATTACAGGCAGACGCCACCATGCCCAGCTAATTTTGTATTTTTAGTAGAGATGGGGTTTCTCCATATTGGTCAGGCTGGTCTCAAACTCCTGACCTCAGGTTACCTTCCTTTTAATTAAAAGTGTTCACAGCAATGAAAACCAGGCAACTGACCCATCACAATCTACACCGTTAGAAACCATGGGAGGAGGTACACAGTGGGTTGTCATTAGTACCAACAGTGCATTCTTTTCAGTACTACAGAAATTGGACAAAAAATGATGAAAAGAGAGTCTTGGCCCAAAGGCAGGAAGACACAATGGTCTTTATCTGCTAGTCAAACAAACCAGCTGTTTAGGTTGAAAAGATTTTGTTCAATCATTAAATATAATACATGAGTGATGGAAAAAGGTAATGAGCCTTTTTTTTTTAACATCTATACTGTCCTAGAATTGTGGTAGAATTTTTTTTTTTTTTGAGATAGGGTCTCACTATGTTGGTCTTGAACACATGGTCTCAAGTGATTCTCCTGCCTCACCCTCCCAAAACGCTGGGATTACAGGTGTGAGGCACCATGCCTGGTATAGTTTTTTTTTTAATCAAGGAATATGAATACCACTGATGGGACTCAAGGCAATTTCATGTGGCACATAGGGTAATATTTATTAATTGTTATGCATTTATTATATTATGCTTAATAAAATATTGAGCTAGCATATCCAAACTGTGATATTACACATATTATTATTAAATATTTTTTTTTTTTTTTTTTTTTTTGAGAAGGAGTTTCGCTCTTGTTGCCCAGGCTGGAGTGTAATGGCGCGATCTCGGCTCACCGCAACCTCCGCCTCCTGGGTTCAGGCAATTCTCCTGCCTCAGCCTCCCGAGTAGCAGGGACTACAGGCACACGCCACCATGCCCAGCTAATTTTTTGTAGTTTTAGTAGAGACGGAGTTTCACCATGTTGACCAGGATGGCCTCGATCTCTTGACCTCGTGATCCACCCGCCTCGGCCTCCCAAAGTGCTGGGATTACAGGCGTGAGCCACCGCGCCCGGCCCTATTAAATATGTTTTTAAGTTTTGTTTTTGTTTTTTTTTTGAGACGGAGTCTCATTTTGTCACCCGGGCTGGAGTGCAATGGCTCAGTCTCGGCTCACTGCAACCTCCGCTTCCTGAGTTCAGGCAATTCTCCTGCCTCAGCCTCCTGAGTAGCTGGGACTACAGGCACGTGCCACCACGCCCAGCTATTTTTTTTTTTTTCTTTTTTTTTAGTAGAGATGGGGTTTTACTGTGTTAGCCAGGATGGTCTTGGTCTCCTGACCTCGTGATCAGCCCACCTCAGCCTCCCAAAGTGCTGGGATTACAGGCGTAAGCCACCACACCCACCTAAAGTTTCAAAATATTTTTTAAATGAGTGGATTTAAAGAAAAATATTATCATAATATGTCTAGTCAACATGCCTGTGCCAAAAAACTGAACATAGTTCCAGGATCACTGAAGTTATAGAAAAGACAGCTTTAACTTGGGGCTTGAGCAACTATTTTTTTAATTTTTTTATTTTAATTTTTTTATATTTTTTTGAGACAGAGTTTCACTCTTGTTGCCCAGGGTGGAGTGCAATGGTGCAATCTCAGCTCACCACAACCTCCACCTCCAGGGTTCAAGCAATTCTCCTGTCTCACCTCTGGAGTAGCTGGGATTACAGGCATGTGCAACCATGCTCGGCTAATTTTTTGTATTTTTAGTAAAGACGGGGTTTCTCCATGTTGGTCGGGCTGGTCTTGAACTCCCAACCTCAGGTGATTCATCTGCCTCAGCCTCCCAAAGTGCTGGGATTTCAGGCGTGAGCCACTGCGCCCAGCTTGAGCAACTATTTGATTTAGGAGAAGTTGTGACACTGGCCCCCTCAAATGTGTTTTCCAAAGATTTACTTATTGTACCTACACCCTCTGTGCTGTCCCCCTGGATTTTATCCTGGTCCACCCACATACCCTATACTCTCCTATCTCCATGGTTTGTTTGTGCTGTTTTGCCTGGACACCCCGCCTGTTCCGTATCTGCCAGGCGCACCTTGAAAAGAACCAATGCCCTGTGCCTCTGGGCTCCTAGGCATCCTTGCACACCCCTCTTACGAGTATCACACTTGGCACCTTGCATTACAGTTTCTTTCAGGGTTTGTTTCCTAGCCAATGTCTGTTTTTATCTCTGTGCCCTGAGTTCCGGAGATCAAGATCACCCTGGCCAACATGGTGAATCTCCATCTCTACTAAAAATACAAAAAAATTAGCTGGGCATGGTGGCACGTGCCTGTAGTCCCAGCTAGTCAGGAAGCTGAGGCAGGAGAATAGCTTGAATCTATGAGGCGGAGGTTGCAGTGAGCCAAGATCATGCCACTGCACTCTAGCCTGGGTGACAGAGCAAGACTCTGTTTCAAAAAAAAAAAAAAAAAAAATCATGGTGACCATATTAGATTTAGAAATACAAGGGCAAAAATGCTTGTCTTAATCATTTATCAGCACTCAGAGATCACAAAGAGAACATGACTTTTCTCTTCCCACTACTCTCCTTAGAAACCCTAAGTAGGGCCGGGCGCGGTGGCTCAAGCCTGTAATCCCAGCACTTTGGGAGGCCGAGGCGGGTGGATCACGAGGTCAACAGATCGAGACCATCCTGGTCAACATGGTGAAACCCCATCTCTACTAAAACTACAAAAAATTAGCTGGGCATGGTGGCGCGTGCCTGTAATCCCAGCTACTCAGAAGGCTGAGGCAGGAGAATTGCCTGAACCCAGGAGGCGGAGGTTGCGGTGAGCCGAGATCGCGCCATTGCACTCC
>NW_022436986.1:13680064-13682638 GCF_009761245.1 Sapajus apella | reverse complement strand
AAAAAAAAAAAAAAAAAAAAGAAAGAAAAAAAAAAAAGAAACCCTAAATAGGGCCAGAAGTGGTGGCACGTGCCTGTAGTCCCAGCTACTCGGGAGGCTGAGGTGGGAGGATCGCTTGAGCCCAGGAGTTCTGGGCTGTAGTGCGCTATGCCGATCAGGTGTCCGCACTAAGTTTGGCATCAATATGGTGGCCTCCTGGGAGCAGGGGACCACCAGGTTGCCTAAGAAGGGGTGAACTGGCCCAGGTCGGAAATGGAGCAGGTCAAAATTCCCGTGCTGATCAGTAGTGGGATCGTGCCTGTGAATAGCCACTGCACTCCAGCCTGGGCAACATAGCGAGACCCTGTCTCTTGGAAAAAAAAAAAAAAGAAACCCTAACTAGGTTAATTTTCCTTATGACAAGCTTTGCTATACTGTGTATCCTCGGTCAGAGCAGTGATTGCAGACTGGTTTTACTTTTACGATTAATTGATTAATATCTTTCTTCTGGCAATAGACTATAAGCTCCTTGTGAGTAGGAATCACATCTATCTTTTTTTTTTTTTTTTAGACAGAGTTTTGCTCTTGTTGTCCAGGCTGGAGTGCAGTGGCACAATCTCGGCTCACTGCAACTCTGCCTCTGAGTTCAAGCGATTCTCCTGCCTCAGCCTCCCAAGTAGCTGGGATTACAGGCATGTACCACCACGCCTGGCTAATTTTGTAAATTTTAGTAGAGATGGGGTTTCTCCATGTTAATCAGGCTGGTCTCAAACTCCCGACCTCAGGTGATCCTCCCACCTTGACCTCCCAAAGTGTTCGAATTACAGGGGTGAGCCACCGAGCCCGGCCAGATCTCATCTATCTTTGTTCGCCATTGGTGTTCCCAATGCCTAACCCTGAGCCAGACACATAGCTGCTGCTCCCCAAATATCACACACACACACACACACACACACACACACACACACACACACATACACCCCAGAGTTGGTCTTCCAGCTCTTACATTGTTGTAGAGATAATTGCAGGTGCAGATGGTTGACACAGAGACCAGTGTAAACTTTCCTGTTTGTTTTTCAGGCGGATTACAGTGGAAACACGATGTTGGCCAACTAGAAGGGGAGAAATTCTAAATGGTAAATGGAGTACTCTCACTTGCAGGGCTCTCTGAAGCCTTGACAAACAACAAAGAGCCAAAATAAATTTTTAAGAAGGATATCCCAGCAAAGCCGTATTGACTGTGTCCTTTCAAGAATTTTCCCAGCCATTAAGAAGAAAACTTTTAAGGACTGAAACTTGAAGGGGACTGAGGTAACCAGGGAATATATTATATATGCTGACAGCTTCTTAGAACTGGGAGAACTCTGAGACAATAAAAACAAAGGAGAAAGAATAGGTGTTATATTAAAATAAAGGCAAAGAACTTTAAGAACTCCTTTTGTTGAAGCAGACAACAGTTTCTGTTTTTGTTTTTTCAGGAGCAAAACTACTTTATGAGCTCAATTTTCAGCAGAGTTGCAAGAAGAGCTAAGGAGATAGAATGTCCCAGCCTTGAGAGCCAGCTGGTCCACTGCTCTTTACATTTCCAATGTGAGAATATTTAGGCTGGGACAGGTGCAGTGGCTGATGCCCGTAATCCCAACACTTTGGGAGGCCGAGATAGAAGGATTGCTTGAGCCCAGGAAAAAAAAATTAATAGAATTTCTAGGCAGAAGCCTTCCATCCAAAATAAGAACTAACTTAGCCATGCAGATGAATCCTGACACTTTTGAGCACAAAGACTTTCTTCTCCTCCTCCTCTTGCCACAGATAAAGAGCCCTGCCTTTACTGGCTATGTCACAATCATACCTTCAGGAAGGTCCAGAGCTGAGATTAAGTATCCCCCACCTGTCCTATGTCTAGGTATGACAGTCAGCACCTTTTATATGTTGGGTCCAAGTACACAAGCGATAATCTTTCTTTTTTGAGATAGTCTTGCTCTGTCACCAAGGCTGGAGAGCAGTGGTGTGATCTTGGCTCACTGCAACCTCCACTTCCTGGGTTTGAGCAATTCTCCTGCTGCAGCCTCCCGAGGAGGGATTATAGGTGCCCACCACCATGCCCAGCTAGTTTTTGTATTTTTAGTAGAGATGGGGCTTCACCATGTTGGCCAGGCTGGTCAGGAGACCTCAGGTGATCCACCCGCCTAGGCCTCCCAAAGTGCTGGGATTACAGGCATCAGCCACTGCACCCTGCCAAGAGTGACAAATCTTTTTTTTTTCATCAAAGTCCAGAAGTTAGAAAGAGACAATCTTAACAGTGGATTGGATTTGTGTATGAGAGCCTCAATCCATTCTGCACCCTGTGTCTCTATCGTGAAGTCACAGCCTCAAAGCTGTACTTAATCTTTGTCTGAGCGTCACCAACCCACCTGTGGACTTTAACCACACATGAAAGTCAATTTTTCGGCAGGGCGCGGTGGCTCACGGCTGTAATCTCAGCACTTTGGGAGACCGAGGTGGGCGGATCACAAGAGCAGGAGTTCAAGACTGGCCTGGCCAACACAGTAAAACCCCATCTCTACTAAAAATACAAAAATTAGCCAGGTGTGGTGG
>NW_022436986.1:13644310-13679964 GCF_009761245.1 Sapajus apella | reverse complement strand
AGCTGGGATTACAGGCACGTGCCACCATGCCCAGCTAATTTTTTGTATTTTTAGTAGAGACGGGGTTTCACCATGTTGACCAGGATGGTCTTGATCTCTTGACCTTGTGATCCACCCACCTCGGCCTCCCAAAGTGCTGGGATTACAGGCTTGAGCCACCGCGCCCGGCTGGTTTTTTGGTTTTTAAAAAATTTTTAAAGATGGGGTTTTACCATGATGGCTAGGCTGGTCTTGAACTCCTGACCTCAGGTGATCCACCTACCTCGGCCTCCCAAAGTGCTAGGATTACAAGTGTGAGCCACCATGCCCAGCCTATTTTTTTTTTTTTTAAATAAAGATGGGGTTTCACCATGTTGGTCAGGCTGGTCTTGAACTCCCAACCTCAGGTGATCCGCCCACCTTAGCCTCCACAGTGCTGGGATTACAGGCGTGAACCACCACACCTGGCCCCTCCACAGGTTCTGAAGACAGCAGACAGTGGACCCACTCTCCAAAGTGTGTGGGAGCCAAGTCCAGACTAGAGCTCAGGCCTTCCCCGCCTAGCCTGCTCTGTGGCTAGACAAGACCAAACTTTAAGCCACTATCGCCCCACAACCAGCAGGCCAGGCAGAGCTGATTGGCTGCAAGCTTTGTCCTCTGATCAGCCATTTTCACTCCACGTACACTCCTTTGTGGTTTATTATCCCTTAGTGGCTTTTCTATCCCCACAGGCATTCCTGAGACATCTGCAAATAGCAGCGACTTGGAAAACAAGTAGCAAGTCTGTTGGTACTATCTTAAATATTAACTGGTTTACAGGCAACCTAAACTGATTGTGTCACATAGGACTTGAACACCAAGACAAGAGTATTCTGGCTGGCCCCAAGCTCTTTGAGGGTAAGAACTATGTCTGATTTATTGGTGAGAACCTAGTGCCAAGGTTCATGTCTGGCTTACAGTAGGATAACAAAATAGGAGGCAGTCCGAAAATCACACAAAATTTGAAATTGAAGCCAGGGAGTACTGGGTGAGCATCCTTAAGCAGAAGCTTACAAAGTTACCTAACCTCTTTGGGCCTCAATTATTCTCATATAAAATAATACAGGCCAGGTGCAGTGGCTCACACCTGAAATCCCAGCATTTCAGGAGGCCTAAGCAGGAGGGCTGCTTGAAACTAGGAGTTTGAGACTAGCCTGGGAAACAAAGTGAGAATCTGTCTTTACTAAAAATTAAAAAATTAGGCCAGGTGCAGTAGCTCACGTCTGTAATCCCAGAACTTTGGGATGCTGATGCAGGCGGAACACAAGGTCAGGAGTTCCAGACCAGCATGGCCAATATGGTGAAATTTCGTCTCTGTTAAAAATACAAAAATTAGCCAGTTGTGGTGGCAGGTGTCTGTAGTCCCAGCTACTCAGGAAGCTGAGGGAAGAGAATCTTTTGAACCCAGGAGGCAGAGGTTGCAGTGAGCTGAGATCTCACCGCTGTACTCCAGCCTGGGCAACAGAGCAAGATTCTGCCTTAAAAAAAAAATTGAAAAATTAGCCAGGCATGGTGGCACGTGCCTGTAGTCCCAGCTACTTGGGAGGCCGAGGTGGGGGGATCGCTTGAGTCTAAGAGTTTGAGGTTACAACGAGCAGTGATTGTCCCCACTTTGCTCCAGCCTGGGCAACAAAGCAACATCCTGCCTCTTAAAATAAATAGGCCGGGCACAGTGGCTCAAGCCTGCAATCCCAGTGCTTTGGAAGGCCAAAGTGGGCGGATCATGAGGTCAGGAGTTCAACACCAGCCTGACCAACAGGGTGAAACCCCATCTCTACTACAGAAATTAGCCAGGTGTGGTGGTGGGCACCTGTAGTCCCAGCTACTCGGGAGGCTGAGGTAGGGAGAATTGCTTGAACCGGGGAGGCAGAGGTGGTGAGCCAAAATTGCACCACAGCACTCCAACCTGGGCAATTGATCGAGACTCCATCTCAAAAAAAATAATTAATTAGCCGGGCGCGGTGGCTCACGCCTGTAATCCTAGCAGTTTGGGAGGCTAAGGTGGGTGGATAACCTGAGGTCAGGAGTTCAAGACCAGCCTGGCCATCATGGTGAAACCCCACCTTTAAACAAAAAATAAAATAAAATAAAATAATTAATTTAATTAAATAATACAAATACCACCTACCTTATAGAATTGCCATGAGAACAGAATGAGATAACAATGTATATGGAGCACCACGCAAAGTCATAGCCTTGACAATAACTGTGTCCTCCATCAATGTTAATGGCAACGAAAGCATGAAGCCAAAGTCAGAGTGGTTCTTTTCTAGGGGACAAGCAAGAAATAAAGAAAAAGGGCAGGTGCAGTGGCACGTGCCTACAGTGTCCCAGCTATTCAGTGCGCTATGCCGATCAGGTGTCTGCACTAAGTTCAACATCAATATGGTGATCTCCCGGGAGCAGGGGACCACCAGGTTGCCTAAGGAGGGGTGAACTGGCCCAGGCTGGAAACAGAGCAGGTCAAAACTCCCATGCTGATCAGTAGTGGGATCACTCCTGTGAATAGCCACCGCATTCTAGCCTGGGCAACATAGTGAGACCCTGTCTCTAAAAAAAATAATAAATATAGGCCGGGCGCGGTGGCTCACGCCTGTAATCCCAGCACTTTGGGAGGCCGAGGCGGGTGGATCATGAGGTCAAGAGATGGAGACCATCCTGGTCAACATGGTAAAACCTCGTCTCTACTAAAAATACAAAAATTAGCTGGGCATGGTGGCACGTGCCTGTAATCCCAGCTACTCAGGAGGCTGAGGCAGGAGAATTGCCTGAACCCAGGAGGTGGAGGTTGCGGTGAGCCGAGATCGCGCCATTGCACTCCAGCCTGGGTAACAAGAGCGAAACTCCATCTCAAAAAAATATATATAATAATAATAATAAATATAAAAAATAAAACAAAGAAATAAAGAAAAAGAAGGGCTGGGCGTAGTGGCTCACGCCTGTAATCCCAGCACTTTGGGAGGCCGAGGTGGGTGGATCAGCTGAGGTCAGGAGTTCGAGACCATTCTGGACAACATGGTGAAACCCCATCTCTAAAAAGAAATAAAAAATGAAAAAACAAAAAATTAAAAATAAAAGAAACAAAGAAAAAGAAGCAACAAATGCAATTACCCAGCCTGTGAGTAGTCAGTGTTTCTTTTGGTATTTGTTGTCTGAGCTTAGAGCCTTGTTTTAAAGCTGGTCCTGCCTCATCTCCCAGCTTTTGCTTCATCTCCCAGTGAAGTCATAATGTTGGGCTGACTCCGTCTATTGACAGAGAGCCTGTGAGTCACAAATTCAACAGGATGACTTTGCTGCAGGGTGATTGACTGGAAAATGTTCCCTCATCTGAAAAATCTTTTTTTTAAGCAAATGGACATGCTTATTTTTGCAGCATGGAGTGCAGGCTTTTTATTTATTTGATATTGGTCTCTCAACATTCAAGTTGGCCAAGGAAGCGCTCACGATATTCATGTTTTGCCTTGTGAAGTGATACGTACTTCTCCCCTCCCTCTCCTTCTCCTTTCCTGCTATTATATCTAAAACAAACAGTCCCAGCACAATAGTTAAATTGCACTTGAATTTGGTGTTTACTTGACATTTACACACTGGCCATGCTGGACAGCTCAGTCATTCCAGAACAGGGCCCAGCCAGCAAGGATTGTGTTCTACTTGTGCTCAAGCCTCAGCAGGACAAGATCCCGAGACAGCTAGACAGTGTCTTGAGAAAGTGTTTTTACTGACTCATGCCTAAATTACTCTTACACCTGAGTTAGTGTGTGTCAGAGAAAGGAGGGTATCAGAGTGTCTTCAGTCTTGCCAGAAAAATCTCTCCCTTACCCATGTGGGGCAGACTGGTGATACTGATACCACTCTGCCTCTTTTTTTTTTTTTTCTCAGCCAAATGATGGCTGAATTCTTAAACCTTCTTTTGTTTTTTTTGAGACAGAGTTTTGCTCGTTACCCAGGCTGGAGGGCAATGGCGCGATCTCAGCTCACCGCAACCTCCACCTCCTGGGTTCAAGCAATTCTCCTGCCTCAGCCTCCCAAGTAGCTGGGACTAAAGGCACGCGCCACCATGCCCAGCTAATTTTTGTATTTTTAGTAGAGACAGGGTTTCACCATGTTGACCAGGATGGTCTCGATCTTTTGACCTTGTGATCGACCTGCCTCAGCCTCCGAAAGTGCTGGGATTATAGGCGTGAGCCACCACGCCTGGCCTCTTTTTTTTTTTTTTTTTTTGAGACAGGGTCTCGCTCTGTCACTCGGGCTGGAGTGCAGTGGCGCAATCTTGGCTCACTGCAACCTCTGCCTCCTAGGGTCAAGCGATTCTCCTGCCTCAGCCTCCCAAGTAGCTGGGATTACAGGTATGCGCCACCATGCACGGCTAATTTTTGTATTTTTAGTAGAAACGGGGTTACATCATGCTGGCCAGGATGGTCTCAAATTCCTGACGTCATGATCCACCCTCCTTGGCCTCCCAAAGTGTTGGGATTACAGGCATGAGCCACCGTGCATCCAGCCTCACTCTGCGTCTTCTTCTTTTTTTTTGAGACAGAGTCCCACTCTGTCACCCAGGCTGGAGTGCAGTGGTGCGATCTCAGCTTACCGCCACTTCCCCCTCCCAGGTTCAAGCGATTCTCCTGCCTCAGCCTCCTGAGTAGCTGGGATTATAGCCACGTGCCACTACACCCAGCTAATTTTTTTTTTTTTTGACAGTTTTTACATTGTGACCAGCTAATTTTTTTATTTTTAGTAGAGATGAGGTTTCACCATGTTGGTCAGGCTGGTCTCGAACTCTCGACCTTGTGATCTGTCCACCTTGGCCTCCCAAAGTGCTGGGATTATAGGTGTGAGCCACCGCTCTCAGCTCTGCCTCTTCTTAAATCCAAATTGAACACTGCCCAGTGCTAAATCTCCTGAGGACTGGCTAGAGATTACTAATTTGATCAATTTCATCTCCCCTTCTTTCCTTTCCTCCTCCATATAATGGAATTAATAATACTTACTTTAGGCCAGGCACAGTGAATCATGCCTGTAATCTCAACACTTTGGGAGGCTGAGGTGGAAGGATTGCTTGAGGCCAGGAATTTGGGACCAGTCTGGGCAACACTGTGAGACCTCATCTCTACAAAAAATTTCTTAAAATTAGCCGGGCTTAGTGGTGGCTTCCTGAAGTCCTAGTTGCTCAGAAAGCTGAAGGCAGAGGATCGCTTGAGCCCAGGTGTTTGAGGCTGCAGTGAGCTATGATCATGCCACTGCACTCCAGCCTGCACAACAGAATGAGACCTTGACTCTAAACATTAATAAAATAATAATAATACCAACTTTGCAGGAGTATTTTGGGTATAACATATGCAAAGTATATAGGGAAGTTTCAGGCTTTTTAAAAGTTCTTTTAAAATGTTGGTTCTCAGATGGGCATGGTGGCTCACACCTGTAATCTCAGCAATTTGGGAGGCCAAGGCGAGTGGATCACCTGACGTCAGGAGTTCGAGACCATCCTGGCCAACATGGTGAAACCCTGTCTTTTATTTAAAAAAAAAAAAATGTTGGTTCTCATCCTCTTCTGAGGCCCATACTTCTGGTTTCAAAAGGTAGATGGGCTCATAAAAGTGAAGTGTCAGGCCAGACACGTTGGCTCATGCCTGTAATCCCAGCACTTTGGGAGGCAGAGGTGGGTGGATCACCTGAGGTCAGGAGTTCTAGACCAGTGTGGGCAACATAGTGAGAACTCATCTCTACAAGAAGTAAAGAACCAGATGTCATGGTAACATCCTGGGTTCCCAGCTACTCAAGAGACTGAGGTGGGAGGATCACTTAAGCCCAGGAGGAAGTGGCTGCAGTGAGCCATGAGCATGCCACTACAGTCCAACCCTGGCAACAAAGCAAGACCCTATGTCAATAAATAAATAAATAAAATTGTATTATTTTTACATATGCATGAAAAATGTGAAGACTTACACAACAAACAGAACTGTGGTCATATCTGAGGAGGCAGGCTTTGGAGTTTATTTAAAATACACATTGGTGCTCGCTTCGGCAGCACATATACTAAAATTGGAATGATACAGAGAAGACTAGCCTGGCCCCTGTGCAAGAATGACACGCAAATTCGTGAAGAGTTCCATATATAAAAAATTATATCTATTTTTTAAAAAATACACATTGATTTATACATATTATTTTTTAAAAATAAGCATGTATTAATTTTTGAAACCAGAAAAAAAATTACCTTTAAAAAATGAAATAATAGGCCAGGTGTGGTGGCTCATGCCCGTAATCCCAGCACTTTGGGAGGCCAAGGTGGGTGGATCATAACTCAGGAGTTTGAGACCAGCCTGGCCAACACGTAGTGAAACCCCATCTCTATTAAAAACTACAAAAATTAGCTGGGTGTGGTGGCACACGCCTGCAGTCCCAGATAGTCTGGAAGCTGAGGCAGGAGAATCACGGGAACCCAGGAGGCAGCGGTTGCAGTGAGCCGAGATTGCACCACTGTACTCCAGACTAGGCGACAAAAAAAGAAAGAAGAAAAAAAGGAAGGGATTTTTGATGAAGCGTACTTTTATAAGTAAATATATTTTCTGAGATTCCCTTCTGAAATCTCATTAAAATGACAGTGAAGAAATTGAAAAGGCAAAACCCACCAGGACAAAGTGAAAGCTATAAGGCAGATGGACAATTGGCCCCAGACCTGGATCAGAGAAAGTAGAAAACAAAATAGGC
Organism: Sapajus apella; assembly: GCF_009761245.1. NCBI lineage: Eukaryota > Metazoa > Chordata > Mammalia > Primates > Cebidae > Sapajus > Sapajus apella. The sequence continues at coordinate 13,673,238 of NW_022436986.1, read as the reverse complement.
TGATTTCAAGGAGCAAGACCTCTGAAAGGCTCAGGAAGTAGAGATAACGGGAAACTCAGAAAGTGTGGTGCATATAGGGGATGTACACAAGATTACTAATTAAAATCATATAATAGATTGGATGCGGTGGCTCACACCTGTAGCCTCAGCACTTTGGGAAGCCGAGGTGGCCGGATAGCTTAAGGTTGGGAGTTTGAGACCAGCCTGGCCAGCATAGCAAAACTCCATCTCTACTAAAAATACACAAAAAAAAGAAAGAAAAATAAATTAGCCAGGCATGGTGGCAAATGCCTGTAATTCCAGCTACGAGGGAGGCTGAGGCAGGAGAATTGCTTGGACCTGGGAGAGAGAGGTTGCAGAGCTGAGCTCATGCCATTGCACTCCAGTCTGGGAAACAGAGTGAGACTCCATCCAAATATATATATATACATATATATATACAATGTATGTATATATAAAACAAGCAGTTAGAAAATCCACCCATCCAAGCACTGATATGTACAGGAAGTTAGGCCTCAAGATTCCTCACTAGCCCTATGCAACTGGGTGACTGCTTTTCCCCCAGCCTGGACAGAGGTTAGAGGTTTGCTCTCTGGGGAGCCTGATCCAGGGGCTCTGAACTCAGAGAAAGGAGGCACAGCTGAGGATAGGCTACTTATAGAGCAGTCATACAGCAGGCCTCCTCCCCTGAGTGGGCTCCAAGGATACTGGCTGAGATCTAACCACGCTATACTGCAGCTTTTTGTTTGTTTTGCTTTGCTTTGTTTTTTGAGATGGATTCTCGCTCTGTCGCCCAGGCTAGAGTGCAGTGGCAAGATCTTGGCTCACTATAGCCTTTGCCTCCCAGGTTCAAGCAGTTCCTAGTAACTAGGATTATATGTGCACACCACTATACCCGGCCAATACACACACACACACACACACACACATATATGTATGTATGTTTTTTTTTTTTTTTTTGAGAGCAAGTTTTGCTCTTGTTGCCCAGGCTGGAGTGCAATGGTGTGACCTTGGCTTACTGAAACCTCTGCCTCCTGAGTTCAAGCAATTCTCCTGCCTCAGTCTCCTGAGCAGCTGGGATTACAGGTGCCAGCCACCATGCCCAGCTAATTTTTTGTATTTTTAGTAGACATGGGGTTTAACCATGTTGGCCAGGCTGGTCTCGAACTCCTGACCTCAGGTGATCCCCCACTTCAGCCTCCCAAAGTGCTGGGATTTCAGGCATGAGCCACTGCGCCCGGCCTAATTTATTTATGTGTGTGTATGTGTGTGTGTGTGTGTGTATATATATATATATATATATATATTTTTTTTTTTTTAGTAGAGATGGGGTTTCCATGTTGGCCAGGCTGGTCTTGAACTCCTGGCCTCAAGTGATCTACCCACCTCAGCCTCCCAAAGTGCTGGGATTACAGGCATGAGCCACCATGCCCAGCCTATATTATAGTTTCTTTAAAACTGTAAAATGGGGTTTATGTATTAAACAAATATGTAATGAGCACCTATTATGTGCCAGCAAACTGTATTACATTCTGTAATAAAAGTAAGTCAGTTACTTCCTGCTGACAGGTCAAAAATAAAAAATAAAAAAGTAAGTCAGCGAGGTGCAGTGGCTCATGCCTATAACCCCAGCACTTTGGGAGGCTGAGGCAGGAGGATTACTTAAGCCCAAGAGTTCAAGACCAGCCTGGGCGACACAGTGAGACCCTGTTTCTACAAAAAATTTAAAAATTGGCCGGGGGCGGTGGCTCAAGCCTGTAATCCCAGCACTTTGGGAGGCCGAGGCGGGTGGATCATGAAGTCAAGAAATCGAGACCATCCTGGTCAACACGGTGAAACCCCGTCTCTACTGAAACTACAAAAAATTAGCTGGGCATGGTGGTGCGTGCCTGTAATCCCAGCTACTCAGGAGGCTGAGGCAGGAGAATTGCCTGAACCCAGGAGGCGGAGGTTGCGGTGAGCCGAAATCGCGCCATTGCACTCCAGCCTGGGTAACATGAGTGAAACTCTGTCTCAAAAAAAAAAAAAAATTTAAAAATTACCTGGATGTGGCGGCACGTGCCTGTGGTTCCTGCTACTCAGGAAGGTGAGGCAGGAGGACTGCTTGAGCCAGGGAGTTCCAGGCTGCAGTGAGACATGACTGCACCACTGCACTCCAGCTTGGGTAACAGAGCAAGATGTTGTCTCAAACAACAAAACAAAACAAAAACTTCCTTATGATTAAAAAGAAAGTCATGGCTGGACACAGTGTCTCACGCCTGTAATCCCAACACTTTGGGAGGCCAAGGCAGGCAAATCACTTGAGGTCAGGACGTTGAGACTACCCTGGTCAACATGGTGAAACCTGTCTCTAATAAAAATACAAAAATTAGCCGGATGTGGTGGCACACACTGCAGTCCCAGCTACTCGGAGGCTGAGGCAGGAGAATCACTTAAACCTGGGAGGCAGAGGTTGCAGTGAGCCAAGATCATGCCATTGCACTGCAGCCTGGGCAGCAGAATGAGACTGTCTTAAAATGATAATAATAATAATAAAATAAACATCAAAAAGAAAAAGAAAATAAGTCATACAACTGTGATACATCAGTCTTTAAAATGTACACACACAAAAAGAGCAGGTCAGGCAGCGTCTCTGCCCGCCGAAGCCTGCATTCTAGCAGCAATGGCAGCACCAACCTCAGAGAAGTAATGTGAAGACAAGTGACTTAATGCATAAAAGTACTTATCACAATTACCAGGGATAGAATCTGAGAGCTGTGATGTGAATTAATTTGAAGGTCCTACTCCGTCCTTTTCCTGGAGGGAGAACCCAGCAGATCCTTTCAGTATCCTTCCAGGAAAGACAAGACTACATAATCCTTTTTTTTTTTTTTTTTTTTTTTTTTTTTTTTTTTTTTTTTTTTTTTGAGACAGAGTCTCGCACTGTCTCCTCAGCCTCCCAAGTAGTGGGGATTATAGGTGCCTATCACCAGGCCCAGCTGATTTTTTAGTAGAGACGGGGTTTCAGCATGTTGGCCAGGCTGGTCTCAAACTCCGGGCCTTGTGATCCGCCTGCCTCTGCCTCCCAAAGTGCTGGGATTACAGGGATGAGCCACCACGTTCAGCTATATAATTTTTTAATGTTAAATTTGACTTTGAAATTCTCTTTTGTCCAACCTAACTCTTACTGGCTTATGAAGGGTAAAGGTCACCGTCTTTGTACATTTGACACAGCCACAAAAGGTCTTTGCAAGTCGTGGAGTGAACCTAGAAAGTGAGATTCTCAAGTTAATGTATACTTTGCCTACTTAAAACAGTGTCTTTGTGAGATTTTAGGTGAGGCTGGTCTTTGTGCATCTGTAGTGACACCGAAATATTTGGGGGAAAGTAAATACTGTGATAAAGCATTTCAGCCTTCAAACCAAGATATTATATCATCTTCCAGTGCTGAATACTGCAGGACCAATCTGAAGTTATCAAAGAGGACTTCACTATGTAAGGTTTCACTGGTAGAGAGGAGATACTACATTAATGCCAATATCTCAATGCTTACACTAGCCTTGTGAGGCAGATATATTCGTAGACCCATTTTTTTTTTTTTTTTTTTTGAGATGTTATCTCCCTCTGTCACCAAACTGGAGCACAGAGGTGCGATCTCAGCTCACTACAACCTCCACTTCCTGGGTTCAAGCGATTCCTCTCCCTCAGCCTCCCGAGTAGCTGGGACTACAGTGCGTGCCACCACATCCAGCTAATTTTTGCATTGGTAAAGATGGGGTTTTACCATGTTGGCCAGGATGGCCCCGATCTCTTGACCTCATGATCCACACGCCTCAGTCTCCCAAACTGCTGGGATTATAGGCGTGAGCCATTTTACAGACAAGGAAAATACAGTTCAACTAGATGATGTAGCTTGCCCAAGGTCACCTGGCTAGTAAGATGCAACAAAGCACCTGGAGTCCAAACCCTTGTGTGGCAGGTCCCACCTATGCCCCCAGAGTCTCTGCACTGCCCATTCCCTGTCATTTCTTCTCCTCCCACAGCCCAGTAAATTCCGTCGGTATCCTCCTTAATTGAGTTGTGCCAAGATGGTTCCAAGAATTAAAGTCAAACAATGACACTCTAATCTGCACTCAGATAGACCAAAGATACTGTCTTGTCTTTAAAGAAACCCAGATGGGCTTCTTTTTAAATGGAAAATTGAGTTTGCTGAATGAAACATCAGAACATTGAAAATCAACACTTTGCTCTGAGAACTTTGTTGGGTAAACGTAGCAACCAGAACAATTCAGCAATAACTGATACCACAGGCCAAGTTCACTCTTTGAACAGATTACCGTTTTAAATATTTATTATGGTACTGGGAATTCTTCTGAGATTAGTTAACTATTCCAGGCACTTTTCCCCTTTAAGTTCTTAGCTTCCGGTCATCCCTGGATATAAGTTTGTGTCTAGATCTGAATTTGAAATAAGGTATCACACACTGTATGAGATATTTAGTTGCTGCCAAAAAATTCGTTTGGCTTTTTTTTTTTTTTTTTAACATTGGCACTCCCACCGGCCAGGACATTAAAATTGATTAGCAAATACAATGTTTGTGAAAAAAATCCAACCACAGGGTAATCAAATGTATTGTTAATTTTTTTTTAAATCATTTCCCTGGCTCAAAGTACAAAACTTCAAATTGGCAAAAATAAGCTCCCCTCTTGACCGGCCTACAAACTGAGAAGAAAATTAAACACAGAATTGTTTGTTTCTTGTTTGCATTTCTCAGGGTGTGAAGCCTTCATTTTTATACCTTCAACATTCCTACACTTTCCATAAAACAAAAATGTTACCTCCAATCCAATCTAAACCTAGGGACTTTGTTTTCCTCAGAAGAACGACATTGTCTTAGTCTAAAAATCTGAGGCACTGAGGCTTTTAAATAAAGGAAGCAGAATCTTGGTTCTCTTTTCAGAGTTAATTCTGCCCCAAGGGAAGCAGGGAAAACTTGGTGAACCAAGTAGAGAAGAAAATTTCAGCAACAGGTTTTTCTCTGCCCTCTGCCTTCTTTGCTGGTTCATTTAAATACTTTTATTTTTATTTAAATTTAAAATCCAAATACATTCAAATACATTTAAATTTAAAATTTAAATATTATTAAAATTTGCTAGTTCATTTACTTTTAAATGTGTTTCAAATGCATATAGTATTGGAGTCACTCTATATGAAGACAGTAATGCTAGCCCATAATTTCTTTCTTTTTTTTTTTTTAAGACGGGGTTTCACCATGTTGGTCAGGCTGCTCTTGAACTCCTTACCTCAGGTGATCTGCCCACCTTGGCCTCCAAAGTGCTTGGATTACAGGCATGAGCCACTACGCCCAGCCCCATGATTTCTTTTGTTAAGGGAAATATTATTGAGATGCACCTCACTCTTAAAAAATATTTCTTTTTTTTTGTTTTTAAGGCAGAGTCTTGATCTGTCACCCAGGCTGGAGTGCAGTGGTGCGATCTCACTGCAACCTCTGCCTCCAGGGTTCAAGTGATTCTCTTGCCTCAGCTTCCCAAGTAGCTGGGACTACAGGCATGCACCACCATGCTCAGCTAATTTTTGTATTTTTTAGTAGAGACAGGGTTTCACTATATGTTGGCCAGGCTGGTCTCAAACTCCTGAGCTCATGTGATCTATTCGCCTCGGCCTTCCAAAGTGCTGGGATTATAGGCATGAGACATTAAAAAATATTTCCCTCTACTTAAACAGACATTTAAAAATAAGCAACCTAAAAAGAGGGATTTTTTTTTTTTATCCTTTTCAATATCTCAGAACAAGCTAAGGACACTGAAAAGCTGGATTTAACATACTGCAGTCAGAATACTTAAAAGTCTTAAAGATAATCTCATTAATTTTAGATTTTCTTTTTAAATAGCTTAAAGGATATATTTCACCTAAGTTTTTTGAGCTAAGAATGTAACTTAAGTGATCAAACCTAAGGGTTCACGAAAAAGATTGTAATGAAATTTCTGAGAATTGATTTTTAAATGTCTGTGATTCATTTTCTGCTCTAAAACTTCAACACTTAAGGTTTGGGTTTTGAAAGGCAATGAATTTGGCTGCAGAAAAGAGTGAACTCTTTCTCCATTTGGTTTTGGTTTGGATTTTGGTTATTTTTGTTTGTGTTTTCAAGTTTGTTTTATTACAATGCCTCCTCCAGTGCTGTTCTCTTACTTTGTCCAACTGTTTTGAGAGTACAGAGTTATGAAGGATTTTATTTCCTTCATAACTTTCTTTTAAAAGTTCTCCTTCATAAAACTTTTCAAAGAAAGACAAAGTGGTGGCCGGGCGCAGTGGCTCACGCCTGTAATCCCAGCACTTTGGGAGGCCGAGGCGGGTGGATCACGAGGTCAAGAGATCGAGACCATCCTGGTCAACATGGTGAAACCCCGTCTCTGCTAAAAATACAAAAAATCAGCTGGGCATGGTGGCGTGTGCCTGTAATCCCAACTACTCGGGATGCTGAGGTAGGAGAATTGCCTGAATCCAGGAGGCGGAGGTTGTGGTGGGCCGAGATCGTGCCACTGCACTCCAGCCTGAGGAACAAGAGTGAAACTCCGTCTCAAAACAAAAAAAAAAAAATAGAAGACAGAGTCGTGAAGAAAAAGAAGGGATGGAAAATGAAGTACCAAATCAGTGACCTCTAGACTAGAGAGAAAGGCTATTGACAAGGACCGGCTCCCCCCATTCCTTGCCCCCACCCATTAATAGTTTGCCAAGTCAGTTTCCTCCCTTCATTCATTCTACAACTACTGGTCGCTGGGCATTTGTCCTGAAGATACCACAGGGGAATAGGGGCTACAAACAAGGAACCAGATCATGCAAGTCCACTGGGTAAACATCATAGCAGTCATCACACAGCTTTGTTAGAGCTCAGAGAAAAAAGGACTGGCTTAAAAGGGAACTCATAGACCAAGAAACACTTAAAAGGAACTTTTTGGAGTTTGAGTGTGATGAGAGCCCGGAGGGGAGAAAGGGCATTTCAGACAGGAAAAACAGCTGATGAAAATACACATCCTGTATTCAGGGATTTGAGAGAACATCCAGTTAAGAGTTTAGAGAGGGTGAGGTCAGTCTCTACAGATGATTCTGGAGTTTGTCTAGGGCCAGAGTAGTAAGTGTTGGGTACATCAAGCCAAAGTTTGGTCTTATTCCTCTAGGTAAAGCGGAGCTGTTGAAAGATTGGCTGGTGGGGAGGCAAGCAGAGACAGTATTGTGGGGGTCTGTGTGGAAAACAGATGAGATCTAGCTGGAAAATGCCAGTGGGGCTCTGAGGGAGGAGACAAGAGGGCTGTTTGGAGACTACAGACATAATTAAAAGCTATAAATGAAGCCGGGCGCGGTGGCTCACCCCTGTAATCACAGCACTGGGAGGCTGAGGCAGGCGGATCACGAGGTCGGGAGATCGAGACCATTCTGCCTAACATGGTGAAAGTTCGTCTCCACTAAAAATACAAAAACTTAGCCAGGTGTGGTGGCACGCACCTGTAGTCCCAACCACTCGTGAAGATGAGGCAGGAGAATCACTTGAACTCGGGAGGCGAAGTCTGCAGTGAGCCGAGATCACACCATTGCACTCCAGCCTGGGCAACAGAGTGAGACTCTGTCTCAAAAAAAAAAAAAAAAAAAAAAAAGCTGTAAATGAGGCTGGGCACAGTGATTTATGTATGTAATCCCAGCACTTTGAGAGGCTGAGGTGGTCGGATGGCTTGAACCCAGGAGTTCAAGACCAGCCTGGCCAACATGGTGAAATCTCATCTCTTAAAAAAAAAAAAAAAAATCAGTGGTGCACACTACTCCCTACTCGGGAGGCTAAGGTGGGAGGATCCCTTGAGCCCAGGAGGTGGAGGTTGCAGTGAGCCAAGATTGTGCCATTGCACTCCAGCCTGGGTGATAGAATGAGACCCTATCTCAAAACAACAACAAAAAAGCTGTAAATAAGGAGACCTTAAACCAAAGCAGCACAAGAGTAGGAAAAAGACAGTGGAGATATGTAGGAATGGAAATTGATGAGTTTTGGTGATGTCTGGATGCTCAGGTCAAAGAAAATGAGGGAGGAGTTAAAGAAAATCTAGGTTTCTATCTTAGAAACCTGGGTGAGAATGATGACATTTTAAAAGTTTGGGTGTGTGTTTTTTTTTTTCTTTTTAGACATAGTTTTACTCTTGTTGCCTAGCGGAGTGCAATGGCGCTATCTTGGCTCACCACCTCCCAGGTTCAAGCAATTTTCCTGCCTCAGGCTCCTGAGTAGCTGGGATTACAGGCATGCACAACCAGGCCTGGCTAATTTTTTTGTATTTTTAGTAAAGACGGGGTTTCTCCATGTTGGTCAGGCTGGTCTTGAACTCCCAACCTCAGGTGATCCGCCCACCTCAGCCTCCCAAAATGCTGAGATTACAGGCATGAGCGACTGCATGGGGCAGTGTTGAGATTCTTGACAAGGGGATTAATGACTCTACAGTTGATTGCTGAAAGATGAGCTTCCTGCTAATGGATTATTCAAAAAGAAAAAGTACATCAAAGGTGCATTATTCATTCATTCAACAAACGCTTATAGGGCATTACCATGTGCTAGCTAGGCACTATAATCGGACCTGGGGACATAGCAGTGAACAAAACAATAACCTCAGCCTCATGATGTTTATGATACCCTGGGGAATACTGGTAACAGCTACCATGTATTGAGTGTTAAGTCTGAGCTAAATACTTAGATTATCTTATTTGATCCTTATCACTCTAAGAGGTAGGCATTATCAATATTCCCATTTTACAGAAGAAACAGGCAAAGCGCAAAGCGAGGTCAGCAACTTGCCCAGCTAGAAACCAGCAGAGTCATGTTGGGAAACAGGGTCAAAAGTTTCACAGTTTACTGTTCTTTTTCTTTTTTTTTTTTTTTCTTTTGAGGCGGAGTCTTGCACTGTTGCCCAGGCTGTAGTGCAGTGGCTTCATCTCCACTCACTGCAATCTCCGCCTCCTGGGTTCAAGCAATCCTCCTGCCTCAGCCTCCCAAGTAGCTGGGACTAAGGCGTGCGGCTAATTTTTTTGTGTTTTTAGTAGAGACGAGGTTTCACCATGTTGGCCAGGATGGTCTCATTCTCCTGACCTCGTGATCTGCCCACCTCGGCCTCCCAAAGTGCTGGGATTACAGGTATGAGCCACCGTGCCTGGCCTCAAAGGCTACTTTTCTAACCTCTACAGCCTACACAAGACAGAGGGTAAAAAGAGGCTGGCGTCCACAACATGAGAGTGGAAGCTGAGAAAAACTTTGGCACCTTGTGAAAGTTGCAAGCTCTTTTTAAAGTTATGTATTAGTAGTGATTTCATTTCAAAGCAATTTGGATACTTAAAATCATCTTGTTTTCACACATACACATATATATATATAGAGAGAGAGAGAGAAAGAGAGAGAGAGATGGGGTGTCACAGTGTTGGCCAGGCTGGTCTTGAACTTCTGACCTCAGGTGATCCACCCATCTCGGCCACCCTAAGTGCTGAGATTACAGGCATGAGCCACCATGCCCAGCCTCATTTTCACCTTTTTAAAAAGTGGTTTTTTGAGTGTGCACGGTGGCTCATGCCTGTAATCCCTGCACTTTGGGAGGCTGAGGCAGGCAGATCTCCTGATTAGCTGGATGTGGTGGCACATGCCTGTGGTCCCAGCTACTCAGGAAGCTGAGACAGGAGGACTGCTTGAGCCAGGGAGTTCCAGGCTGCAGTGAGCCATGACTGCACCACTGCACTCCAGCCTGGGTAACAGAGCAAGATGTTGTCTCAAACAACAAAACAAAACAAAAACTTCCTTATGATTAAAAAGAAAGTAATGGCTGGACACAGTGTCTCACGCCTGTAATCCCAACACTTTGGAGGCTGAGTCTGAGGCCACCCGGGGCAAAATGGCAAAACCCCATCTCTACTAAAACACAAAATATTAGCTGGGTGTGGTGGTACATGCCTGTAGTACCAGCTACTGGGGAGGCTGAGGCATGAGAATCACCTGAGCCCTGGAGGCGGAGGTTGCAGTGAGCCGATCATGCCACTGCACTCCAGCTTGGATTACAGAGTGAGACTCTGTCTCAAAAAAAAAAAAAAAAAAAGCACTTTTTCTTGAGTCCTGCCACAGTGACGCAGAGACACCCAGCCAGGGTCCAGCCAGGTCACAGGGTGCTCTATGTGTCCAGGCCCCATGCCCAGTTATGGGTGGTAAATCCTTCATTTGAAGTATGGATGCAGCAACGGGCGCGGTGGCTCTGTAATCCCAGCACTTTGGGAGGTCAAGCCGGGTGGATCACGAATTCAGGAGATCAAGACCAGCTTGGCTAAGACAGTGAAACCCCGTCTCTACTAAAAAATACAAAAAATTAGCCAGGTGTGGGGGCACGCACCTGTAGTCCCAGCTACTAGGGGGGCTGAGACATGAGAATCACTTGAACCTGGGAGGCATAGGTTGCAGTGAGCCGAGATCGTGCCACTGTACTCCAGCCTGGGTGACTGGAGTGAGACTCCATTTCAAAAAAATAAATAAATAAAAGAAATATGGATGCAGCTTCTTCAATCTATCACACCCCTCCATGGCTCCACATTAATCCCCCCTAGCACTAGTGGTGTTCATCACATCTTCTGCCAACTAATGCAGTTTGTGCTGGAAAAAAATTATTTTATAACTCTAAGGACATTAATAATTAACTTCTAGTCCACAGAACTTGTAATATCAGTTTGCTGAAATAAAGTCACCAGTGAGTGTTTAATTCTTCTTTAAAGGGTGTCTTCTATTATTATTATTGTACAGTGCAATTTAGTCATCAAAGGTTTACTCACCCTCATGTTTATAAATTATATAGGACAGGGATTTAACTCTTCTGGCCCTACCTGTTCTGAAGACAGGGAGGGCCGTAACCCTGTTGTCATACAGGGTGCCTGCCTTGAAAGATGATTTGTGAACTTGAAGTTCCTTGCTTCTTTTAGAAATCTAGGGTGAATACTGAGATTTCCCTTTATGACACAATCAGAGGAATAACCAGATAGTTGCCTGCCACAAAGAGACTGGCTTTTATCCTTCAGAAGGCTGTTTGGAAACAAGTTCATCTTTTTCAACTCAGTTTCAGAATCTTGTCTTGATTATATGACATAATAATAGTGGCTTTCCAATTCATCTGTGCAATATTGTTTTTTCATTGTGGTGGTTACGGTTAGTTTTTTTTGCGGGGGAAGGGCTACTGCCTTACATAAATAAAAGCAAAGCAGAAATAATCTAGTGTGCTGCCTACCTAAGTTAGAAATTCCAAGTCCTGACCCACATGTTTACATCCCAAGGGAGATGGCTGCCAATCAAGGGCTCATCACTGTTCATCCAGGGTGAGGGACTTCGGCCTTCCTGAAAACCGTGGTGAGTTTTCCATGCAGCCCTCAAGTCCCAGCATCCCAAGATGTTGCTGTCACAAAGGAGCAGGGGAAGAGGAGCAGATGTCTTCCTTTCTTGGTTCCTTCGTTTGAAAAGGGCTTAAAGTAATTTTCATAAAGTAACTGGCCTGATTCTATGGGGGTAGGGTTGAATCCCTCGAGGCCACGTGAAGGAGGACCTTGGTTTTCCAGCCAAAACTCTCCCCTCCCCCAGCTGCAGTCCTGGCCAGAGCAAAGCTAGAGGATGGAAGTCACACTCAAGGGCCTCGACTCTGTCGATCTTAAAGGGATTCCTGGCGTTGGCAGGGAGCACTGAGTCAATTCATTCGGGATGAGATGCATTCCAAGAATGCTTCTGTGGTCGGCGAGGAGTGGAAAAATCAGGTATCACAAATATTCTGAGGAAACCTAATAGGTACCAGAATCTCAGGGTTCAAACAGGTGACAACGACAAAGGACGTTAACAACTAGAACTCAGAAAGGGGTGAGAGCACTCTCTGCTCGGTGCCTGAGCTTCCACTCCTTTCCCCAGTCTGCCCTCCCTTTTCTTTCGTAGGTTGACACCAGCCTAAGCGTCAGCGTTCACCAGTGAGGGGGCTCCTTGAAGAGAGGGGCGGAGCCCGGCGCTTCGAGCACGAATCCAAAGTAAACACCTCGCCAAGCCTACGTTTAGAAAGTGATACCGAACACCACATTCACGTTTTGAAAAAAAATACTGTTAAAAAAAAAAAAAGAAAAAAAATACTGTTTGCTGAGAAGATGAGAGCAAAACATTTCCCAGCTGGAAAATTACTGATCACAAACCTAGGGGAGAGTGGGGGTGGGGAGGCAGCGTTATAAGACTGAATGATTGCCATTTCCTAGTCCCTTCCCGGTGGGCAAGGACGCCTGCTGCGGGTTCGGTGTGCCCTTTTCGGGAACTAGGACACCGCCGCATCGCTCCACTTCTTGGCACATGGTAACTCTTCAGCGAAGTCCCTTTCGGGAGGCCTGACCTACCCGGAGCCTGAGCCGAAGGAACCAGTTGTCCTTTGACCTTTACTGGCCATTTCACCTCTTTATGACTCAGTTTCTCATCCATAAAGTGTAAAGGAGAGTGCGTGGCTTGCAAAGTGCTTCGAGGCCGGGCAGGGTGGCTCACGACAGTAATCCCAGCACTTTCGGAGGCAGAGGCGGATGGATCACTTGAGGTCAAGAGTTCGAGACCAGTACGGCCAACACGGTGAAACCCCCGTCTCTACTAAAAATACAAAAATTAGCCGGTGTGGTGGCGCACGCCTGTAGTCCCAACTACTCAGTGGGCTGAGGCAGGAGAATCGCTTCAACCCAGGAGGCAGAGGTTGCAGTGAGCCGAGATCTTGCCACTGCACTCCAGCCTGGGCGACAGGAGACTATGCCTTAAAAAAAAAAAAAAAAAAAAGAAAGAAAAGTGCTTCGAGATGCCTGGTTGAAAGGTGCCTCCGCGCCTCACAGTCCCTCTTCTCTCCCGCAATCCTCTGAATAAATCTTGAACTCTTTCACTCCCTTTCTCGCTTTTTTTAAGTACCAAAACCATAACTCAGTTCCCCACTCCTGCCTCTTTCCGCCCGGCGGAACTCTCCTCTGGCCTTCTCCTGAGGCTCCTACTTCCCGCCGCACAGTGCTAGGCACTGCCTCCTCTCCACATCCCCAGAGCCCCCACCCCTCGGTAGAGGGGCTCGCGAGGGACCGTGAGAGGTCAGGCAGAGCTCCGGCACCAACACCGGCGCAGCGGGGCAACAGCGGACTCCTGCGAGCGCAGGGAGGGAGGGTTAGACGGAGGGCTGGATGAGTCACACGGATAATCGTGCTCTTTTCCAGCACGCAGACGGCGCGGAGAGCGCGAGTGCGACCAGGGGTGGGGACGCCAGACCGTGCCGCCCGCTGACCCCACCAGTCTTCGCAAGCTTCTAACGCAGGGAGCCGACAATGGCGGGGCGGATGGCCTTGGTCGCGCGGCGACCGAACCTGTGCCGGGTTCCTCGAGTCCCGCGCTGGGGCGGACGCCTCCGCCGCTGCCGCTGCCGCCGCCACCACTGCCGCCGGCGTCAGCTCGGCTCCAGCCCGCCAGCTGCCTGGCTGGCGTCACTGCCCGGCCCGGCCCCGCCCGCGCCCCTCCTTCCCCCAGGCCCCCACGTGCGCGGAGTTTGTATATTACTACCATAGCAACGATGGGGGGGAGTCTCGGGGGGGCGGAGAGAAGAAAGGTGGGGCGGGGCCTGGAGGACGGGGCGGGGCCTGGCGTGCCTCCCAGAGAAGGCGGGGGGAAAGGCTGTAGCGAGAAGTTATAAGTAAGGAGCGCGCGCCGGCGGCCGGCAGTTCCCGTACCAGAGAGGAGAAGGAACGGGCGCGCGGGGAGCAGAGGCGGTGGCGGGCAGCGGCGGCACTGAGAGCCGCCGAGTGACCCTCCCCGCCCCTTCGGACCCCCACCCACCTACCCGCCCGTGGCCCGCGCCCATGGCCGCGCGCGCCCGGCACAGCTCCCGGGACTCCGCGCCTCGCGTCGCCTACCAGTTCGCAGCTCCGCGCCACCGCGGCCAGTCTCACCTGGCGGCACCGCCCGCCCACCGCCCCGGCCACAGCCCCTGCGCCCACGGCAGCACCCGAGGCGACTGCGACAGCGGTGGAGGACGCTGCTGAGTGGAAGAGAGCACAGCTCAGCCACCGGACCTACTTACTCGAGTTGCTGATTGTCTATTTTTATGAGTTTACAACTTCTCTAAGAACTTTCGTATACAAAGGAGCTTTTTAAAAAGGACGCCTCCAATTTATATTTAAACCAAAGAAGAAGGATTTGGGGTTTTGGGTTTTGGCTTCGTTTCTAAGTCTTCTCTTCGTTGATTTTGGGGCTCGGGTGCCCCATCTGCTTCGGGTTCCCGAGGACCTTCTGGGCCCCCACATTAATGAGGTAGGTGAGGCGTGCGGCGCTGGGAGCAGGGAGGGGTGAGGACCGGTGGGATTGGCCGGAGCGACGGCCGAAAGTCGCCCCTGACTTCTGTCTCTGCGTCCTGCCCGGCTCTCAGGCAGCCACCTGGCGAGTCTGACATGGCTGTCAGCGACGCGCTGCTCCCATCTTTCTCCACGTTCGCGTCTGGTCCCGCAGGAAGGGAGAAGACACTGCGTCAAGCAGGTGCTCCGAATAACGTGAGTATCTCCCCAGGCCGCCAGGAACGCCCGGTGGGCTTCCGTGGGTGTGGTGGGGGCGGGCGGAGCCCTGGGGTCACCAACAGCCGCTGAGCGAGGGTTAGGAGCGGCCACCACAGGCTGCCTGGGATAGCTTCCGTGCCTTTGGCTCAGAAATATATGCCCGTGGTGCGGGCACGCGGAGCCGCCTGGGGCACAAGCCAGGTCTCCTCAAGTCCCCGGGCGCGCTGTCTGTAGGGCCGGCGCGCTCAGGCCACCGGGCAGGAGGTGGCCCCGTCCCCAGACACTGGCTGGGCCAAAGTGAGCTTAGCGCGTAGGCGGCCCCGTGGCGAGAGCGCACCAAGAGAGCCTTGGTGTGCCAATTCGGAGGACGTCCACGGGACCTGGCGGGGGAGGGACCAGCCGTGGCGCTCGCTCACACGCAATTGGCAGACAGGACATAACACCCGCGATACAGACGCATCACCTCTTCTCCGACCCGGGTGTGGGCCGAGATTGCAGTGCTGGCTCCCTGGGTTCCCGGGTGCTTCCTGCCTGACCAGTCCCCATGTCTGGGCGGTGCAGGCGCGCGTGGCCCGCCACCACGTCAGTACGTCGGGTGGCAACAAGGGACCACCACTGACGGGTCTCTCTCCCGCCCTGTCCCCGCAGCGCTGGCGGGAGGAGCTCTCCCACATGAAGCGACTTCCCCAGGTGCTTCCTGGCCGCCCCTACGACCTGGCGGCGGCGACCGTGGCCACAGACCTGGAGAGCGGCGGAGCCGGTGCAGCTTGCGGCGGTAGCAACCTGGCACCCCTACCCCGGAGAGAGACGGAGGAGTTCAACGATCTCCTGGACCTGGACTTTATCCTCTCCAATTCGCTGTCCCATCCGGAGTCGGTGGCCGCCACCGTGTCCTCGTCAGCATCAGCGTCTTCCTCGTCGTCCCCGACGAGCAGCGGTCCTGCCAGCGCGCCCTCCACCTGCAGCTTCAGCTACCCGATCCGGGCCGGGAGCGACCCAGGCGTGGCGCCGGGCAGCACTGGTGGAGGCCTCCTCTATGGCAGGGAGTCCGCTCCCCCTCCGACGGCTCCCTTCAACCTGGCGGACATCAACGACGTGAGCCCTTCGGGCGGCTTCGTGGCCGAGCTCCTGCGGCCGGAGTTGGACCCGGTGTACATTCCCCCGCAGCAGCCGCAGCCGCCAGGTGGCGGGCTGATGGGCAAGTTCGTGCTGAAGGCGTCTCTGCCCCCTGGCAGCGAGTACGGCAGCCCGTCGGTCATCAGCGTCAGCAAAGGCAGCCCTGACGGCAGCCACCCGGTGGTGGTGGCGCCCTACAACGGCGGGCCGCCGCGCATGTGCCCCAAGATCAAGCAGGAGGCGGTCTCCTCGTGCACCCACTTGGGCGCTGGACCCCCTCTCAGCAACGGCCACCGGCCGGCTGCACACGACTTCCCCCTGGGGCGGCAGCTCCCCAGCAGGACTACCCCGACCCTGGGTCCTGAGGAACTGCTGAGCAGCAGGGACTGTCACCCTGCCCTGCCGCTTCCCCCCGGCTTCCATCCCCACTCGGGGCCCAATTACCCATCCTTCCTGCCTGACCAGATGCAGCCGCAAGTCCCACCGCTCCATTACCAAGGTCAGTTCCGGGGATTTGTATCTCGGGCTGGGAAGCTCTGCGTGTGTTGGCCCCTCGGGGCACTCGGGATGATGCTCACCCACCTTTTTCACCCCTAGAGCTCATGCCACCCGGTTCCTGCATGCCGGAGGAGCCCAAGCCAAAGAGGGGAAGACGATCTTGGCCCCGGAAAAGGACCGCCACCCACACTTGTGATTATGCGGGCTGCGGCAAAACCTACACAAAGAGTTCCCATCTCAAGGCACACCTGCGAACCCACACAGGTAGGGGGACAAACTGCAGAAGGAAGGGTTTAGCTTCCAGCCCCATAGGCTACCAGTGGACACTCTGGAGTGCCTCCTTGGCTTCCCAGGGCAGTCTATCGCCTTCATCTCCTGGATCATAGGAGAGGGGAGGACAGCAAAGCGGCGCCTACTTTTCTGCCCAGGAGCCTTTTGCTTGATGGATGGCATCTGCTTGAAGGTGCAATTTTGTTAGGCCTTTAAAAGGTAGGAGATTCCCCGCGGATTTTGGGCCTCTCCTAGCTTGGGCATTGTAATCGAGAAATTATATTTTACTGTGCAAAAGCACGATGGCTTTTTTAAAAAAATCGGTTTTTAATGTCCCCTTCCCAGGTTCACCCTCCCTTTCTATTTTGAATTCTGGTCTTAACAATTAGGTCTTACCCTTTTTTTTGGTTCGTTTTGATTTATATATATATATATATATATATATATATTTTTTTTTTTTTTTTTCCGCAAGCAGAAGGTTTTATTTTAATAACTACCTGTGGCTTTTTATCCCCAAATTATAGTAGGAATAAGATGGCCTGGTTTGGGCACACTACCAATCACAATTTCCAAATTCATTTCCACCATCGAGATGTCTTGACTCAAAAGAAATGTTAGTATAGGTTTAGGTGGTGTTTGTGTGTATTTGGTGAAACACTAGTATAGGTTTAGGTGGTGTTGGTGTTTTTGGTGAAACTTTAGTATAGGTTTAGGTGGTTTTTGTGTTTTTGGTGAAACATTAATATAGTTTGCCTGCTTAACTGATCCCCTAAAAACAAGAGGAAATACTTAAGAAACGGAATGTATTCCTGTTTGTGATACAGAATTCAATAAAGCCCTTCTGTGGTTTAAAGACATTCCTGTATTCTTTCAGGATAGGGTCAGAGTTTAATATCTGGCCTCCAGTTTTTGAAAGGGCCAATTCTTTTGTATAGCAATGGCGTCACAAATTTAGTTTTTCTTTTTCCTTTACAGGTGAGAAACCTTACCACTGTGACTGGGATGGCTGTGGATGGAAATTTGCCCGCTCAGATGAACTGACCAGGCACTACCGTAAACACACTGGGCACCGCCCGTTCCAGTGCCAGAAATGCGACCGAGCATTTTCCAGGTCGGACCACCTCGCCTTACACATGAAGAGGCATTTTTAAATCCCAGACAGTGGATATGACCCACACTGCCAGAGGAGAATTCAGTATTTTTTACCTTTCACACTGTCTTCCCAAGGAGGGGAGGAGCCCAGCCAGAAAGCACTACAATCATGGTCAAGTTCCCAGCTGAGTCAACTTGTGATGAGTGGATAATCAGGAAAAATGATGAATCTAAAAGACAAAAATCAAAGAACCGATGGGGTCTGTGACTGGATTTTCTATCATTCCAATTCTAAATCCGACTTGAATATTCCTGGACTTACAAAATGCCAAGGGGGTGACTGGAAGTTGTGGATATCAGGGTATAAATTATATCCGTGAGTTGGGGGAGGGAAGACCAGAATTCCCTTGAATTGTGTATTGATGCAATATAAGCATAAAAGATCGCCTTGTATTCTCTTTACCTTCTAAAAGCCATTATTATGATGTTAGAAGAAGAGGAAGAAATTCAGGTACAGAAAACTTGTTTAAATAGCCTAAATGATGGTGCTTGGTGAGTCTTGGTTCTAAAGGTACCAAACGAGGAAGCCAAAGTTTTCAAACTGCTGCATACTTTGACAAGGAAAATCTATATTTGTCTTCCGATCTACATTTATGACCTAAGTCAGGTAATGCACCTGGTTTACTTCTTTAGCATTTTTATGCAGACAGTCTGTTATGCACTGTGGTTTCAGATGTGCAATAATTTGTACAATGGTTTATTCCCAAGTATGCCTTAAGCAGAACAAATGTTTTTTTCTATAGTTCCTTGCCTTAATAAATATGTAATATAAATTTAAGCAAACGTCTATTTTGTATATTTGTAAACTACAAAGTAAAATGAACATTTTGTGGAGTTTGTATTTTGCATACTCAAGGTGAGAATTAAGTTTTAAATAAACCTATAATATTTTATCTGAAAAATGATTTTTTAATTTTGTTTTTCTCCTGGAAAAATATGAACAGTATTTGGTTTAAACACACTGGGGTAATAGGGCATGTAAGAAGCACACACAAAAAAGCCAACTTTATGTCAACAAATTAAGACCTTTGTAAAAAAAAAAAAAAAAACAACGCTATTTGGCTTTACAATAAATACTACCCATATAGGGCTGAGAGCGGTTGAATATTGTAAGTTTAAAAATTATAAAATTAAAGGTGCAGTTAGGTTGGTTCAAAATGTACATAATGCTACATGAAAGCAGTTTCTACCTGACTATGATTTTCCCAGTGGAAACAGCTTGATCATTCTTTGATTTATGCAGTTTAGTATGAAAATATTCATAAAATAGACACATTTCAGTTTAAATTTGAATAAAATCTTGATGGTTTGTCTTTCTAAAGTATAAAAGTTTTCTCCGTGGAGGCCTGTCCCAGCGCTCCTCACATTTGAGTAACAAAAGAACCTTCCCACAGCAGACAACCCTAAGAACGTAGTTCCACAGTGCCCTCCTGAGGATTAAAGGATTCATTTATGCTTGGTGTGTGTTACAGACAGATACATTACTTCTGCTAGTTGCAATCCTAAAGAGGTTAGAACCAAAGTTTCCGGCAGATTGTTTTAAAACGAGATCAGTTCCCCTGATTGAAGGTGGGCAAACAGACAAATAAAATAATTTTAAAATTACTCAAATTCACAAAACTAAACGTAAAGTAAAAATGGTGTTTTTGTAAGTTTCTGGCATTTATATTTGAAGTTTTAGTATTAAAGGTCAAAACTGCCCTGTTAGAATCTCAAGTTCTTGAGGTGGGTGCCTGAGAGACTGAAATTCATTTGGGGCTGTCACAAAATGGAAAAAACATTTGTGACACTTGTTGACATTTTATATGCTTGTGATGTAGGTGACTAATATTTAACATCATCAAGGGGACAGAGCTCACTGCTCACGGGTATTTTCTTTATAGTGCTTATTAACTATTGATTATATCTAGTGTTCAGAGGTGTGTTTGCACCGTGGGTGCATGTAATAAATGAAATAAAAAATGGACGTTTATAAGAGGCTTATGGCAGATCAACACAAGGTATTTTCTTTGGCTTTTGAGAGTCCAGCATGACTGGAAAGCATGGCATGTGTCTCTGTTTTAAAGAAAACAGGTGCATCAATAGAATGGAATTTTATGTGGCCAAGAACATATTCAAAGCATATTTAATGACACGGAAAAATGCTCATGGTATGTTAAGTGGAAAAAGCAGGATACAAGACTATAAACAGTACAAATTCAATTGTATACATTTAAATGTATGTATGCTTTAAAGGAGACAGAGAAACAAAAGGAAATTAAGAAAAAACCCTAGAAGAAACTGCCAAAATATTCATACTGGTTTTCGCAGTTTAAATTTTCTTTTTTTTTTTTTTTTTTGAGCTGGAGTCTTGCTCTGTCACCCAGGCTGGAGTGCAGTGGTGTCATCTTGGCTCACTACAAACTCCACCTCCCATATTCAAGCAATTCTCCTGCCTCAGCCTCCCGAGTAGCTGGGATTACAGGCACCTACCACCACGTTCAACTAATTTTTGTATATTTAGTAGAGACAGTGTCTCACCATGTTGGCCAGGCTGGTTCTGAACTCCTGTCCTCAAGTGACCCGCTCACCTCGGCCTCAGCCTCCCAAAGTGCTGGGATTACAGGCGTAAGCCACTGTGCCAGGCCTAAATTTTCTTTTTTGCAGTTTTTAAATAGTCTAAAACATCTATAGTAAGTTTGAAAAACTTTTTAAGAATGAAGATATAAAGAGCATTTAAATTATTTAAATAAAAAACCTTTATTAAAACACATTATTCTGTAAATTAGATTCCTTTAAGTTTAAATTTCTTAAATTTCTGCTAAATTGTGGTTGGTTGCTTTCATAATTCACCTCTCTTATACAGAATCTTCTGGCACACAGTTTATGGAAATGACTATAAAATGCCATCTTCATATTTGCTAAGTGCATATTATCTCAAATAGAAATGTGCATAAACTATCAAGAATTTTAAATTTATTCAGAATTTTCTGATGTCATAGGTTAACATTCCTCTATGTTAATGTTTTATTTTAAAATTTTTATTTTAATTTTTTCTTCCACTTTTCTTTTTTAAAAAAAAAAAAAAAAATGGGGTTTCACCATGGTGGCCAGGCTGGTCTTGAACTCCTGACCTCAGGTGATCCACCCACCTCGGCCTCCCAAAGTGCTAGGATTACAGGCATCAGCCACCATGCCCAGCCTTTCTTCCACTTTTAACTTCAGGGGTACATGTGCAGGATGTGCAGGTTTGTTGCATAGGTAAATGTGTGCTGTGGTGGTTTGCTGCACAGATCACCCCATCACCTAGATATTTAAGCCCAGCATCCATTAGCTATTCTTCTTGATGTTCTCTCTCCCCCACCCCTAATTTTTATTTGTAATTTTTTAAAAAATAATTTTAAATATAAGATTTTTAAACCGTATGTGTGTTGTCAGGCCCGAGGGCCTCTTCCATCTTTGTCAAGGGAAGTGATAACCTTCTCTCCTTTCATACAACACTTATTTTTAATTTTATTTTAAAATTTTTATAGAGACAGGGTTTGACTATGTTGCCCAGGCTGGTCTCAAACTCCTGGGCTCAAGCAATCCTCCCGCCTCGGTCTCCCAAAGTGCTGGGATTACACGCGTGAGCCACAGCACCCAGTCTACGTTAACTTTTGCTAGCCTGAAAAATAAAGCTTCAATATCTGAAATGAATGAGGATTTCCCAAAACTGTGACCAAACAAAATACTATTCAACGTATACCAGTAGCTAAATTATTTACTCTGGGACCTATCAGCTGTGGGCCCCTAGGTGTACTGTTATTATGGTGTTACAGAGCCATTTGTGTGCTATACAATAAAGAGTACCTAATAATTGTGATACCTGCTTATTATATTATCCTTATGACACTTAATTTTATTTTCTATTTTAAATTGTGTGCCTACACACACAAAGGATTAACAATGATGTTTCCTACACACATCAACAGACTTTCAGTCCACCTATTTTCCAGCAAAATGTCTCTAATGATAAAATTCTTTTTGCCTGAAAACGTGTTTGACTCTTGCTATCCTGTTTCAGTTTGTAAAACAAAACAGATGCCTTCACTATCTCAAGTAGGATGGTCATGGGGAATATTTCTTTTCCTTCCAAAAATTGTTCCAGGCTGGGTGTGGTGGCTCATGCCTGTAATCTCAACATTTTGGGAGGCTGAGGTGGGAGGATTACTTGAGGCCAAGAGTTTGAGGGCAGCCTAGGAAACAGCAAAACCCCATCTCCACCAAGAAAAGAAAAATCGTGGAAAAAATGTTACAATTTTTAGAAACATGAAATGCTCTTCATAGTTGGAGATTAATAATTTTTACATGTAATTTATTTCCATATAAGGAAGCCCAGGTGAGGCAGTCTTTATGCTGTAGAAGCAAGTCCACAGAGAAAATATTAAAACAAGCAGCAGTGGTACCTGTTGTACTTCAATAAAAGGGAGTATCTAAATTTAGCAGCCTGTATCAGCCACCTGTCCTATTAAACGTTCTGGCTTCTGAAGCTCCATTCAACACCATATACATACATAAATGGATTTGTAGCCTAGGTACTCCCTCACCCACCCTTGTCCATTTCCCTGTGTCTCATACAGACATGAATGCCACCCAGTCCTACATAAACCCTTTTACTTCATGCATTATTATTATCATTTTATTCATGATTTTATTACGTATTGCATTTTATCTGTTTTACTTCTTTGTATTTTCTTAGCACCTTCTACAGGCTATTGTATAGTGCCATGTTTTTATAGTGCTAAACTGAAGCTATGTCTGCCTCCTAAAGGTTGTTTATGAAACTATCATTCATTGTTCACATGCAGAGTCATTCAATAATGTTGCATATAAAACCGACAAGACCAGTCTACATAATGAATGCTGTAAAAAATATCACAGAATGTTCTGCCTATGGAAAAAAAAGAAAAAACAAACTGCTGTTAAAGT
Organism: Sapajus apella; assembly: GCF_009761245.1. Taxonomy (NCBI): domain Eukaryota; kingdom Metazoa; phylum Chordata; class Mammalia; order Primates; family Cebidae; genus Sapajus; species Sapajus apella. Next base: position 13,650,675 of record NW_022436986.1, on the reverse strand, counting down.
TAGAATACTGAATGTAAATAAAACCTTTTTTTCTACATTAAATGAAACTAAAATGAAAGTTGGAAATGAACACCCTTTGGAAACCTTTACCTTAAGCAAAAAGGTGAATCTTGAGTAAATTTTGCACCATCTCCTGAAAAACTAACAAATTCTTAAATCTGTTTAAAGTATCTGGTGCTTTAATACCCTAATCACCGTCAAGACAGAGGGAAACCAACTGCTAAAATGTTAGCACACATAGAAAAATCTTTCAGGCTGAAATCGAGGTTACCACAGCCAGTTAACTTAGCTGGGGAGGGAGGGGTATATGGGGTAGGAATGTCAGTCAAATTGCTTCTCTGGAGTCAGGTGCATCTGGAGCCCATCGTTTTAATTGTTTTCCACAGTGCCCTTGATATAATATCACTTTTTTGAATTGCTTTGGTCTTCTCGACACCCTAGATGAGTCAGCATGTTGCAATTGCTCGCCCAAATGTCTTTCTCCACTTGTTCTTTTTTCCTTTTTTTTTTTAGACGTTGTCTTGTTCTGTTGCCCAGGCTGCAGTGCAGTGGCGCAATCTTGACTCACTGCAAACTCTGCCACTGGGTTCAAGCCATTCTCCTGCCTCAGCCTCCAGAGTATATGGGACTATGGGCAATTAACTATAAGTTAATTTTTGCATTTTTAGTAGAAACGGGGTTTCCCTATGTTGGCCAGGTCCAGAACTCCTGACCTCAAGTGATCTGCTCGCCTAGGTCCCCCAGAGTGCTGGGATTACAGGCGTGAGCCACCATGTGCGGCCTCTACTTGTTCTTAAAGGAAAAGGAGGAAATAAATTCGATTTAATAACAACAAAAAGCAAATTCACAGTTAGAAATCCCTTTGACATCTCATCTCAGGATACTTAACAGAACATTTTCATTGATGCACCACAATAATTATGATGATAACCAAAAGAATTAGGACTATTTGCTCTGCTTTTATGTTTTTCTTTCTTTTTTTAAATTTTGAGACAGGATCTTACTCTGTCACCCAAGCTGAAGCCCACAGTTCCCTGCAACCTCAACATTCTGGACTCAAGCGATCTTCCCACTTCAGCCTTGCAAATAGCTGAGACAACAGGCATGCACCACCACGTTGGGCTAATTTGCTTTTGTTTTTTTGTTTTAATATGGAGTCTCACTCTGTCACCCAGGCTGGATTGCAATGGCACAATCTTGGCTCACTGCAACCTCTACCTCATGGGTTCAAGTGATTCTCCTGCCCCAGCCTCCCAAGTAGCTGGGATTACAGGCATGTACCAGCATACCTGGCTAATTTTGTATTTTTAGTAGAGACGGGAGTTTGCCATGTTGGCCAGGCTGGTCTCGAACTCCTGACCTCAGGTGATCCACCCACCTTGGCCTCCCCAAGTGTTGTGATTACAGGCATGAGCCACCACACCCAGCTTGCTTTTATTTTTTGTAAATACAAGGTTTCCGTATGTTGCCCAGGCTGGTTATGTTTCTTTTCATGTCATGTTATATGTTTCAATAATATAATCTAAACAGCAGGAGACAAGAAAGTTCGCTTTTTAGAGCAAGAAAAAGAACCAGAAGGTCAAGTGGGGCTATAATTCCTGTCTCACCTATAATATTTGAATCTGCAGTAACTGGCACTGGATCAGTATGTTGCTAAACAGTGGCCAAATCCCCACAATACAGATATAGCACTCAGGTGCTATACCTATATACCCATTTAAAAGCTGAAACAAGGCAGGGCACAGTGGCTTACTCCTGTAATCCCAGCACTTTGGAAGGCTAAAGCGGACAGATCATGAGATCAGGAGATCGAGACCATCCTGGCCAACATGGTGAAACCCCGTCTCTACTAAGAATACAAAAACCAGCTGTGCATGGTGGCTCGTGCCTGTAATCCCAGCTACTCAGGAGGCTGAGGCAAAAGAATGGCTTAAACCAGGGAGTCAGAGGTTGCAGTGAGCTGACATCACGCCACTGTACTCCAGCCTGGCAACAGAATGGGACTCCGTCTCTCAATAAATAAATAAATAAAAAGCTGAAATGAGTAAATAACTTTATGGAGAAATTGGAGAAACCCTGGAAACACTTGCTGAAAGACCAGGAGATAGTAACTGGTGCAAACTATGAAAGAAAAATCTCTTAGACATAATAAATGGAAAAGAATTTCTCTGTAGGGATGCGCATGCTTCTTGCCTACTCCAGGCCACTTTTTGTTAGTGTATAATAATCCCTTACTTCTGCACAGCTCCACGAGGCTTATGAAGTACTTACACCCCACATTACCTCAATCTTACAAAGTAGGGATGGGATTTTCCTCTCCCATCTCCAGTATGCGGATGAAGACACTGAGGTTCCCTATACAGGTTAGTATTTTGCTGTCATTTCTCATCCTTGCTGACATACTCAAAGTGCTTCTCTTCTAATACCTTTGTTCTAGTCTGCTGGGCACGTAGGGCTACAGGTATAAAGGATACACCCCAATTCAAAAGGATTTGCTAATGTCATTTCTTCCAGTAAACCTGTTTAAGAGTCAGAAGCCTCAGACTTTCTGTCACCCAAACAATGTGCTATTTCCTTTGTCAAAGTAGACAGATGAGGAAGGCAGAGTTTCCTGCAGATGTTTCTTCAGCTGGCCACTGTGCCATGTACACAATCCATACTTTCTTTCTGAAGTTCTTGTTTCTGGCCTCACCTCTGGTCCATCACACAGCTCTCCTGATCAGATAGATCTGGTCAAGCCCATCCCCTATTCTGTAACTTCCCATGGTTCTCAGCGCCTAATGGATATAGATTTCACATGGTCACTTTCTAATTGTGGCTTCCAGCTGCTTGTTCAAGGCTGTATCTAGGGCCAGGCATGTCGGCTCATGCTCTGTTGCCCAGGCTGAAGGGCAGTGGTGTAAACATGGCTCACTGCAACCTCAAACTCCTGAGCTCAAATGATCCTCCCATCTCAGCCTCCTGAGGAGCTGGGACCACAGGCATGTGCCACCACTCCTGGTTAATTTCATTATTATTTTTCTGTAGAGATGAGGTCTCACTATATTGCTCAGGCTGGTCTCTAACTCCTGGTCTCAAATGATCCTCTGTCTTGGCCTCCCAAGGTACTGGGATTATAGGGATGAGCCACTGCATGCAGCCTATTTTAAGGTCTTATGGGTCTGGCTTCCCCAAAAGACATGAGCTTCTGGAGGGCACTAGGAGCTTTCTTGACTCGTCCTTGAATACCCTCAGTTGCTGAACTTAATCGAATAAAAGTAATCATTTACTGAATATTTACCCAAAAACCTGGCATCTCTTTTTAGTGAACTCTTCCTTGCCAGGTGTTTCTCTGCATTGACTATGAAAAGACTTTGTTCATTTGAGGGGTTTGTTGGGGTTAGATAAGGCAGATGGATGTCAGGTGACCTACCAGGAAACAATTAAGAGACTACTGAACATGTCCTCCAGGATGCCAAAATTTGGGGAAAGGAGATATTTTATCCTTTCTTTGGATGACCTACTGTGCCTCCTTTCAAGAGAAAACGTATAGCTGGTGGCGGTGGCTCACGCCTGTAATCCCAGCACTTTGGGAGGCCAAGGTGGGCAGATCACCTGAGGTCGGGAGTTTGAGACCAGCCTGACCAACATGGAGAAACCCCATTTCTAAAAAAAAAGAAAAAGTAAAAAAAAAAAAAAGAAAAGAAAAAAAAAGAAAGGTATGTATACTATGGATATATGACAAATAATGAAGGAAAAAAAAAAAAAGAAAAAAATTGCACTTTAAAAGCTTAGGCCGGGCACGGTGACTCACGCCTGTAATCCCAAAACTTTGGGAGGTCGAAGTAGGTGGATCATTTGAGGTTGGGAGTTCGAGACTAGGCTGACCAACATAGTGAAACTCTATCTCTACTAAAAATACAAAAATTAGCTGGGCATGGTGGTAGACTCTTGTAATCCCAGCTACTCAAGAGACTGAGTCAGGAGAATTGCTTGAAACTGGGAGGCAGAGGTTGCAGTGAGCTGAGATTGTGCCACTGCACTCCAGCCTGGGTGACAGTGAGAGACTCCGTCTCAAAAAATGATAATAATAAAATAAAAACTAAAGGAAGGTAATTTCTACTCTAGGATATTGAGTGGGCTAGTCTGTCCAAACAAGAAGGTTCAGCTTTGGGTGCTGTGAAACCCACCCACCTGGTCTGCTCCACTTCAAGCTTGAGACCCTTCTTGGATGACAGTAGTTTTCTGACCTCTGAGTACATCTAAATAAACTGACTCTGACAGAGCATGGAATTGACCATCGCCCCGCCTTTCAGGCACTGTTACCGCTTCACCTAGGAATGGGTAATATTGCAAGGACTGAAGCTGTAAAATTATGTAGGTGGCTCACACCTAAAATCCCAACACATTGGGAGGCTGAGGTGGGAGGATCACTTGAAGCCAGGAGTTAAACCAGCCTGGTCAACATAGGGAGACTCTGTCTCTACAAAGAAATATAATAAAAAATTAGCCAGAAGTGGTGGCATGTGCCTGTGGTCCCAGCTTCTCAAGAGGCTGAGGTGGGAGGATCCCTTGAGCCCAGGAAGTTGAGGCCACAGTAAGCTATGATCGTTCTACTGCACTCCAGCCTGGGTGCCAGAGCAAAACCCTGTCTCAAAAATAAAACAAAATTAAATAAGACGTTTCAAAAGGAAAGCATCTTTGAGACCATTTAACTCAAGGAAAAGACCCAGATAAAGGACTTGTGACCTTTGCCCAAGGTCACATTGAGTTGGCATCTGAGCAACCAGCACCTAGATCTGATTTATTTAACAGGCCAACCGCCAAAGGCTTCAACCTAACAGCCCAAGGGAAGCTTAGAGGAATCAAGATGATCAAAAACACCTTGCTGGCTGGGCGTGGCAGCTCAATCAGATAATCCCAATACTTTGGTAGGCCAAGGTGGGCAGATCACTTAAGATCAGGATTTCTAGACCAGCGTGGCCAACATGGTGAAACCCCATCTCTATAAAATACAAAAGCCAGGCATGGTGGTATGCACCTTAATCCCAGCTACTTAGGAGGCTGAGGCAAGAGAATCGCTTGAACATGGGAGGAGAAGGTTGCAGTGAGCTGAGATCATGCCACTGCACTCCAGCCTGGGCAACAGAGTGAGACTGTCAAAAAACAAGCAAACAAACAAACAAACACCATGCAATAAAGATAACTTTCAGAGGAAAGTTCTGTTTTTGTTTTTCCTTTTTTTGAGATGGGGTATAAGGTCTCACTCTGTCACCCAGACTGAGTGGTGCAATCACAGCTCACTGCAGCCTTGACCTCATGGGCTCAAGAGATTCTCCCTCTCAGCCCCTCAAGCAGCTGAGACCACAAACATGCCATACTTGGCTAATTTTTTAAAAAAATTATTTTGTAGAGACAAGGGTATCCCTATGTTGCCCAGGCTGGTCTCAAACTCCTAGGCTCAAGGACCTCAACTTCCCCAAGTGCTGGGATTACAGGCATGAGCCACAGTGCCTGGCCCTGGAAAGTTCTAAATTCAACGTAATACAAAAAAGTATTTTACTGTGCTTTGTCATTCTTCTATATAGTGCTCTGTTACCAGCCAACTAAGATAGAACTATCCAGTGGTCACTGTGTTCCCTCTAGAGAGAACATAGGAACCATTCCTGCAAAGTGTTATAGTATCATTCTGGTTTTGTTCTACTTTCTCTTTCCATGCAATTGATTCAAGCATATGTAATCAGTTCAAGGATCTACTTTACCAGCCACTGTGCAAAGGGCAGGAGAAGCAAAGACAAGAAAGAATATGTAAATATGGCCGCATGCAGTGGCTCACACGTGTAATCCCAGCACTTTGGGAGGCTGAGGCCGGTGAATGACCTGAGGTCAGGGGTTTGAGACCAGCGTGGCCAACATGGTAAAATCTCATCTTTACTTAAAATACAAAAATTAGCTGGGTGTGGTGGCAGGCGTCTGTAATCCCAGCTACTTGGGAGACTGAGGCAGGAGAATCACTTGAACCCAGAAAGCAGAGGTTGTAATGAGGTGAAATCCTGCCACTGCACTCCAGCCTGGGTGACAGAGTGAGACCCCATCTTAAAAAAAAAAAAAAAAAAAAGAATATGTAAATATGCAGGTTTACAGATGCTGTTTCCTCCTGCAACTGCTCCACAAAGGGTACAAAGTGTAAGTTAAATGAAAATCAGCATGCTAGCCCCAGTAAAAAACTGTTACCCGGCCGGGCGTGGTGGCTCAAGCCTGTAATCCCAGCACTTTGGGAGGCCGAGGCGGGTGGATCACGAGGTCAAGAGATCGAGACCATCCTGGTCAACATGGTGAAACCCCGTCTCTACTAAAAATACAAAAAATTAGCTGGGCATGGTGGC
>NW_022436986.1:13639180-13644300 GCF_009761245.1 Sapajus apella | reverse complement strand
GCCCGAAGTCGCGCCCTTGCACCCCAACCTGAGAAAAAAGGCCGAACCCCCTGCCCAAAAAAAAAAAAAAAAAAAAATAAAAAAAAAAAAAAAGATGCGTTTTTCAGATTCAGCATGAAGGTTTTAGCCTTATTTTAAAATATCACAAAATTCTGTTGGAATTAATGATTTGGTCAGAATGGATCTTAATTTTCAAACCAAACACACCTTGGGTGATTATGAATTGGAAACTGCAGATCTAGACCATGAGAACACGTGATTTTGCACAATTAACTTTACAGCGAGAGAGCTTAACTGACATCATATAGCTCTCCCTTAGCCAAAGCCTCTAGAAACAGAAGAGGCTTTACCTCCAGGATTCTTTGCATTAACGACTTCGTTAGACAAAGCCACTCTGGCATGGGAATTGGATTTGCAATTTGGGTCTTTGTAAAAGGATTAGATGATTTCTATTGTTTAATGTTTGGATCTCAATTTGCATTTGGAAACACACGACCCCTTCAGAGGTTTAGTTCTCTTTTTTCATTTTCTTGTCTTGATAAACAATTGATACTGTCCGTTAAAAAATTAATACAGCTGCTCAGTCAAATGTTTGTACTGATGAAGGAATTGTGATACGTTGGTCTTCTCTGTGAATGGTGGAGTCTTACCTGAACTCCAGCAAAACCGAGCCCGTGATCTATTTGCCAGCCAACAAATAACTCATAGGGAGAGGTCTACACGTTTCATTGATTTCCTTAATTAGAATGCATGGCTATTTGTTAGAGAAAGAAAGCACACAGAGATATGGTCAGTGGATTTGCAGAAGGAATGAAAGAGAAAAGCCTCTGACTGCCTCAGGACATATTTGAACACTCCTGCTCAATATCTTTCTTTATAAATGAAGGTTTGAGAAAAAGTATTAGGTTTCGGATAACAGTACTCTCAGCTGTTTAACTACCTGTCCTTTGGTAAAAACAGTACTCTCACAATGTTTAACTACCTGTCCTTTGGTAAAATTTTTTTTTTTTTTTTTTTTTGAGATGGAGTAGGAGTCTGTCGCCCAGGCTGGAACGCAATGGCATGATTTTGGCTCACTGCAACCTCTGCCTCCGGAGTTCAAGCAATTCTCCTACCTCAGCCTCCCTAGCAGCTCTAACTAGGAGTGCCAGGCCGGGCACAGTGGCTCACGCCTGTAATCCTAGCACTTTGGGAGGCTGAGGTGGGTGGATCACCTGAGGTCAGGAGTTCAAGACCAGCCTGGCCAACACGGCGAAACTCCATCTCTTAAAAAAAAAAAAAAAAAAAAAAAAAGGAAAAAAAAATTGAAAAAAAAAAACCAAAAAAAGAAGGAGTGCCCACCACCATGCTCAGCTAATTTTTGTATTTTTAGTAAAGATGTAGTTTTGCGGCCGGGCGCGGTGGCTCACACCTGTAATCCCAGCACTTTGGGAGGCCGAGGCAGGTGGATCACGAGGTCAAGAGATCAAGACCATCCTGTTCAACATGGTGAAACCCCGTCTCTACTAAAACTACAAAAAATTAGCTGGGCATGGTGGCGCGTGCCTGTAGTCTCAGCTACTAAGGAGGCTGAGGCAGGAGAATTGCCTGAACCCAGGAGGCGGAGGTTGCGGTGAGCTGAGATCGCGCCATTGCACTCCAGCCTGGGTAACAAGAGCGAAACTCCGTCTCAAAAAAATAAAATAAATAAAAAAAGATGTAGTTTTGCCATGTTGGTCAGGCTGGTCTCAAATTCCTGATCTCAGGTGATCCGCCTGACTCGGCTTCCCAAAGTGTTGGGATTACAAGCATGAGCCACCGCACCCAGCCCTGGTAAACTTTTTTTTTTTTTTAAAGACGGGGTTTCACCATGTTGGTCAGGCTGGTCTTGAACTCCCAACCTCAGGTGATCCGCCCTCCTTGGCCTCCAAAGTGCTTGGATTACAGGCGTAAGCCACCGTGCCTGGCTTTTTTTTTTTTTTTTTTTTTGAGACAGAGTTTCACTCTTGTTGCCCAGGCTGGAGTGCAACAGCGAGATCTTGGCTCACTGCAACCTCCACCTCCCAGGTTGAAGTGATCCTCCTGCCTCAGCCTCCTGAGTAGCTGGGATTACAGGAGTTGCAACAATGCCTGGCTAATTTTGTATTTTTCGTAGAGACAGGGTTTCTTCCACGTTGGTCAGGCAGGTCTCGAACTCCCAACCTCAGGTGATCCGCCCACCTCGGTGTCCCAATATGGGGGAATTACAAGGGTAAGCCACCTCACCCAGCGCTGGTAAACATTTTTCACTAACATTTGCTTTGAAAACCTTCTCAGATTGGCCACATGACGCCTAGAATAGAAACTGCATGGAGCGACAATTTGTGGGTTTAGGTCATGTGGTTTATTTGCTGGTTTGTTTTCTTTTTAATGCTTCAGATTCTTGCTCCTTTATCTTTGTCATTGACTACAGGAAAACATTTCTTCCATGTCAGGATGAATGTGCTGGGGAACATAAACTTGGAGTTGCTGGCTGATTGAGCTGGAGGTAGTATTCACATTCACTGAATGCCTATGGTATGCCAAGAACTCTGCTAGATGTTTAGGAATTTGTTATTGTATAACACTGAGGCCCAGAGGGGTCAAGTGACATGTCCAAGGTCACAGAGCTGTGATTGGAACCCAGATGTGCCTGATTGGAAGCCCAGGCTCCTACTGCCACATCACACCATTTCTCAGATAAAGTAAAGCTAGCTTCTGCTTTATCTGTGCCTCGCCTCCTTGGAATATGTGTTTGTTTTTTCTTCTAAACAAGGGTTATACGTGGTGCACATGAAGCTATGTGGGGACTGGCCTAGCCCATCCCTTTTTCTTATTTATTTATTTATTTATTTAAAGATGGGGTTTCACCATATTGGTCAGGCTGGTCTGGAACTCCTGACCTCAGGTGATCCGCCCACCTCAGCCTCCCAAAGTACTGGGATTACAGGCGTGAGTCACCGCACCCGGCTGCCAATCCCTTTTTCTAATAGAAGGCAAGTGATCTTTTCTGTTGCTCGATTAAAAATATACAAGGTTAGGCCGGGTGCGGTGGCTCACATCTATAATCCCAGCACTTTGGGAGGCCAAGGCGGGTGAATCACGAGGTCAAGAAATCGAGACCATCCTGGTCAACATGGTGAAACCCTGCCTCTACTAAAAATACAAAAATTACCTGGACATGGTGGCACATGCCTGTAGTCCCAGCTACTCGGGAGGCTGAGGCAGGAGAATTGCTTGTACCCAGGAGGCGGGGATTGCGGTGAGCTGAGATCGCGCCATTGCACTCCAGCCTGGGCAACAAGAGCAAAACTCTGTATCAAAAAAAAAAAAAAAAAAAAAAAAAAAAAACCACGTTCTTCTGGGATTCTGTTTGGTTAACGACTTAAGAAAAGGCAATTGTTTTCTGCATCACAGCACCACCATAACCTCTATAAAATCACCAAGAGTAAATAGGTCATTGCCTTTCTTCCTGGATATTTCATTCACAGATTTCAAAGCATTTTACGCATGTATTCAATCTATTAAAACAAAACTAGCACCCCTTTTTATAGTTGGGCCAATTGGAGGTACACCTAAGAAAGAATCTTTTGCTGAACGTCACACACCCTGAGGCCTCCTTAAATGGGGAATGCAGGACAGGAAGTTCACCCCAGCAGTGGCAGGTTCCAGTGTTGTGTTTAGAGCCCACATTCTCAGCCACGGCCCCTGGGAAACGCTCCTGCTTCTTTGCCCATCTTCCAAAATGCTTTGCCAACATTCTCCTAATGCTACCAATATTTAAAGATAATTTTCTTTCCCCTAAACAGAATCTCAGCCTAAAATAGATCTGGGTCTGTGCCACTGGGCATGAACAAATGACTCAGAGAGCCATTTCAGATCTCAGAAGCAAGGAAGGCTCTTTGGAGCACCAGAGCAGTCTGGGAACAAATAAGTGACAGAACTGGAAGGTTTTCCAAGAAGCATTTGATTTCTTTTTTCTTTTTTTGAGACGGATTCTTGCTTTGCACCCAAGCTGGTGTGCAGCGACACAATCTTGGCTCACTGTACCCTCTACCTCCTGGGTTCAAGTGATTCTCTTCCCTTAGCCTCCGAGTTGCAGGGATTACAGTGTCCACTACCATGCCTGGCTATTTTTTTGTACTTTTAGTAGATAGAGTTTTACCATGTTGGCCAGGCTAGTCTCAAAGTCCTGACCTCAGCGATCTGCCCTCCTTGGCCTCCCAAAGTGCTGGGATTACAGGTGTTAGCCACTGTGACTGACTCCAAAGAACCTTTTATTTCAAGCCTACTTTGCACAAATAAGGAAGCTGAGACCTCACATCCCCCACAGCTAGGCCACTGCAGAACTTCATTCCAGCCTAATACTCCCTGACCCTCATCCTGCGTCTGCACATGAGGTCATACAGTAACTTGATAAGCAAGACCTAGGGGGTCCTCTAACCAAGGTGGTAGGTAAGCAGGCAGGTTTTTATGAGTGGATACGTTTAGCATCAGGGATGACAGAAGAAAAATGAGTCTTTCCTAGAAAATGTGTTGATTTGGACTATTTTCTACATGTTTTGGGTTTTGTGTATTTTGTTTTATTATTGCTTTAATTTCTCCTTTAGCTCATTCACGCCATCTGTTAGGTTTATATCCTATTCTCTCTGTCCAACAGTAGGCCATTGGTTATATAAGTTCTGACATCCCTCCTTGGTTCTGTAAGTTCTGACATCTCTAAATGGACTCCTATGTGCCATGAAACAATAAACAATAATAAAGGCCAGGAGCAGTGGCTCATTCCTGTAATCCCAGCGCTTTGGGAGGCCACGGCGTGCAGATCACCTGAGGTCAAGAGTTCAAGACCAGCCTGGCCAACATGGTGAAACCCCATCTCTACTAAAAATGCAAAACTTAGCTGGGCACAGTGGTGGATGCCTGTAATCCTGCTACTCAGGAGGTTGAGTCAGGAGAATCACTTGAACCCGGGAGGTGGAGGTTGCAGTGAGCCAAGATCTCGCCACTGCACTTCAGCCTGGGTGACAAGAGCAAGACTCTGTCTTCAAAAACAAACAAGCCACAACAACAAATAAATAAATAAATAAGGGCCAATATTTAGAAAGGTTAAGTCCATGCCATCT
>NW_022436986.1:13601347-13638780 GCF_009761245.1 Sapajus apella | reverse complement strand
CCCAAAGTGCTGGGATTACAGGCTTGAGCCACCGCGCCCGGCCCACATGCTTTTTTTTTTTTTTTTTCATTCAGCCCTCACAGTAATCCTGTAAGGTAATGACTGTACTTCTCATTTTAGGGACAAGGCATCCGAGGCAAAAAGAACTTAAGTAACCTGCTTTGAGTCACAAAATAAGCAGGTGGTGGAGCTAGAATTTAAACCTGATTCTACCCAGACCCATATTCTTGAGCCACCTGCTCGTTATATGCAGAATAATGTTCCGAAATTAACTGGGGGTGAAGGGGAGGAGCTTAGATAGTATTATCCAACTTGGTAAAATACATTTATGTTTATGTGTTTGGGGGGTGTATTTGCACTCAGGAAATTCTAAAAGGGCCGCTCAAAGACCTAGTCCTTGGAGCAGCCTCTTCTGACTGTACTAAAAGAGCCCTGCCACCCGGCTCAAGTTATTATCTCTTTAACCTGCTTGATGTTGTCTCATGACACTTAGCATTACCTGAACTGTAAGATATACCGGATCTATTTATTCTCTAGCTTCCCTCTAGAATGAGGAGTGGGAACAATGCCTAGGAAACTACCTGACACGTAGTAGGTGTTCAATACATATTTGTTGATTTGAAAGGCTGAACCAAACCCTTGATGTAGGTTGCTGTTGTTTGCCTCCTCCACCCCCCAATCACTGTCAAACAGGAACAACTGAGATTATTACCATTATTGTTATTTTTATAAGGCAGCTTCCTGAGCCAGAGTAGGCTCAGAGAGACTCCCAATTTAGATTCCCGATACTTAAATGGATTGAAAGTTTTTCCTCATGTTTCTTTTTTTTCTTTTTTCTGAGATGGAGTCTTGCTCTGTCATCCAAGCTGGAGTGCAGTGGCGCGATCTCGGCTCACTGCAACCTCCACCTCTGGGGTTCCAGCAATTCTCCTGCCTCAGCCTCCTGAGTAGCTGGGACTACAGGCACCCACCACTGTGCCCAGCTAATTTTTGTATTTTTAGTAGAGACGGGGTTTCACCATGTTAGCCAGACTGGTCTTGAACTCCTGACCTTATGATCAGCCCACCTCGGCCTCCCAAAGTGCTGGGATTACAGGCATGAGCCACCGCGTCTGGCTCTTCATGTTTCATCTAAAATGTTCCAAGTGAAAAAAAAAAAAAAAAAGGATGGGTGCAGTGGCTCATGCCTGTAATCTCAACACTTTGGGAGGCTGAAGCAGGTGGATCACTTGAGATCAGGAGTTTGAGACCAGCCTGGCCAACAAAGTGAAACCCCATCTCTACTAAAGATACAAAAATGAGCTGGGTGTGGTGGCTGGCACCTGTAATCCCAACTACTCAGGAGGTGGAGGCAGTAGAATTGATTCAACCCCGGGCAGGCAGCAGGGGGTGGTGGGTGGTTGAAGTAAGCCGAGATCGCACCACTGCACTCCAACCTGAATGACAGAGGTATTCTGTCTCAAAAAAATAAAAATAAAAAGTAAAACCCAGGCATGATGGCTCCCTGCTGTGATTCCAGGGAGGCCAAGGCTGGAAGATCACTTAAGGCTAGGAGTTCAAGGCCAGCCTGGGCAACATAGTGACACCCTGCCTCTACAACAACAACAAAAATCTATGCTGCTTAAGGGTCAAGAGCCTAAGACGGTCCACTTTTAGTGCAAAAAAGTGATATCCCCCTTCCTGGACACATAGCTTCTCTAGAGCAGAAAGTTCTTTCACTTGCAAAAGAGAAGACCATTGGAAATCTGCTTAGATGAACTTGCTTTGAGTCTAAAGTGAATCATTAATGTTTCAACTGCTAATCCACTTAGTGTCCTATTCACCCAGATGGCTGTTTTGAGCACTCACGTCAGGGTTTTTAGAAAGATAAAAAGTTTCCAGTCACCAGATTCAATTGAGCAAGGGCAAAAGACAATTGACTGTAGATGAAGAGATTGAAGTTTCTGAGATGAGTGAACAAATGCTTATCTGGTCAATGTGAAAATGAATGGAACATTTGAAATGAACTGATAAGAGTTGGTTGGGTTTTATCCCTCTAATAAACTCTTTCCTTTGCCCTCCAAAAAGGATTAGGTCTTCTGGGAATGGGAATTATAACCAACTCATCTCTGTCCTCAGGCCATATGGCCTTGACCTTCCTTAGTGCTGGTCTGGTCACTTTAAACCATGGATGGCTGTTGGAGATTTTTCTTGTTTGCACCAAGTCCTTCTGAAGGGTGACTGTGGCCCCATCAGCAGCTTTAGGAGCCATCTAAAAGCCAGGAGCAATGCATCCCTACATTTCCTGAAGCCAAGGGACTGCTTTGGCTGGCTTCTTTCCCTCTTCCCCAAACAGAACCAAGCTCCTATAGAAAATTCATAAATTCTTGGCAGGAAAGAAATCCTCCCATTTGACGGAACAGATGTTGTACGAGTAACTTTTGCCATTATACTCTTCCTAATATCATAGTTTTAAAGTGTAGGGGGATGTTAACTTTTTTTTGCAAATGTCAACATGTTCTGGGTAGTTTTTCCATCTCCATCTGTGGCGCACACATCACCAATCCTGTTGCCCCTTTTTAAAATTTTCCAGGGAGTAGTTGGAAATTGGAAATATATTAAAAAGTGAAGGCGGAAAATTCAATTCAACAAGTATGCTAATGTATACCCTAATGCAGAAAGTAATATGCTCTTTCCCTCCCAGTTGCAAATCCCAGAAATATTCTTTCTCTTGTTGTCCTAGAACTTGGAATGGTGTACAGACTTCTAACAAAGTCATCGTGACCAATTAACAATCAGAGGCTATTGCTGTGACCAGGATTCCCGGAGTGGGTAATCTACTCATAAACCCCCCTTCTAAGTAAAGAAAGCCTCCATTCTGCTTGAAATTCAAGGGGCTTCTAGGCCATTTGCACTTCGTTTACACCTCATTAAACTGCCCACATTATATGCTGGGTCCCAGGTGCCTGTGGGGAAGGATCAGTGGATGCTGCGTATCAGTCTCCGAGGAACCTTAAAAAGGGTGACTGCACCTCGGCTGGTGCTGGCTGGGGTCCCCTCCCCCGGGACAGCGATGTCTGCTTGCGGCGGCTTCTGCGAGGGTCGGAGCACCGGCTGGCCGTGGCCCTGCCCAGAACACGCCCGCTCGCTTTTGGGTTCAGAATCGGATGAGCGGTCTGGGTGGGGTGGGGTGGGGTGTGGAATCGCCGCGCAGAAGCAGAGGACGGTGACAGCGGGGGCGGGGCGGGGAAGCAGCGGAGCCAGATTCGAGTGCGCCCTGGATCGTCCCGCAGTCTCCGCCCTTGGCCCGGGTTTCCCCGCTTCTGCAGTGTCGGAGCCGAACGAGTCCCCAGATCCCCTGTGGGGCCCAGTGCCGGAACCCCCACTACAGAAGAGCCCGTCCTTGAAGCTCCGTGCTCAAGCGGTGGTGCAAGTGAGAGCTCTCGCGCGGCGCGGCGCGGCTTGGGGGGCACCCACATCCAGAGCGATCCCTTCCCGCGCCCTACCTGGCCCCCGTGGGCCCTGGTGCGGCTTCCCCCGCATCCTCGCCGGGAGGCCCTTCGGCTCTCCAGGGCGCGGCCAGCGGCGCGAGCGACACAGAAGGGCGCAGCAGCCCTTCAGCGCCTGGAGCTAGAGGCGGGCGCAGCGCCCGCGCGGTCTGCAGTGCCCCCCACCGGACGGCCCGGCACAGGACGGCTCCCCACCCGGCTCCCCGCGCAGCGCCGCCTCTACAGGCGGGAGCCGGCGCCCCTCCTCTTCCTCCCTGCTGAAGCTACCAAGGTTGTGAAATTTAAAATCAAGTCAAGGAGGATACTCTGGCGCTGTCGCTGCCGGGCTCCGGGCTCCGGGCTCCTGGCTCCCGGGGACTGTGGGCTTCTAGGCCTCCCATTGGCTAATGTGAAAATAGACCCGACGAAGTCATGGAACCATTAAGTGGAAGCAGGCAATAACGTGTCTACTACACGACAAATACTCGCTAACAGACGGGCATTGTCGTGATTGCTAGCTGGCTAGGCTTTGGCGTCTCTGGAGTCTGCTCCTCTGTGACAGATAGGTATGGTTTCTGCCTTTCCTTTGAGGTGGAAAAGGAACCTGAACACCCAGCTAGGGTCTTGCGGTGCCACTAACTCCACCTATGGCTGTGGCCTCAGCTGTCTCCTTTTTGAGCCTAATAGCATCATTGCAAAATACAAGTAATCACATTTCACTCATAGGGTTGCTACAAGATGAGAAATGCAGGGCTCCTGGTTCAGGGCAAACTCACTCCCACTGTCAGCGGGCAGGTCCCAGACCACAAGGGCAGTCTGCATGCACGCAGCACTCAGCAGGTGCAGTACACGACATTTGACCCTACACACAAGTGGGGCCCTTTTCAATTTTGTAGAGAGAGGGTCTCACGTTATTGCCCAGGTTGGTCTCAAATTCCTGGCCTCAACCAATCCTCTCACTTCAGCTTCTGAAACTGCTGGAATTAGAGGAGAGAGCCACCAAGATCAGGGCCCCTTTTCCTGAAACACACAGTAGGTACTCAGTGCCAGCCTCGCCCACCCACAGCAGCCAGCCCATCCAGGGTGCCTTTTGCAGCCCTGTCTGTGACCAGGCAGCCTGGGCTGTGGGAGGCTTTAACTGCTGGGATCCTTCTTCCTTCTCTCCCCTTGACACCCCTTCCACAGATGCCTCGGATCCTGTCTGGAAATTGGTGATATTAGAATTAATAACACACACTCCTGACGCATGGTGCAATGTAATGCACAGTCAGAGGACCTGACTGTCAAGGGCAGCCCTGCTAGTTAGTTCCTGGCTATCTTTCTCCGGCAACCTCTCTGAACTCCAGTAATCTTTTTCTGTCTCTTCCTCCCTCCCCCTTTCCTTTCCCCTTTCCTTTCCCTTGACAGCCTCACTCTGTCACCCAGGCTGGAGTACAGTAGCACAGACCTGGCTCGCTACAACCTCTGCCTCCTGGGTTCAATTGATTGTCCTGCCTTAGCCTTCCGAGTACCCGGGACTGTGGGGGCCCGCCACCATGCCCGGCTAATTTTTGTACTTTTGAGACAGGGTTTTGCCATGTTGGTCAGGCGGGTCTCGAACTCCTGACCTCAGGCAATCCACCAGCCTCAGCCTGCCAAATTGCTGGGATTACAAGTGTGAGCCACTGTTCCCAGCACAGTAACCTTATCTTTCTTTCTTTTTTTTTTTTTTTGAGATTGAGTCTCACTGTGTTGCCCCGGCTAGAGTACAGTGATCTTGGCTCACTGCAACCTCCACCTCCTGGGTTCAAGTGATTCTCATGCCTCAGCCTCCTGAGTAGCTGGGATTACAGGCACCCACCAGTATGCCTGGCTAATTGTTTTGAATTTTTAGTAGAGACAGGTTTTCACCATGTTGGCCGGGCTGGTTGTGAACTCCTGAGCTCAGGCAATCCACCTGCCTCGGCCTCCCAAAGTGCTGGGATTACAGGGGTGAGCCACTGGGACCAGCCAATTTTATCTTTCAAAAATGAGGTAACATCTTCCTTACAGTAGTGGACCAGAGTGAGAATGAATAGATGTGTGTGTATGAAAGCACCAAGCACATAGTTGGTATTCCATAAATACTAGTTTATTATTACTTATTTTAAGCACAAAGCAAATGCCTAACGAGTATTTGTTGGATGGGGTTGAGCGTCTGCCTTTGCTGAGCTCTACACTTGGGAGACCTTTTTTTTTTTTTTTTTTTTTTGAGATGGATTTTCACTCTTGTTACCCAGGCTGGAGTGCAACGGCGCGATCTCGGCTCACCGCAACCTCTGCCTCCTGGGGTCACACAATTCTTTTGCCTCAGCCTCCTGAGTAGCTGGGACCACAGGCATGCGCCACCATGCCCAGCTAATTTTTTTTTGTATTTTTAGTTAAGACAGGGTTTCACCGTTTTGACCAGGATGGTCTCAATCTCTTGACCTCGTGATCCACCCGCCTCGGCCTCCCAAAGTGCTGGGATTATAGGCGTAAGCCACCGCGCCCGGCCTAACACTTGGGAGAGCTTTTCTTCATGTGTTCTCCCTTATCCTTGGCCTTGTCAATTTCACTTCCTGGGACCTGCCACTCTTGCCTACTTTCTGCAGGTTGATGCGTTACATATGGGAAGGGTGATGGATCTTTCCAGAGTGAAAGGCCTAATATTATTTCTTCCAAACTTGTTTTGAAACTATTTCAAAAGTTTACTGAGATAAAAGCCAACGTGAAAATCTATTTGTTTTTAGTTGTTGTACCCTCTTGGGGAGGCGGAGATTGGGGGTACAGTGTTATTCTGAATTGTATGAGCACTTGTAATACAATACTTATATATATATTTTAAGACAGATCTTCCTCTGTCACCCAGGCTGGAGTACAATGGCGTGATCTCAGCTCACTGCCACCTCTGCCTCCCAGGTTCAAGCAATTCTCATGCCTCAGCCTCCTGAGTAGCTGGGATTACAGGCACCTGCCACCACCCCCAGCTAATTTTTGTATTTTCAGTAGAGACGGGGTTTCACCATGTTGGCCAGGCTGGTCTCAAACTCCAAACTCCCACCCGTGTCAGCCTCCCACAGCGCTGGGATTACAGGCATGAGCCACCGCGCCTGGCTATAATACAATATTTTATGCCGGCAATCCAAATGTGATATAATTTGGTTCTGTGTGATCAGGCACCAGCAGCTTTGAGGTCCCGTCTCAGTAACTTCTCAAGCCCTCCAATATGATGGACTTTAAATGGGAAAAAACAAAAAACAAAATGCGGAAAACCAGTGTCCAATATTTACATGGCCTTATCAGTTACAGGGCACTTCTGTGTACATTATATCCATTTAATTGTCAGGTGAACCTCAAAGAGGTTCAGAGTGTTCCCAGCACTTTGCGAGCCTCAGGCAGGCAAATCACTTGAGGTAAGGAATTTGAGACCAGCCTGACCAACATGGTGAAACCCCATTTCTACTAAACAAACAGAATTAGTGAGGTATGGTGGTATATGCCTATAATCCCAACTACTTGGGAGGCTGACACAAGAGAATCGCTTGAACCTGGGAGGTGGAGGTTGGAATGAGCTGAGATTCTGCCATTGCACTCCAGTCTGGGCAACAAGAGTGAAACTTCAAACCATCCTTTTCTTGGGGTTGTGCTACTGTCCAATGAGCCATAGTGAGGGCAGTGCTGCTAATGCCTAAACAACACACCTGCATCAACTAAAGCTTTGCTTTACCTTGGTACAATTTTTGGAAAAATGAAAACCCGCTTTTTTTTTTTAAAAAAAAAGTGAAACTTCATCTCAAATAATAGTAATTTACTTTCATCATTATGAGTATTCTGTATTTGTCTATATATTTACCTTTACATAGTATACTTTTCATTTCTACTTGAATAACTTCCTTTAGCACTTTTTTTTTTTTGAGACAGACTCACTCTGTCACCCAGGCTGGAGTGTAGTGGCGCGATCTTGGCTCACTGCAACCTCTGACTCCTGGGTTCAAGTAATTCTCCCTGCTTCAGCCTCCTGAGTAGTTGGGATTACAGGTGCCCGCTACCATACCCAGCTAATTTTTTTATTTTTAGTAGAGATGGGGTTTCTCCATGTTGGCCAGGCTGGTCTTGAAGTCCTGACCTCAGGTGATCTGCCCGCCTTGACCTCCTGAAGTGCTGGGATTACAGGAGTGAGCCACTGTGCTCAGCACTTACTGTCTTTTTATCTCCCTTCTTCTGGCAACCCCATATTATGTGTATTTTGTCTGATAGTGTCTCATAATTCCCATAGATTTTCTTGTCTCTTTTTCATTTCTTTTTCTTTTTGCTCTTCTGACTGGTTAATTTTCAAATGACCTGTCTTTGAGTTCACTGATTTTTTTTTGTCTTCTGCTTTGATCAAGTCTGTTCTTGAAACTCCCCATTGAATTTTTCAGTTGAGTTATTGCATTCTTCAGCTCCAGAATTTCTATTATTTTTTATTTTTATATTTTTTGAGATGGAGTTTCACTCTTGCTGCCCAGGCAGGAGTGCAATGATGCGATCTCGGCTCACTGCAACCTCCGCCTCCCTGGTTCAAGCGATTCTCTTGCCTCAGACTCCTGAGTAGCCAGGATTACAGGCATGCACCACCAGTCCCGGCTAATTTTGTATTTTTAGTAGAGATGAGGTTTCTCCATTTTGGTCAGGCTGGTCTTGAACTCCTGACTTCAAGTGATCTGTCCGCCTCAGCCTCCCAAAGTGCTTGAACTTCCGTGCCTGACCAGAATTTCTATTTTTATTTTTTTTATGGTTTGTTTGATTTTTTTCTTTTTTTTTTTTTTGAGACAGAGTTTCGCTCTTGTTACCCAGGCTGGAGTGCAATGGCGCAATCTCGGCTCACCACAACCTCTGCCTCCTGGGTTCAGGCAATTCTCCTGCCTCAACCTCCTGAGTAGCTGGGATTACAGGCATGTGCCACCATGCCCAGCTAATGTTTTGTATTTTTAGTAGAGACAGGGTTTCACCATGTTGACCAGGATGGTCTCGATCTCTTGACCTCGTGATCCACCCGCCTCGTCCTCCCAAAGTGCTGGGATTACAGGCTTGAGCCACCGCGCCCGGCGATTTTTTTCATTTTGCTTATGTTTTGCTTTCATGATATTGTTTAGTGTTCTATCTGTGTTCTCTTGTAGCTTGCTGAGCTGCTTTAAGATGATTATTTTGGGCTAGACATGGTGGCTCACACCTGTAATCCCAGCACTTTGGGAGGCTGAGGTGAGTGGATCACTTGAGGTCAGGAGCTTGACACCAGCCTGGCCAACATGGTAAAACCTTGTCTCTACTGAAAATATAAAAATTAGCTGGGTGTGGTGGCATGCATCCATAATCCCAGTTACTAGGGAGGCTGAGACAGGAGAATCGCTTGAACCCAGAAGGCTGAGGTTGCAGTAAGCGGAGAGCTGAGATGGCATCACTGCTCTCCAGCCTGGGTGACAAAGCCAGGCTCTGTCTCAAAAAAAAAAAAAAAAAGATTTTGAATATTTGTCAGACAATTCACAGATCTCCATTTCCTTAGGGTTGGTTACTGGAGATGTGTATCATTCATTTGGTGATGTCATATTTCCCTGATTCTTTGTGTTCTTTGTAGTTTTGTATTGCTGTCTCCACATTTGAAGAAGCAGCCACCTCTTTCAGTCTCTGTACGTTAGGCAGAGAGAGACCTTCACCAATCAATCCAGTTAGAGATTCTGGGAATCTCTCAAATCTTTTCTGTGCATGTGGGCTGAGAGCTGTCCAACGTTTTTCCCTGGGCTTATGCACAGAGATGCTGGTTGCTGGGTGCAAGTTCCATTTGTCTTCCTCCCTCCTGAAAAAGAAGCCTCAGGACTGTGTGCTTTCTCCCAGTCCTACAGAGCTGAGCTGGCTGCTGAGATCCACAATGGCTGCTAACATTTATATCAACTGCTGAGACCCACAGGCCAGTTGCTGAGATCTGTGAGCTAGCTGTTGAGATTTACACCCAGGCTTCTGAGTCTCACCCCTTTTCTTTGTTCTTAGCTGCCCAAGATATTCTAACTATGTTGATTCCCTCAGACTCTGGGTAAGATAATACAGAATTGGGTCTTCAACTCTATGGGGCATTGGCCCAGACACTCTGCCCTGCCAATTAGCAAGTATTGCTTAAAGCAGCAAGGTGGTTTTGAAGTTTGTTCAGATAACAGGGCTATTATGACTTTGTTACAGCACTATGCATCCTGAAATCCCTAAATATGTAATGTCATAACTGATCACATATTACCCGCTTGCTTTAGTGCCAGAATAAGAAAATGGCAGAATTGGGTCAAATCTCTGCTCAGTCACAGATTAGCCATGGTACCTTGTGGAACTCACTGAACCATTTTTTTTTTTTTTAAGACGAAGTCTTAGCAAGGTGCGGTGGCTCACGCCTATAATCCCAGCACTTTGGGAGGCCGAGATGGGTGGATCATCTGAGGCCAGGAGTTAAGAGACGAGCCTAGCCAACATGGTGACACCACATCTTTAAAAATAAATAAATAAACAAAAAAAGACAACGTCTTGCTCTGTTGCCCAGGTTGGAGCATAGTGGTGCCATCTCAGCTCACTGCAGCCTCCGTCTCTTAGTTTTTCAAGCAATTCTCCCAACTTAGTGTTGTGAGTAGCTGGGATTACAGGTGCAGGCCACCACGCCTGGCTAATTTTTTTTTAGTCAAGACAGGGTTTCAACATGTTGGCCAGGCTGGTTTTGAACTCCTGAACTGAAGTGATCTGCCCTCCTCGGCCTCTCAAAGTGCTGGGATTACAGGCATGAGCCTTGAACTACTTTGAACCTTATGTTTACCCCTTTTTTAAATGGGCAGTTGGAAGGACAAAAGGAAGCAACCAATGGGAAGTGTCTCTGCACACTTACATGTTATGAACATGAGTTTTGACGCACATTTGAGAAGCCCTCCTTGACTCTTTCCAGCTCCTCCCAAACACTGGCCTTCTAAGATCCATGGTGCTATGGTTAAATAAAGTTGAAACTGGAAGCCTAGACTCAAGTGTTGATAGATCTGCCTTCTAAGGGTGAGAACTTGGTTTAGGTTACTTAATCTAGCTAAGCCTCAGTTTCATCATCTGTAAAATGAAGACAATAGGGCTTTTTAAATGTAGGATTTTTAATAAGAATTAAATGGGATAGTGCTTATAAAGTGTTTAAAACAGTGTCTGTCTCAAAGAAAGCATTTCATAAATACTAGCTATATTTATCATTATTAATTAGTCACATTTCCTGGGTATTGGGAGGAGTGCAAGCTGCGGTAGAGTTCGTAAATAATGCTGATAATGCCATCTGTAAGAAGAGATTGATGGAGTGAAGCTCCTAGGGCCTCTGATGCTTGATGGTTTCCAGCTTTAGCTCCTCTACTCACTGGCCCGTGGTCTTAGGGTCTAAGGCAACTCCCTTCCCCTGGTTATGCCTTAGTTCCCTCGTTCCTTCACTAATCATTTAAAAGAATTGATCTAGGTCTCTAAGAGCACTAAGCATGCTCTTTGCTGTGACTTGGGAGACCTCAAAAAATTTGTCATTATTCTTCTATCCTGTTTCAATTCCTTGCACTGAAAGTAGAAAAGAATCCATATTAATTTAACTCCCCATGGCTGCAAGTTGAAAGTTTCAAGGGGCCAAATCTGGCACCTTGAGATGAGCTCCAGTCAGTCAGAACCTAATATAAATTGACTGATAAATTTGGAATATGGATGGTATATAAGACAAAAGTCCCTTATCAATGTAAATGTATGAAATGATAAGCGAAGCTGAATGAAGTTGGACATCCCTATCTTTAGTAAATACACACCGAAGTATTTAGGGGTAAAAGGCCATGATGCCTGTAACTTACCCTCAAACAGGTGAAACAATAGATGAATCTGGGTAAAGGATATATGTGGTGACATACTATTTTTGCTTTTGCAACTTTTGTAAGTTAAAAGTTATTTCCAAATAAAAATTTCAAAATAAAACCTAGAGCTGGGTGCTGTGGCTCACTCCTGTAATTCCAGCACTTTGGGAGGTCAAGACGGGCAGATCACAAACTCAAGAAATCAAGACCATCCTGGCCACACAGTGAAACTCCATCTCCACTAAAAATACAAAAATTAGCTGGGCATGGTGGTATGTGCCTGTAGTCCCAGCTACTTAGTAAGCTGCGGCAGGAGAATTGCTTGAACCGGGAGGTGGAAGTTGCAGTGAGCTGAGATGGCACCACTGCACTCCAGCCTGGCAACAGAGTGAGACTCCGTCTCTAAACAAACCTAGGCGCAGTGCGAAGAAAAAGAGGTGAGAACGACTCCTGGACCTACCAAAGCCCATGCTCCCTTGCATCCCATGCCCAGCACCTACATCCTGCTGCCATCGTCGCCACCATGCCCAAGAGAAAGGGTGAAAGGGATGCTGAAGGAGATAAAGTCAAGGTCGGGGACAAACCAGAGAGAAGATCCACGAGGTTGCCTGCTAACATTGTTCCTCCAAAGCCAGAGCCCAAGCCTAAAAAGGCCCCTGCAAAGAAGGGAGAGAAGGTACCCAAAGGGAAAAAGGGAAAAGCTGATGCCGGCAAGGAAGGGAATAACCCTGCAAAAATGGAGAGGCCAAATTAGACCAGGCACTGGAAGCTGAAGGTGCTGGAGATGCCAAGTATAGTGTCTGCATTTTTGAGGACTGTGTACTTCTGCTGACTGTGCAGTCTGAAATATTTTTATCAAGTTATACAAATGCAGAATTTTTATTTTTTTTTTATTTTTTTACTTTTTGGAGACGGAGTTTCACTCATGTTACCCAGGCTGGAGTGCAATGGCGCGATCTCGACTCACCGCAACCTCTGCCTCCTGGGTTCAGGCAATTCTCCTGCCTCAGCCTCCTGAGTAGCTGGGATTATAGGCACACACCACCATGCCCAGCTAATTTTTTGTATTTTTAGTAGAGACGGGGTTTCACCATGTTGACCAGGATGGTCTCGATCTCTTGACCTCGTGATCCACCTGCCTCGGCCTCCCAAAGTGCTGGGATTACAGGCTTGAGCCACCGCGCCCGGCCGGTCTCCATCTCTTGACCTTGTGATCCACCCGCCTTGGCCTCCCAAAGTGCTGGGATTACAGGCGTGAGCCACCGCGCCCGGCCTTGTTTTACCTTTAAATCTATGCTGTGAGCACACAGAACACTTCATTGATATTTTGGGGGGATGGGGCATATATCATTAATAGAAGGTCTCCAAAGCTGGATTGATGTGGGGAAAACATGTTTCCCTTCTAGTTTTGTTTTTTTTGTTTTTTTTTTTTTTAAGATGGGATTTCATCATGTTGGTCAGGCTGGTCTTGAACTCCTGACCTCAGGTGATCCGCCCGCCTTGGCCTCCAATGTGCTTGGATTACAGGTGTGAGCCACCAACCCTTCTAGTTTTGAAAGACTTCCTCTTGGCTCCCAAGAGGAAGGATTCCCTGACATTGACACACATGGCCACCTTGGCAAAAAAGCCTCGTGGCATGGAAAAACAAATTCGTTTTTATGTCCTCTTCTCCCTTTCTACCTTTCAGCATAGACTTAACTCCCTTACAGACATCTGTTGGGACCTGACCCCCAATAATTGGTTACCGGTGTGTCAGGCAATCTGGACTTTCCAGTGATGCCACTAAGATGGCATCCATCAAAAGAGCAGTGGTTCCATCTCTAGATTGTGCATCTTTGGATACATTCTGCCATTTCCATTTCACTTCCTGAAAGTCAGGGCTGGCTCATGAAAAGTTGTTAAACAACATGCTAAATGTGAAATGTCAACCCTCACTCTAAACTTTCCCTGTTCAGAGCATCACATGAAGACTTCATTGGGTTTTATAGTGGCTTTCTAATTTTTGGTAGTTCATTGAAGAAGGAAGTTTGAAGGTTGTTGTATACTGTTAATGATTGTCTGCCCCTATTTTGCCTGAAATACCATGGCTGTTTATGGAAAGTTTTTTTTTTTTTTTAGTTGTGAGATGGAGTCTCACTCTGTCGCCCAGGCTGGAGTGCAGTGGTGCATCTCTGCTCACTGCAACCTCCGCCTTCCGGGTTCAAGCAATTCTCCTGCCTCAGCTTCCTGAGTGGCTGGGACTACAGGCACATGCCAACATGCCTGGCTAGTTGTGTGTGTGTGTGTGTGTGTGTGTGTGTGTGTGTGTGTATTTTTAGTAGACACAGGGTTTCACCATGATGGCCAGGCTAGTCTCGAACTCCTGACCTTGTGATCTGCCCACCTCAACCTCCCTAAGTGCTATGATTACAAGCGTGAGCCACCGTGCCAACTATGGAAAGTATCTTTAATAAAGCTGGATGCAGTTTGAAAACATAGCAAAACAAAACAAAAAACAAACAAAAATCTAGTAAGGGACAAGGAGCTCGTGCCTTCCTTGTTAACCCTTCCTCAACTAACATGAGCACTATAAAGCAAATAGATGAGGTTCTGGGGCAAAAGTTCCCAGGCAAATACTTTGTTATAAAATACTGAGGTCCGAGGAGTATGCAAATCCTATTCAGGCCAATCACTTGGCAGGCTTTTATGACATGTCTTCCATTTCGGTTATGAATAGTTACTAGATAAGGTTTAATTAACCTCTAGGGGCTCACACATTAAATAGCTTGCTCAAGGTTGCCCAGCCAGTATATTGTCAGAACTAGGCTCTGAGTCCAGAGACACCTGTGTCCAAACCTTGGGCTCTTTTCTCCCTCACCCTGACCCTGTGCCAACATGGGCCCTGCCCTGGGGGAATTTACAGTTTACAGGGGACAGTACATACCTATATAAAAAAGAGAGACCAGCCCTTGCATGTAAATCATGAATGGGGCTGTAGAAGCAGCTGTAAAAATAATGGCATCATTACAGAAGATTAAAATGAAGTCAATTTCAGCCACAGAACAGGCTTTGTGTGCTTTCAGCATGGACTCCACAGGCTGTATCTGCAGTTAAAACGAAACCCCCAGGTGTTTTATTAGCAATGTGTTTCAAAGTCATGTAAACATAAGGAAAGAAATGTGCTGGCATTTATTACCACATTTACCTTTTTATATCTTTTTTCTCAAAACATTGTCCTATTGCCACGTCTTATATGATTTTGTCTCCTCCTAGGTTTCCTGCAACCTTACTGAGAATAATAGATATTCTCAGAATGATCTGTACAAGTGTTAACTGAATGATTGATTCCAAGTTCTTCTTTCCTTGGAATTCAGACCGCCTCTTGACAAGTGATGAATGGGCCATCTTAATCTTGTTTGAATCAGAAAGGACCACATAACTGAGGTAAGAGGGGAGCCAGTTTCCTGAGTGTGACAGAGACAACACCCTGTCCATTCAGGTCCCCTCACCAAAAGCTTTTTTTTTTTTTTTTTTTTTTTTTGAGACAGAGTCTCACTCTGTTGCTGAGGATGGAGTGCAGTGGTGCCATCTCTGCTCACTGCAACCTCAGCCTCCCGGATTCCAGGGATTCTTCTCCCTCAGTCTCCTGACTAGCTGGGATTACAGGCATGCACACCAGCTAATTTTTGTATTTTTAGTAGAGATGGGGTTTTACCACGTTGGCCAGACTAGTCTCAAATTCCTGGCCTCAAGTGATCCACCTGCCTCAGCCTCCCAAAGTGCTGGGATTACAGGTGTGAGCCGCCATGCTCAGCCACCAGAGTATTTATTTATTTATGAGAGGAAGTTTCACCCTGCCACCCAGGCTGGGGTGTAGTGACACGATCTCAGCTCACTGCAACCTCCACCTCCAAAGTTCAAGCGATTCTCCTGCCTCAGCCTCCCAAGTAGCTGGGATTATACGCGCCCACCACCATGCCTGGTAGTTTTTTGTATTTTTAGTAGCGATGCAGTTTCACCATGTTGGCCAGGATCATCTCAAACTCCTGACCTGAGGCGATCCAACCACCTTGGCCTCCCAAAGTTCTGGGATTACAGGCATGAGCCACCGCACCCAGCCTTACTTATTTATTTATTTTTTTGAGATGGAATTTCACTCTTGTTGCCTAGGCTGGAGTGCAGTGGTATGATCTTGGCTCACTGCAACCTCCGTCTCCCAGATCAAGAGATTCTCCTGCTTCAGGCTCCCAAGTACCTGGGATTACTGGTGTGCACCACCATGCCTGGCTAATTTTATATTTTTAGTAGAAATGGGGTTTCACCACGTTGATTAGGCTGGTCTCAAACTCCTGACCTCAAGTGATCCACCCATCTCGGCCTCACAAAATGCTGGGATTACAAAGGTGAGCCATGACGCCTGGCTGCCAGAAGCTTTTAAACAGGCTAACTGGTATCTGTAAGAATAAACCTCTAGAACAAAAGGAAATTTAAAAACAAACAAACAAAAAGAAACCTTTCTGAGTGTGTTCTTTTTTTTTTTTTTTTTTTTTTTTTTTTGAGACAGAGTTTCGCTCTTGTTACCCAGGCTGGAGTGCAATGGCATGATCTTGGCTCACCGCAACCTCCGCCTCCCGGGTTCAGGCAATTCTCCTGCCTCAGCCTCCTGAGTAGCTGGGATTACAGGCACGCGTCACCATGCCCAGCTAATTTTTTGTAGTTTTAGTAGAGACGGGGTTTCACCATGTTGACCAGGATGGTCTCGATCTCTTGACCTCATGATCCACCCGCCTCGGCCTCCCACAGCGCTGGGATTACAGGCTTGAGCCACCGCACCCGGCCTTCTGAGTGTGTTCTTAAGGGCAAATTCCCTTCTCTGAGCCCCAGTTTTCTAACCTGAAAGATGGGATTAGTAATATTCATACGCCAATTTCTTACGAAGACTCGGTGAGGTAATATACATGAAAGAAGCTACACTCTGGAATACATGGGCACCTGGGAGTAGTACCTGCAGTAAGAGTGGTAATAGTACAGGCAATAATCACCATTTCTTGAATGCAATCTGTGCCAGGCATTATGCAGAGTATTTGATACACGGTGTTAGGGAGATGCTATAGAAGCGCGTGCTTGAATGTAGCCTCTGGAGTTAGCAGCCTGGGGTCCAATCCTGGATCTGTCATTTATTAGCTATGATCTAGAGCAAAGCATTAAACCTACCTCTACCTAGCCTCCTGCCTGTACAGTGAGGATAATAACAGTGCCTACTAAATAGAACTGCCAAGTAACTGTGTAAAATATTTAGTACAGTGCCAGGTAAACTGTAAGAGTGTGGGAGTTGTTTGCTACTTTCAGCTCATTCGGTCATCACAGCAAAGCTCAGAGTCTAAAACTGTTATTATTCTTGTTTTATAGGAGAGACAGCTGAGGGTCAGAGAGAGTGAGTCCTGCCCAGAGTTTCTTTCTTTCTTTCTTTTTTTTTTTTTTTTTAGAGATGGGGTTTCACCATGTTGGCCAGGATGGTTTCGATCTCTTGACCTCGTGATCCACCCGTCCTGGCCTTCCAAAGTGCCTGGATTACAGGCGTGAGCCACCGCACCTGGCCTTGACCAGAGTTGCATGGCTAGTCCTCCACAAAACCAGAACCGAACCTGACCTTGAGACTGATTGACTCCAAATTCCCTGTAAGTTCTTTTTTTGTTCTGTTTTTTTGAGAGAGGGTCTTGCTCTGTTGCCCTGGCTAGAGTGCAGTGGTGATCTCGGCTCACTGCAGCCTCCACCTCATTGGCTTAAGCAATCTTCCCACTCCCATCTCCCAGGTAGCTGGGACCACAGGTGCACGCCACCACACCCAGCTAACTTTTTGTATTTTTTGTGGAGACAGAGTCTTCCATGTTGCCCAGGCTGGTCTTGAACTCCTGGGTTCAAGCAATCCTCTTGCCTCAACCTTCCAAAATGCTGGGATTATATGGATGAGCCACTGTGCCTGGGCCCCTGCTTGTTCTTAACCACCTCACCAGGCTGCCATGCTGCACAACTCTAGCGTCCATTCTCATTGTATTACTATTATTATAATTGAGATGGATTCTTGCTCTGTCACCAGGCTGGAGTACAGTGGCGTGATCTCAGCTCACTACAACCTCCGCCTCGCGGGTTCAAGCAATTCTCCTGTCTCAGCCTCCTGAGTAGCTGTATAATATGTAGATTATATGCACATAGATATTATTTTTTTCTTTTTTTGAGACAGAGTTTTGCTCTTGTTGTCCAGGCTGGAGTGCAATGGCATGATTTCAGCTCACAGCAACCTCCACCTCTCAGGTTCAAGAGATTCTCCTGCCTCAGATGCCCAAGTAGCTGGAATTACAGGTATTCTCCACCACACAGGAATAATTTTATATTTTTAGTAGAGAGGGGGTTGCTCCATGTTGGTCAGGCTGGTCTTGAACTCCTAACCTCAGGTGATCCACCTCCCTTGGTCTCACAAAGTGCAAGGATTACAGGAGTGAGCTACCTCGCCGAGCCGCACATAGACATTATTAAAGAATGACACGAACCCAAGTAGAAACCAAAGTTTAAATGCTTTTCTGCAGCCCCACTGTGGGTCAGGCAAACCTCTTGAGGGACCACTGCTCCAAACCAGTAATGTGCAGTGTGACAGGCAGGATCATCAGCATTCAGATTGCCTGAAGGCAATATTAAAAATGCACATTCATAACTGCCTCCCTCACCCATCAGAATCTCCTCAGAGAGTCAGAAATCAGCATTTAAAAGGTACCCCCAGGTGAATCACAAACTTAGAAATTTTAGTAGATTTTCAAGGCCTTAGGTCTAAACCTGGCTTATATATCCCTAGCCACTTATCCTTTCTGAGCCTCAATGTGTTCATTTGTAAATGAAGATAACAAGACCCATTCTCAAGGGAGATGTATGTAAAGGTGCCTATCATACACTGTTTTTTCAAACGTTAGAAAAATATGGCCTATAGTAAGAAATACATTTTATATCACCACTAGTATAAACATATATCTGTCTATGTATATATAACTGCAGTAAATTCTATAATAATACTCTCGAGCCATGGCTCATGCCAGTAATCCCAGCACTTTGGGAGGCTGAGGTGGGCGGATCATGAGGTCAGGAGTTTGAGATCAGCCTGGTCAACATGTTGAAACCCCGCTTCTACGAAAAATACAAAAATTAACCAGACGTGGTGGCATGAGCCTATAATCCCAGCTACTCAGGAGGCTGAGGCAGGAGAATTTCTCGAACTCGGGAGGCAGAGGTTGCAGTGAGCCAAGATCGCACCACTGCACTCCGGCCTGGGTGACAGAGTGAGACTCCATCTCAAACAAACAAACAAAACAAAACAAAAACAATACTCTCACTCTTTCTATGGGCAGTGCCCCATGAGAGTTTCTGGTTTATTCTATTTTGATTCATTTGAGGAAAAAATGCTGCTAGGGATCCTGGGTGGCTTTTCTGAATAATAGTGGCCTTTATAACATTCTTGTGCATATGTGACTTCACTGTAGTTTGGATCTTCATGATAACCAAGGGAGGTGAGAGGTAAAAAGCGGAGGTGCAGAGGGGAAGGAGGGATCTATGGATTTGAGTCTGGGATCTTTTGTTTTGTTTTGTTTTGTTTTGTTTTGAGACATAGTCTCTCTCTGTTACCTAGGCTGGAGGGCAATGGCATGATCTTGGCTCACTGCAACCTCCGCCTCCCAGGTTCAAGCGATTCTCCTGCCTCAGCCTCCTGAGCAGCTGGGATTACAGGCATGCACTACTATGCCTGGCTAATTTTTATATTTCTAGTAGAGATGGGGTTTCATCATGTTGGCCGGGCTGGTCTTGAATTCCTGACCTCTAGTGATCCACCCACCTTGACATTCCAAAGTGCTGATATTACAGGCATGAGCCACTGCGCCCAGCCTGGACTGGGGTCTTAACCTTGGCTCACATCACTCTGTGCTGTCCCCTGGTGTCACCCTAGCCGCACCTCACAAACAGGTCCCAGTAGGTTTCTTGGAGACTGAGTGAGGCCTGGGTCATTTTCCTTTTTGAGGGTCCTGGTTTTGTTTGTTTGTTTGTTTTAATGGAAATAGTGCCAAAGAGAGAGAGAACTATTATATTTCACAAATCAATGCCCTGAACATACAAACACATCAACTGCAATGAGGACACATGCTTGGAGATGATGTCAGAAGCCTAGGTTTAAGACAGTTCATGATGTGGGACCATGTCTTAATAATCCTCTTGTGTCAGGCCGGGCGCGGTGGCTCAAGCCTGTAATCCCAGCACTTTGGGAGGCCGAGGTGGGTGGATCATGAGGTCAAGAGATCAAGACCATCCTGGTCAACATGGTGAAACCCCGTCTCTACTAAAAATACAAAAACATTAGCTGGGCATGGTGGCGCGTGCCTGTAATCCTAGCTACTCGGGATGCTGAGGCAGGAGAATTGCCTGAACCCAGGAGGCGGAGGTTGCGGTGAGCCGAGATCGCGCCATTGCACTCCAGCCTGGGTAACAAGCGTGAAACTCTGTCTCAAAAAATAAATAAATAAATAAATAAAAATAAAATAATCCTCTTGTGTCTCTCTCCCTTGATTGGTGAGGGGTCCTCACCAATCCAAATCCTCACCATGCCAAACTTGTTTCACATGAATTTAGCGGGATGGAGGTTGCAGGTGAAAATGCAGGAGCGAGTTCCCTGGAGGGTGAGGATGAAAGCCAGCCATCTATGAGCCAAGGTAGAAGAGAAGATAAAGAAGGAGAATGAATGAGTATAAAAGTGGTTCCCCACAGCATGGCTCTGAAAGGTAGGTGAGAACCAGGGTTAGTAATAGCATGGGTTGCTTGAAGGAGTACTGAGATAAGATAAGCGAGATTGAGGATGTAGAAAATGATAAGATGTCTAATAGACAAGGCTGAATTTAAAGACACAGAAGAAATTAAAATGCAGAGAGATGGGAAAACACGAACACACAGACTATGAGAAATCAGTGTCTTATATAAAAAGCACTTTTTTTTTTTCCCAGAATCAGATGTAATAGGTGAACTGTATCACTGGGCAACCAAATAATATGTGAGGAAAATGTCTCCTCATAAGATTTTTGTGGCCAGGTGTGGTGGCTCACGCCTGTAATCCAAGCACTTTGGAGGCCAAGGCGGGCGGATCACCTGAGTTTGGGAGTTCAAGACCAGCCTGACCAACATGGTGAAACCCCGTCTTTAAATAAATAAATAAATAAATAAAAAAGAATAAGATTTTTGTGTGGTGGCTCACGCCTGTAATCCAAGCACTTTGGAGGCCAAGGCAGGCGGATCACCTGAGGTCGGGAGTTCAAGACCAGCCCAACCATCATGGTGAAACCCCGTCTTCATAAAAAAAAATAAAAATAAAGATTTTTGTAAGGTCAATCTGCAGAGGACATTAAGAAACATATGAATCATGTCCTCCAGGTTTAATCTATATTATTGCAAATGACAGGCTCTCCTTTTTAAAGGATGATTAATATTCCATTGTGCATAAGCATATATATATATATATATATATATGTATAAAACAATTCCCTTTTTGTTGTTGTTGTTGCTGTTTGAAATGGAGTTTCACTCTTGTTGTTCAGGCTGGAATGCAGTGGCTTGATCTTGGCTCACTGCAACCTCCACCTCCCAGGTTCAAGCGATTCTCCTACCTCAGCCTCCCAAGTAGCTGGGATTACAGGCATGTGCCACTACCTCCAGCTAATTTTTGTATTTTTAGTAGAGACAGGGTTTCACCATGTTGGTCATGCTGGTCTTGAACTCCTGACCTCAGGTGATCCACAAGCCTCGGCCTCCCAAAGTGCTGGGATTATAGGTGTGAGCCATTGCACCTAGCGGATCACAATTTCTTAATTCATTCATTCCTCACTGGACACATAGGTTGTTTCTATATCTTGGCTATCATGAATAATGCTGCAATGAACATAGATATCTCTCTGAGGTGCTGCTTTAATTTCCTTTGGTATATATCCAACAGAGGGATTGCTACACAGGTGAACCTGGAGGATACTGTGCTAAGTGAAACAATCCAGGCTACACACACAAAAAAAGACTGCATGATCTCACTTATAAGTAAATCTTTTAAAAAGTCAAATATAGGCCAGGTGAGATGGATCATGTCTGTAATCTCAGCACTTTGGGAGGCCGAGGCTGGTGGATCACTTGAGGTCAGGAGTTCAAGATCAGCCTGGCTAACATGGTGAAATCCTGTTTCTATTAAAAATGAAAACATTAGCCGGGTGTGATGGCATATGCCTGTAATCCCAGCTACTCTGGAGGCTGGGGCAGGAGAATTGCTTGAACCCAGGAGGCAGATGTTGCAGTGAGCCGAGATCGTGCCATTGCACTCTAGCCTAGGTGACAGAGCGAGACTCCGTCTCAAGAAAAATTAAATACACAAAAACAGAGTAGAACATGGCAGTTACCAGGAGCAGAGAAAAGGGGAGAAGTGGGTCAAATGGTACAAACTTTCAGTTATGTAGTAAGTCTAGAGCTCTAATATGCTTCATGAGGACTGTAGTTAATAATACTGTATTGTAGGCTGAGCATGGTGGCTCATTTTTGTAATTCCAGTACTTTGGGAGGCTAAGGTGGGGAATCACTCGAGGTCAGGAGTTCAAGAACAGCCTGGCCAACATGGTAAAACCCAGTATCTACTAAAAATATAATAAATTAGCTGGGCGTAATGGTGTGCGCTGTAATCCCAGCTACTCAGGAAGCTGAGGCAGGAGAATTGCTTAAACCTGGGAGGCAGATGTTGCAGTGAGTCGAGATTACACCACTGCACTCCAGCCTGGGCAACAGAGCAAGACTCCGTCTCTAAATACATAAATAAACAAACCTGTATTGTATATTGAAAATTTGCTGAAAAGTAAATTTTAAGTGCTCTTACCACATGCACACCTGCACGCACACACACACACACACACACACACACACACACAAAGATAACTATGAAAGATGATGGATAGAATATTTGCCTGACTGTAGTAATTAGTTCACTGTTTATATGTGTATCAAAGCATCATATTGTATACTTTTTTTTTTTTAATGTAATAGACGGGGTTTTACCATGTTGGTCAGGCTGGTCTTGAACTTCCGACCTCAGATGATCTGCCCGCCTTGGCCTCCAAAGTGCTTGGATTACAGGAGAGAGCCACCATGCCCGGCCATATTGTATACTTTATTTATATCTTTTTAAATTGAGACAGGGTCTTGCTCTTTCGCCTGGGCTGGAGTGCAGTGGCATGATCTTGGCTCACTGCAGCATCTTCTCCTGGGCTTAAGCGATTCTCCTGCCTCAGCCTCATGAGTAGCTGGGATTACAGGCGTCCACCACCACACCTGCTAATTTTTGTATTTTTAGTAGAGATGGGGTTTCGCCATGTGGGCCAGGCTGGTCTTGAACTCCTGGTCTCAGCTGATCCACCCACCTGAGCCTCCCAAAGTGCCAGGATTACAAGTGTAATCCACTGTGCTCAGCCTATGTTATATACTTTAAATATATAATTTTAAAAATAAAATTAATAGATTAAGTAGACTAAAGAGACATAGCAAATTTTTTAAAAAGAAAAATTATTATGTTTAGAGATGCCTAACTGGATGATAATGCAAGTGAGTGCCGTAGAAGTGAGAACCAAGCTGGGCATAGTGGTGTGTGCCTGCGGTCCCAGCTATATGGGAGGCTGAGGCAGGAGGATTGCTTGAGCCCAGGAGGTTGAAGTTGAAGTAAACTGTGATTGTACCACCACACTCTAGTCTGGGTTAGAGGGTGAGACCCTATCTCAAAACATATAAAATAAAATAAAATAAAATAAAATAAAATAAAAAAGAAATAAAAGTGAGAACCATAGTTACTTTTGGAGGAGGGTTGGAGCCATGATTGGGATGGGTTTGGTAGACAGTTACTGGAATGACTGACAAATTCCTTCCCTCCCTCCTTCCCTCCTTCCTTCCTTCCTCCCTCCCTCCCTTCCTTTTTTCCTTTCTTTCTAAATTAGAGACTGGTCTAGCTACCTTAGCCAGGCTGGTCCCAAACATGAGGCCTCTAGCGATCCTTCTGCCTCAGCCTCCCAAAGTACTGAGATTACAGGCATGAGCTGCTGTGCCAGGCCAAAGTTCTATTTCCTGATTGGAGTGGTGGTTAAAAGGAGATGTGCCTCGTAATAATTCACTAAGCCGAGTTGTGTGGTTTCTCAGCTTTAGACAAGACTAAAAATATCAAAAGTAGTACCCTGGTATTTTATGTGCATGTGGCTTGAAGCTCAGACACCAATACAACAGGTAAGAGCCAGTGACTGTGGTACTTGACACCCTAGCACATTTGCAGCTGTCTTCCTTCCTCACAATACCACCAGGAAGGAGAACCTGTAGCCTGACATAAGAGAAATGACAAAGGACTTGGAATCAGGTAGTCCTGGGCTAAAGTCTGCTGTTTACACTTTTGACTGGTTGCCTTTTATTTAATAGCTGTGTAATGTTGTGCAGGTTGGCCAGTCCCACAGAGCTTCAATTTCCTCCTGTATCAAATAGGGATAACAGATTGCGTGGATTAGATAAGAGTGTGCGATGTACACCGTAGATGCTCAAGTGATGCTATTACCGTAATTATTTTTATGAGTCAAAGAACAAGTTGACCAGGTTCTAGGACCTGGAAACTGCGTGTGAATCTGCTGCCATGTGGGCTCACTGTCCTGATTATTCCCATAGTTGCTCTAAACCCCAAACAAGGGTCTGTTCTCCTGCTGCTGGCTGCCTTCCCATGAAAGACAGGCCCCAGCAGGAAAGCAATGGCTCATGCTTTTGAGTGCTAGAAGCATGTGACCATCTTTGAGATGTCTTCCCTTGCACATCAATGACTGAATCAATAGTCAATGAGTGTTAGGAAATCAATGAGTCATACTCTCAGCACTGAAGACAGTGATAAAAACTTCGTCATTGACTAGTCCTTTTCCATCTGGGGTTCTGAAATTGGGTGGCACTGTTTTATCTGCTGGAAGCCTTCTGCTATCCTAGGTCCAGTTTCAGCCAACACCGCTGACACCACCAGCACTCACTCTACCTCTCTAAAGACAAGCCTGGGTGTCATCCTCCTCTTCCAGGCGCATTTGGCAATGCCTGGAGACACTCTGGTTTCATAGCGTGGAGGATGCTACTGGGATCTCATAGGTAGAGACTAGGGATGCTGCTAAATACACTGCATCACACAAGACAGCTCCCCATAGCAAGGGGTTACCTGGACTCAAATGTCAATAGGGCCAAGGTTGAGAAATCCTGGTCTAGAGGGAAGTGGGCAGAGACTTGGAGTCCACAACCTCCAGGTCCTGCCCAGGTGCCTTGGTAGGCATCCAGTTCACAGACAGCATGCTTGAGGCCCCAGGAGGTCATATGACTTGGCAAAGTCATGTAGGTGACAGGGTGATGGTTTCTGACTCAAAGGCTCATTCTAGATTAGAGATCTGCCTCCTCAAGACTGCCTGATAATTGAGGTCTAGACCTTCAAAGTATAGCCTGAACCACAGGAAAGAGGTCCTGGCTTTCTCTTGCCTTGTGAGCTGCTCATAGCACAGCCTTTCAGCAGCTGTCCTTCCATGACTCTGAGATGATCCAGCCTGAGTTAGGCACACAGGCCATCCCAGTTTCCTCTTGCTTTTTTTTTTTTTTTTTTTTTTTTTTTTGAGACGGGGTTTCTCTCATGTTACCCAGGCTGGAGTGCAATGGCGCGATCTCGACTCACCGCAACCTCCGCCTCCTGGGTTCAGGCAATTCTCCTGCCTCAGCCTCCTCAGTAGCTGGGATTACAGGCACACGCCACCATGCCCAGCTAATTTTTTGTAGTTTTAGTAGAGACGGGGTTTCACCATGTTGACCAGGATGGTCTCGATCTCTTGACCTCGTGACCCACCCGCCTCGGCCTCCCAAAGTGCTGGGATTACAGGCTTGAGCCACCGCGCCCGGCCTCATGCTGCTTTTTCAATGGCTCCATCATCCTCACACTCTTACTCGTCACCCCGCCTTTGTTTACCCATTCCCAAATATGGTGCCCATTCTACCTGGATATACCAGAGGATTTTATGAGGATAAAAGGATGACTGATTTTCACTTGAGTACTTAGGTATTTATTTTAATGTATATTAGGAAAAAAAAAAGCAGCCAGCAAACCCGTCATATACTTTGTCTTTTTTTTTTTTTTTTTTTTTTTTGAGACACTTTTGCTCTTGTCGCCCAGGCTGAAGTGCAATGGCACGATCTCGGCTCACTGCAACCTCCGCCTCCTAGGTTCAAGTGATTCTCCTGCCTCAGCCTCGTGAGTAGCTGGGATTACAGGCACCCACCACTATTCCCGGCTAACTTTTTGTATTTTTAGTAGAGACAGGGTTTCACCATGTTGGTCAGGCTGGTCTTGAACTCCTGACCTCAGGTGATCCACCACCTCGGGCTCCCAAAGTGCTGGGATTACAGGCATGAGCCACTGCACCCAGCCTACTATGTTTTTTAAAATATATTTAAATTCTAAATATAGTCCAATATAAATATTACATAACTATTGTACAGGTGGTAATCTTATGGAGTAAAAATCATGAAGGCGGATGCACAGACATGAAGTCCGTCTTCATTCAAGCTTTTTCCCTGGCTTGATGCCCTTCTCCCTGCCTGACCTCTGTGTGTGTCCACTCACTGTACCCCATGCCTGGCTAATGCCCACTCATCCTTGAACACCCAGTTCAGACTTTCATTCCTCTAGAAGCTTCTCTCCTCTGCGAATCCTTGGAGGCAGGACACATAGCTAAAGTTAATTCAGAAGTAAGACCGCCTAGCATAGAGCCATATTAAGTGGAGGCTCTGAGGAGCTATAGTTGTTGAACTTGCAAGACATGGACCACTGCTTTCTTTTCTTTCCTTTTTTCTTTTTCTTTTTTGAGATGGAGTCTCGCTCTGTTGCCGGGATGGAGGGAGTGCAGTGGCGCGATCTCGACTCACTGCAACCTCCACCTCCCAGGTTCAAGCGATTCTCCTGCCTCAGCCTACTGAGTAGCTGGGATTATAGACATGAACCACCACGCCCAGCTAATTTTTGTATTTGTAGTAGAGACAGGGTTTCAACATATTGCTCAGGATGGTCTCGATCTCCTGACCTCATGATCTGCCCGCCTTAGCCTCCCAAAGTGCTGGGATTCCAGGCGTGAGCCACCATGCCAGGTGGAGCACTGCTTTCTACTGTGAAGTTCTAGTTTCCCATTCAGCTCAGCCTGAGACACAAGCTTCTGGCCAGAATGGAGTCTTAGTAACAAGCCAGGGCACGCGCACAATGCAACCTCATCCCTGAACAGAAACCAAGCACTATGCAGCCTCCTATACTAACCTGTCACTATATGCCAGGAAGTCTCTGACTTTGGGACTGGAAGACCTGGATCTGTTTGAGTTCAGCCAAAACAGTTTCATTCTCTAAGCGTCAGTTTCCCTATTTATAAAATGAAAGGCGTGAGCACCACTCACCTCCTAAGGTTGCCATGAGTTTTGAGCTGAGTAAATGGATGTGAAAGGACTTTGGAAACCATAAAGCACTTTTGAGTGAATGGAAGGGGTTGTTGTTTTTAAGCACTTAAATGAGAACAGCCGGATACTGTGGAGTTTTCAGTACGATGCTGTGTAACCAGAATAAACAGAGTGCATGTTCCTGCATCTTTACATACATGCATGCACACACTTTGACTACAGAATGTGGCTTT
Organism: Sapajus apella; assembly: GCF_009761245.1. Classification (NCBI taxonomy): domain Eukaryota; kingdom Metazoa; phylum Chordata; class Mammalia; order Primates; family Cebidae; genus Sapajus; species Sapajus apella. Next base: position 13,611,702 of record NW_022436986.1, on the reverse strand, counting down.
AGACCTCTCTGAGATGCTGTAAAATACAGCACACACAGCAGCTCATGGAGGATATTAGGGCTTGGGGTTTAGAAGGGCAAAGCCTGAGAGAAGAGGTGTATGATCAAAATCCAGAGACAACTTCTTTCCTTCAGACTCTCAACAGCCCCTGCTGGAGCAGCACCTCTGTGCCAGGCTCTGGCAGCACTGGAGATAAAGGATGTATCTCTGTTCCCAACAAGTGTCAATTCCAACAGGGAGAACCTGCATGTGAATAAGCCCCTCCATGCAAGGTGACGGGGGCTAGCACTCAGCAACACACAGGATTCTGCAGAAACCCTGAGATTTAACCCCAAGTTCTGGAGAGGAAAAGTTCACTACAAGACAGAATGAGAAGGAGGCTGTTTTAAGATGAAAAAAATGAACCACTACTTGAGTAATCACCTTATATATGATTCACAAGAAAAATATGTCTTTATTTTTCAAAGGGCTTTTTATTTTTATATTTATTTATTTATTTATTTATTTATTTTTTTTTTTTTGAGACGGAGTTTCGCTCTTGTTACCCAGGCTGGAGTGCAATGGCACGATCTTGGCTCACCGCAACCTCCGCCTCCCGGGTTCAGGCAATTCTCCTGCCCCAGCCTCCTGAGTAGCTGGGATTACAGGCACACACCACCATGCCCAGCTAATTTTTTGTATTTTTAGTAGAGACGGGGTTTCACCATGTTGACCAGGATGGTCTCGATCTCTTGACCTCGTGATCCACCAGCCTCGGCCTCCCACAGTGCTGGGATTACAGGCTTGAGCCACCGCGCCCGGCCCTTATTTATTTATTTTTGAGACAGAGTCTCACTCTGTTGCACAAGCTGGAGTGCAGTGGCACAATCTCCACTCACTGCAACCTCCACATCCCGGGTTCAAGCCATTCTCCTGCCTCAGCCTCCTGAATAGCTGGGATTACAGGCACGTGTGCCACCATGTCTGGCTAATTTTTGTATATTTTTAGTACAGACAAGGTTTCACCATGTTGGTTGGGCTGGTCTTGAACTCCTGACCTTAGGTGATCCACACGCCTTGGCCTCCCAAAGTGCTGGAATTATAGGTGTGAACCACTGCATCTGGCCCAGAGGGTTTTCTTAAATTAAGAGATAGGACCTTACTACACTGCCGTGGCTATTCACAGGCATGGTCATAAATCACTGCAGCCTTGAACTCCTGGGTTCAACCCATCCTCTTACCTCAGCCTCCCATGTAGTAGGGACTACAGGTGACCACCACCACACCTAACTTTCCAGTGGGTTTTTTAAAAATATTATTTATTTATTTATTTATTTTTTATAAAGATGGGGTTTCATCATGTTGGGCAGGCTAGTCTTGAACTCCTGATCTCAAGTGATCCACCCACCTCGGCCTCCCAAAGTGCTAGGATTACAGGCGTGAGCCACAGCACCCGGCCTCCAGTGGGTTTTAAAATGACCTAAGTGTTTAAGGAGAGGAACAGGCTGACACTGAGAGGCATGACTAAATCGTGAGCCCTCCTTGAGGACTGGGGTTGTGTCTTGTATTCCCAGCCTATGGCCCTGTGTGAAGCACCACACTTTGTACAGTGGTCAAAGCTGTTGATTAATATAAGGTCGGTATCAGGACACTCTGACAGCTTCAGCCAGCCAACAAACACTGACATGCCAAGTCCTGTGCAGGGCACTGGGGGTGGGAGAGGATGGGAGGATGCACACTAGCTAGAAGTCAGGAAGCCAAATTGCAAATAGTCGCCCGATAGCGGGTTGGCGGAGGTGATGGTGCCTCCACCTGGGCAGAGAGCAACAGGGGGCCCTGCACAGAAGACGACATCTGACAATGATGAAACGTTCCACGCCTGCCAACCATGGCCTCCTCTGCATCATATCCCTGGTGCCACCATCCGAGACCCAGAGGAACCAGGAGCTGATTCCATGGCTTTGCTCTACTTGGTATTTCTGGGTTCCTACATTTCATACCCCGTCAACACTTTGATCTCCTCTAGAGCAAGGACAAATTCTTTTTTGTTTTTGTTTTTGAGACAGAGTCTCACTCTGTCGCCCAGGCTGGAGTGCAGTGGTGTGATCTCGGCTCCGCCTCCCGGGTTCAAGCAATTCTTCTACCTCAGCCTCCCGAGTACCTGGGACTACAGGCGTGTGCCACCACATCCAGCTAAATTTTGCATTTTAGTAGAAACGGGGTTTCACCATGTTGGCCAGGGTGGTCTCGACCTCTTGACCTTGTGATCCACCTGCCTTGGCCTCCCAAAGTGCTGGGATTACAGGCATGAGCCACCGCACCTGGTCAGGACCAATTCTTTATCTCCAAATCTCTGGAACAGAGTAGGAACTGAGAATGGGTGCTGAATGAATGAAAGATTGAAGCAGTATTAGATATCTAATAGAATTACTCCAGGGACCTTGTTGTATTCTCAAGAGTTACAAGGGGGCCGGGCACGGTGGCTCATGCCTGTAATCCTAGCACTTTGGGAGGCTGAGGCAGGTGGATCACTTGAGGTCAGGGGTTTGAGACCAGCCTGACCAATGTGTCGAAACCTCATCTCTACTAAAAATACAAAAATTAGCTGGGCGTGTTGGCACATGCCTGTAAACCCAGCTACCAGAGAGTCTGAGGCAGGAGAATTGCTTGAACCCAGGGGTTGGAGGTTGCAGTGAATGGAGATCATACCACTGTGATCCAGCCTGGGCAACAGAGTGAGACTCCGTCTCAAAAAAAAAAAAAAAAAAGAGTTACAAGCGGCTCTAATTTAGATCTCACTTATTTAATTTATTTGAGCATTTCTACTAGGCTCTTCTGCATTAAAAAAAAATCGTGATGGCCAGGCGCCATGGCTCATGCCTGTAATCCTAGCCCTTTGGGAGGCTGAGGTGGGTAGATTACCTGAGGTCAGGAGTTTGAGACCAGTCAGACCAACATGGTGAAACCCCACCTCAAAAAACAAAACAAAAAAAATCGTGGTTAGGCATGGTGTAATCCAAGCACTTTGGGAGTCTGAGGTGGGAGGATTGCTTGAGGTCAGGAGTTCAAGACCAATCTGGGTAACATGGGGAGACCCTGTCTGTATTTAAAATTTTTAAAAAAATTAATTAGTAGTATTAGGAGGCAATATATGTATAGCGCATACAAAAGCTACATGTACTACATATATAAGTTAAATATATATGTTTTAGATAAAAATTATATAAATTATATATTTTATATAATAAAAAATGAATACATATAAACCCCAAGTTGAGGATTAGAACATTTCTAGTGCTATTGCATCCACTGGGGTGAGTCTTTCCTAACTCATGCCCTAGAAGACCCCCTCACCAGACTACCCCCATGGCCACTATCCTGTGTTTGCGTTCCCTTTATTTTTTTATTTTTTTGAGACGGAATCTTGCTCTTGTTGCCCAGGCTAGAGTGCAATGGCATGATCTTGGCTCACTTACAACCTCTCCCTCCCAGATTCAAGCAATTCTCCTGCCTCAGCCTCTGGAGTAGCTGGGATTACAGACTCGTATCACCATATCCCGCTAATTTTTGTATTTTCATTAGAGATGAGGTTTCACCATGTTGGCCAGGCTGATCTCAAACTCGTGACCTCATGATCCACCTGCCTTGGCTTCCCAAAGTGCTGGGATTACAGGCGTGAGCCACCACGCCCAGCCCTTTATTTTTTAATGGGTTAACTCCAAATGTATTTGTAAGAAAACAATCTATTATTTCATTGTTTTTTTTTCTTTTTCTTTCTTTTTTTTTTTTTTTTTGAGAGGGAATCTCACTCTGTCACCTAGGATGGAATGCAGTGGCATGATCTCGGCTCACGGCAAACTCCACCTCCTGGATTCAAGTGATTCTTCTGCCTCAGCCTCCTGAGTAGCTGGGATTACAGGTGCCTGCCCCTACACCTGGCTAATTTTTGTATTTTCAGTAGAGACAGGGTTTTGCCATTTAGCCAGGCTGGTCTCAGATTCCTGACCTCAGATGATCCGGCTGCCTTGTCCTCCCAAAATGCTTGGATTACAGGTGTGAGCCACTGTGCCCAGCCTTTTTTGCTAATTTTAAGCTTTATAAAAAGGCATATTATAATCTCTTAAAATTTTATTGAGGCATAGTTGATATATTAAAAATTGCACATTTTTAATGTGTACATCTGGGTGAGTTTGGCCATAAGCAAGTACCTGTGCTACTATCACAACTAAGGTTTTAAACACATTCATTACCTCCAAATACTTCCTGGTATACCTTTTTGTCTGTATGTAGTAAGAAGAGTTAGACATGAAATCCCTTCTCCTAATAGAAAGCGCACAACACCATGCTGTTAACTGTACGTGCTGTGGTGTACAACAGATCTCTAGAACTTATTCATCTTGCATAACCCAAACCTTATACCCACTGAGCAACAATTCTCCATTTCCCCTTCCCCAGCCCCGTCAACCACTGCTCTACTCTCTGTTTCTATGAGCTTGACTATTTTAGATGCCTCATGTAAATCAGATCGTGTAGCAGTTTTCTTTTTTTGCTCTCTTTCCCTCCCTTCCTCCCTTCCTTCCTTCTTTTCCTTCCTAAAACAGAAGGGAAATGCCATAACTTATTGTACTGAGACCAGGCTTACATTTTTTTTTTTACAAGCATTCCTCAATTAATAAAATGGGGTGTCATATTGTGGTTAGGATCATATGCTTTGGGATGAGATCCTCCTGGGCTTCAGGATTAAATGAATCAATGTATATAAATGATTTAGCACAATACCTAGCCCACAGAAAATTTGCAGTAATTCCTGGCTGGTATTCATACTCATACCCGTCTGCAGGAGTCACTATTTTTATCCGCGATTTACAGACTAGAAAATGGAGGCACAGAGCAATTGTATAGTCTGCCCACGGTATACAGTAACCTAGGATTTGAGGCTTCCTTGACAAGCCCAAGCCCCTAACTACTTCTCATAATCACAGTTGGAAGATGAAAGCTGAAGGGAAAGTATGAGAGGAAGTATTTTCTCCTTTTATGTCTGCTGGACATTTGGCCAAATCACTGTGGCCTGTGCCTAGGTCTATATTTTATCTCTTTTCAAATACAAACTCTCAGATAGAAAAGCCTGGCCATCTATGCATGTGGCATCTAGTGATTTCGTGGTATAATAGGGGACAAAGGATGTATTTAAATGACCAGAATGGCTCATTTAGGAGAAATCTTCTAAGAGCCATTGCCTCTCTCTGTCCTTCCCCTACCCCCTCTTTTTTTTTCTTTTTTTGAGATAGAGTCTTGCTCTGTTGCCCAGGCTGGAGTGCGGCGGCACAATCTCTGCTTACTGCAGCCCTGTATGCTCACTGCTACCTCCGTCTCCCAGGTTTAAGTGATTCTCCTGCTTCAGCCTCCCAAATAGCCAGGATTATAGGCACGTGCCACCTTGCCCGGCTAATTTGTATATTTTTAATAGAGAGGTTTTACCATGTTACCCAGGCTGGTCTCAAACTCCTGATCTCAGATGATCTGCCTGTCTCAGCCTCCCAGAGTGCTGGGATTACAAGCGTGAGCCACTGCACCAGGCCTCTGTCCTTGTGTCTTGTCTAAAATATAAACTTATAAGGTAGTAAACCAATACTATGAACAAGTTTTCTGATGACTATCAGCTGTCTGATGAATCATGCAGCTCCCTGAAACAAGGTATGAACACAGACTATCTTGACAGTGAAAACATTAGGTGACTTTCGGTTTTCAAGTGGTAAACTGACAAACATATGCCTTTGGACCATTTAGGTCTTCTGAAGAATAAATACCCTACCCTATGCCTCTTTGGCCTTTTTGTATCCAGGTACCCCCAAGCACTTTTCAACAGGACTTGGCATTCATCCACGGATGTTTCAACGCATGGATAAGTGCCGGGGACAGGGCTGAAGGGGTGCTTGCAATCCTGCCTTGGGCTGTTTGTCTCTGGAGTAAACAGCATTCCTTTGGGAGGAGGATAGAGTGAGGGAGCAACAGGCAGGCAGATGGAGAAGGGCTGGGAAGGGAAACAGTTGTCCTGAGTGTCCCCAAAGGGCAGAACAAGGATGCAAACTTGGGTTCCATATCAAGTGGTCCTTTCTGCATAAATACCATGTCCTACCCGATTGTGCTACTGGAGCTCCTCAGGAGGAACTTTCTAGCAAGTCAGCACTGCTTTGTGGCAGAGGGAGCTCTCTGCTTCTAGAGAAATGTGAGCAATCACTTGGTGAGGGTGACACAGTGAGCTATCCAGCAGCCTGGAGGCAACGTCAGGGACTCTTTGGCCTATCCAGAGAGGCTCTGACCTTATCACTCCCTTAAACCAGTGTCCCTTGACCTAAAGCCCAGGGCTCTCTACCCCACTTTCAAATTTGTCAATCTCCAAGAGTCAAGAATTTTATTTTTTTTTTTGAGATGGGGTCTCGCTATGTTGCCCAGGCTGGAGTGCAGTGGCTATTCACAGGCACGATCCCACTACTGATCAGCACAGGAGTTTTGACCTGCTCTGTTTCTGACCTGGGCCGGTTCACCCCTCCTTAGGTAACCTAGTGGTCCCCTGCTCCCGGGAGGTCACCATATTGATGATGAACTTAGTGCAGACACCTGATCAGCATAGTGCACAGCAGCCCAGGGCTCCTGGGTTCAAGAGATCCTCCCACCTCAGACTCCCGAGTAGCTGGGACTACAGGCACGTGCCACCATGCCTGGCAAGAATTTTATTGTTTTTGAAACATTTTTTTAGTTGTGGTAAAATATATGTAACGTAAAATTTATCACTTAATCATTTTTATGTTCTTTAAAATTTTTATTTATTTATTTTTATAGGTGGTTTCACCTTGTTGGCCAGTCTGGTCTTGAACTCCTGACCTCGTGATTCGCCCCCCTCAGCCTCGCAAAGTACTGAGATTGCAGGCATGAGCCACCGTGCCTGGCCTCATTTTTATGTTTTATTTTTATTTTATTTTCCTTTTTTTTCAGCCAGGGTCTCACTCTATCACCCAGGCTGAAGTGCAGTGGCACCATTACAGCTCACTGCGCTCTGGACCCCCTGGGCTCAAGTGATCCTCCCACCTCAGCCTTCTGAGTAGCTTCAGCCATTTTTATTTATTTTATTTTATTTTTCTGAGAGATAGAGTCTCACTCTGTCGCCCAGGCTGGAGCACAGTGGCACAATCCCAGCTCACTGCAACCTCTGCTTCTTGGGCTCAAGCAATTCTCGTGCCTCAGCCTCCCAAGTGGCTGGGACTACAGGCATGTGTCACCATGCCCAGCTAATTTTTTTGTATTTTTGGTAGAGACTGGAGTTTCACCATGTTGGCCAGTTTGGTATTGAACTCCTGACCTCAGGTGATCTGCCTGCCTTGGCCTCCCAAAGTGCTGGGATTACAGGTGAGAGCCACTGCACCCAGCTGCTTTAGTCATTTTTATTTTTATTTTTTTTTATTTTTATTTTTTTGAGACGGAGTTTCGCTCTTGTTACCCAGGCTGGAGTGCAATGGCGCGATCTCGGCTCACCGCAACCTCTGCCTCCTGGGTTCAGGCAATTCTCCTGCCCCAACCTCCGGAGTAGCTGGGACTACAGGCACACGCCACCATGCCCAGCTAATTTTTTGTATTTTTAGTAGAGACGGGATTTCACCATGTTGACCAGGATGGTCTCGATCTCTTGACCTCATGATCCACCCGCCTCGGCCTCCCAAAGTGTTGGGATTACAGGCGTGAGCCACCGCGCCCGGCCTATTTTTTGTTTTTTAAGATGGGGCTTCACCCTGATGGCCAGGCTGGTCTTGAACTCCTGACCTCAGGTGATCCACCCACCTCGGCCTCCCAAAGTGCTGGGATTACAGGCGTGAGCCACCGCGCCTGGCCTATTTTTATTTTTCAAGACAGAGTCTCACTCTATCACCCAGGCTGGGGTGCAGTGATGCCATCTGGGCTCACTGCAACCTCTGCCTCCTGAGTTTAAGCAATTCTCATGCCTCAGCCTCCCAAGTAGCTGAGATTACAGGTGTGTGCCACCGTACCCAGCTAATTTTTGTATTTTTAGTAGAAATAGGGTTTCACCACGTTTGCCAGGCCAGTCTTAAACTCTTGACCACAGGTAATCTGCCTGCCTCTGCCTCCCAACGTGCTGTGATTACAGGCGTGAGGCACCACACTTGGCCTTTTAGTAATTTTTAAATGTACAGTTTAGTGACATTAAATACATTCACATCATTGTGCAACTGTCCACCATGACTCTCCACTTTTCATCTTCCCCAACTGAAACTGTCCCTATTAGACAATACGTTCCCATCACCCTCTCCCACCAGCCCCTTGCAACTATAATTCTATTTTCTGTCTCTATGAACTTAACTCCTCATATAAGTGGAATCACAAAATCTTTGTCTTTTGTGGCTGACTTATTTTGCTTGGCATAATGTCTTCAAGATGCATCAATGTTGTCGCATGTATCAGAATTCCTTCCTTTTCAAAGTTGAATTATGTTCTATTGTGTAGAGACCATATTTTGTTGCTCCAGCCATGGGTTGATGGACACTTGAGTTGCTTCCACCTTTTGGCCACTGTGAATAATGCTGTGCAAACACAGGTGCATAAATATCTGTTTGTGACTCTGCTTTCAATTCTTTTGTGTGCATACCCAGAAGTGGAATTGCTGGATCATATGTTCATTCTATTTTAATTTTTTTTTAATTTTTTTTGAGACAGAGTGTCACTTGTTGCCCAGGCTGGAGTGCAATGGCACAATCTCGGCTCACTAACACCTCCACCTTCCAGGTACAAGCAATTCTCCTGCCTTAGATTACAGGCATGACCACCACACCAGGCTGATTTTGTATTTTTAGTAGAGCCAGGGTTAAACTATGTTGGTCAGGCTGGTCTCCAGCTCCTGACCTCAGGTGATCCACTGGCCTCGGCCTCTCAAAGTGCTGGGATTACAGGCATGAGCCATGGTGCCCGGCCCGTGATCATTTTATTTTTAATTTTTTGAGGAACTTCCATACTGTGTCCTGTTGTGGCTGCGCCGTTTTCCATTCCCACCAACAGTATACAAGAGTTCCAATTTCCCCACATCCTCCTCAACAGTTGATCTTTTCTGTTGTTGTTTTTATTGATATAACTATCCTAAGGGGGGCAAGGTGACAGCTCTTTGTTGGTTGTGAAGGTACTAAGTCTTAGTCACTTCTTGTTCAGGTTCTCCAAGAAGCAGATCCACCCACCTCAGCCTCCCCAAGTGTTGGGATTACAGGCGTGAGCGACCGCACCCAGCCAAGAATGGGAATGTTTTCTGAGACGTGTATCACTAGGCAATCCTGTCACTCAAGCATCACAGAGTGCACTCACACAAACCTAGATGATAGAGCCTACTACACACCTAGGCTGTATGGCATAGCCTGTTGCTCCTAAGCTACAAACCTGGACAACATGTTACCACATGAATTATGTGGACAATTGTAACACAATGGTAAGTATCTGTGTATCTAAACATCTAAACATACAAAAGAGACAGTCAAAACACAGTATTATAATCTTACAGGCATTGTATATGGAGATCATTGTTGACCAAAACCTTATTATGTGTCACAGGACTATCTTTTAAAGTCACAGCAGCGTGAGAAAACTAATATAGAAGGAGAGGGAGAAAGCAGGTTAACATGATAAGCACGCGAAATCTTTGCTTTTTGAGGAGCTCTGTCCCACTATATGACTGCATTGCAGAAGATAATGTTACTAGGAAAAAATCATTGCTTATCAGGAGCTTATTCTATGTGGCAATACACACATGTTTTCAAACAGCTGGTACCTTGTAAAAGGAGGCTCCTGTAAACAGGATATTCCTGTTGGCATGGGACTGCGTATTTGCTTAAAAAAAAAAACAACAGTGCCTGTTTCTGCAACAGTCAACCCATACAAACAAGGAAATATAACTCGAGAAATTAGAAACCGCATGCATCATAGAAAATCCCCTGAACATGAAGTGTAGACAAGGCCAGCTGAAAACTGACAAAAGATGTCTGGCACACATAGAAGCTTGCCCTTTGAAATGCTTGACGTTTTCCTGGAAAAGTCAGTCAGGTACGTTTAAAAGCACAGAATATCAAAGCTGGAAAGGGGCTTAATCTAATCCATCTACTGAATTTGGTTGAGAAAACTGAGGACCAGAGAGGGGAAGGGATTTGTCCAAGGTCACATAGCAGTGAGTGGCGGCTAAGAGTCCTGAACCCAGCTTGTCTTACTCCATGTCAACGAGTCCTTCCCGCCCTGCCATCCTTTCCTCTTTCATTCTTTCACATCTCTCCCTGTGGCCGATTCCTGAGTAGAGTCCAAAAAAAAAAAAAAAAAAAAAAAAAAAGCTCTCT
>NW_022436986.1:13540963-13601247 GCF_009761245.1 Sapajus apella | reverse complement strand
TTTTTTTTTTTTTTTTTTTTTTTTTTTTTGACAGTGTTTCGCTCTTATTGCCCAGGCTGGAGTACAATGGCACAATCTTGGCTCACTATAACCTCCACCTCCTGGGTTCAAGTGATTCTCCTGCCTCAGCCTCCTGAGTAGCTGGGATTACAGGCATGTGCCACCACGCCCAGTTAATTTTTTTGTATTCTTTTAGTAGAGATGGGGTTTCTCCATGTTGGTCAGGCTGGTCTCGAACTCCTGGCCTCAGGTGATCTGCCCACCTCGGCCTCCCAAAGTACTGGGATTATAGGTGTGAGCCACTGTGCCTGGCCATCCCTGGGATTTTTTTCAGGGCTGGGTTTATGCTGTCTTCAACTGGCCTGTGAGTGTCTGAGAATTATTCAGAGTTAAGGCAGGGGAGCCAATGGTCAGGATGGCATCCTTCTTGAGAGTCTGATATATTACCACATGGGAAAAACTCAATGCCTCGGAGAGTCCGCCCTTCCTGGCTCTCTGTTCCATGAATATTTCCAAGGAGACTCTTTCACCTTCGGTAACAAGAGGGAGAGGACGGGATTGGGAGGCAACTATCTAGCAGTATCCAGCACACATAATACAGACACATCACATACACCACCCTAGATGTGCACACATGACACACACATACCCGGAACACAAACCCACACAACACACACACTGAGCACTCACAACACACATGCCTACAGCACATGTTGCTTCCAAGCCCCTGAAAGAATGCAGCAGGGTCCTAAAGAATCTAGCCTGTGGGGAAAGGCAGAGTGCTGGAGAGAGAATGGGTTTCACCCGGGTTTGAATCTGGGTGCATCCAATCTGGCTGCATCCTAACCTGGGTCCGGTTCCTGAACTTCTCTGAGCTTCGGTGTCAACACCTGATCCCACGGCTGTCAGGAGTCTGTGATGAGGTGATACACATGAAGTGTTTGCTCCTGGGCTCACTACTTACTGCCTACTCAGTGGTGGTCCAGGTTGCTTTTTTTTTTTTTTTTTTTTTTTTTTTGAGATAGAGTCTCACTCTGTCACCCAGGCTGGAATGCAATGGCACTGGGCTCACTGCAACCTCTGCATCCTGGGTTCAAGCAATTCTCCTGCCTCAGCCTCCTGAGTAGCTGGGATTACAGGTACCCACCACCATGCCTGGCTAATTTTTGTATTTTTTTTTTTTTCAGTAGAGATGGGGTTTCACCATGTTGGTCAGGCTGGTCTCAAACTCCTGACCGCGTGATCCACCCACCTCGGCCTTTCAAAGTGCTTGGATTACAGGCATGAGCCACTGTGCCCGCCCCCGGGTTGCTCTTTTACAGGAACTGCTGCTTGTCTGAGTTTCTGATTTCTCCCCACTCCTAGGACTCTGGGAAGCATAAGATCAAGGCTAGTGGAATCTGACAGGCTAGTGGTGACAGTCTCCTAGTCTTTCAGCCTCCATGTTCTCCTCCCAGGTTCAAGTGATTCTCTTGTCTCAGCCTCCCAAACAGCTGGATTACAGGTGCCTGCCACCACACCCAGCTAATTTTTGTAGAGACAGGATTTCACCATGTTGATCAGGCTGGTCTCAAACTCCTGACCTCTGGTGATCCGCCTGCCTCAGCCTCCCAAAGTGCTAGGATTACAGGTGTGAGCCGGCCTGGCTCCATGTTCTCCTCCCCACCACACCTGTCCTCCAAAGTGATCTTGCAGAACTGCCAGTCTGTTTGAAATTTTCCGTCCACAAGAACCTCCTTTAGATGTCCTTCACTTCCAGGATCCAGTCCAAACTCGTGGGCTTGGCACACGAGCCCTCCATCATCTGCACCTGGTAGCCCACATGCTGGAGCCTCGCAGACTTGCTCATCACCCTCTGAACACCTGTTGCCCTCTCATTCCTCTGTGTCTTTGCACATCCTTTCCACAACCTCCTGGTAGGTCCCTTCTCCTCTTGATCCAGCTTAGTGGTTCTCATAGTGCAGCCCCTGGACCAGCAAAGCAGCATCACCAGGGAGCTTCTTAGAATTGCCAACGTGGGCTGGGTGCCGTGGCCAATGTCTGTAATCCAGCACTTTGGGAGGCTGAGGCAGGTGGATCACTTGAGGTCAGGAGTTTGAGACCAGCTTGACTAACATGGTGAAACCCTGTTTCCTCAAAAATTAGCTGGACGTGGTGGCAGGCACCTGTAATCCAGCTGCTTGAGAGGCTGATGCAGGAGAATCACTTGAACCTGGGAGGCAGAGGTTGCAGTGAGCTGAGTTTGCGCCACTGCACTCTGGCTTGGGTGACAGAGTGAGACTCTGTCTCAAAAAAAAAAAAAAAAAGAAAGAAAGAAAGATAGAAAGAAAAAGAGATACCAGTGCCAATGTTGGGCCCCGTCTTGAACCTACTGAATCAGAAGCACTGGGCATGCAGACCAGCCACCTGTGTTGGAACAAGCTCTCCAGGTGGTGCGGATGAGAACTAGTGACTAGTGAAGGCGCTCTCAATCACGCTCAGGTGTTTTTTTTTGTTGTTGTTTGTTTGTTTTGGGTTTTCTTTTTGATAAAGTTTTGCTCTTGTTGCCCAGTCTGGAGTGCAATGGTGTGATCTTGGCTCACTGCAACCTCCACCTCCCAGGTTCAAGCGATTCTCTTGCTTCAGTCTCCCAAGCAGCTGGGATTACAGGTATGCGACACTACGCCTGGCCAGTTTTGTATTTTTAGTAGAGTTTCTCCATGTTGTTCAGGCTGGTCTCAAACTCCCGACCTCAGGTGATCCGCCTGCCTCGGCCTCCCAAAGTGCTGGGATTACAGGCGTGAGCCACCACACCTGCAAGGCATTGTTTTTTTTTGTTTGTTTTTTACAACATTCTGCCAAACTCCTTGTTCCCCTTTGGAGAGATAGCGCTTCTTTCCCCAAAGCCCCTCAAAGTGTTCATAGCGTTCTGAACACCCCTCATTGCGCATATTAAGTTCTGTGCTTGTTAGTGTTGTCTCTATATATTTATATTCCTACCATTAGCCAGTAGAGCTTGTCACACCTGTGTCTGCCCCGATGCCCAGCATAGGACCTAAAACGTGACAAAAGTGCCAACAAATATTAGTGTTCAGAAAATCTGCAGACCTTTGATTTGCCTGCACTTACAAAGCTCTTCAAACTCTTTAACCGTGGATCAAGTTCAGGAAAGTGGGCAGACAAGAACTCTGAGAGACTATTTGTAAACTATGCCTCTCTGGCTTCCCCACATTCAGTCCATATCCCCCAGACCCCACGTCCCAGAAAGTCCTTGAAATCTCATTTTCATTCATGTGCTTTTGCAGTCTATTCCCTAATATATCTGTGCCAGTTTAAAAAATTTTAGTTTTTTTTTTTTTTTTTTTTTTTTTTTTTTTGAGATGGAGTCTCACCCTGTCACCTAGGCTGGAGGGCAATGGCACAATCTTGGCTCACTGCAATCTCCACCGCCCAGGTTCAAGTGAGTCTCCTGCCTCAGTTTTCCGAGTAGCTAGGATTACAGGTGCCTGCTACCAAGCTCGGCTAATTTTTGTATTTTTAGTACAGACGGGGTTTCACCATATTAGCCAGACTCATCTTGAACTCCTGACCTTGTGGTCCACCCGCCTTGGCCTCCCAAAGTGCTGGGATTTCAGGCATGAGCTACAGCGCCCAGCCGGTTGCTTTTTTTTTTCTTTTTCTTAGATGAGTTTCACTCTGTCACCTAGGCTGGAGTGCAGTGGCACAATCTTGGCTCACTGCAACCTCCACCTCCCAAGTTCAAGCTATTCTCTTGCTTTAGCCTCTGGAGCAGCTGGGATTACAGGCAGCACCACCTCATCTGGCTAGTTTTTGTATTTTTAATAGAGACGAGGTTTCACGGTGTTGGCCAGGCTGGTCTCGAACTCCTGACCTCAAATGATCCATCTGCCTGGGCCGCCCAATCTCACACCAAGATTACAGATGTGAGCAGCCGTGCCCAGCTAAGGCTTGCTTTCTTCATATCCTCCTAAATGGACTCTGTCTAGGGATACAGAGCTATGCAGTCATTTGGTTTCATTTTGCAGTTTTGGAAATGTCAGCTTGTACATTCCTTGGCTAGCTGGGTGTGCCATACCATTAGGGCTGTTTGAGGTAAGCTACACCTCAAGCCGGATGCTTTCTTGCATCCATTGTCAAACACAATCCAGGGACAGTTTTTCTTGAAAGCTGAGTATGACCCCCTCCCTACCAGAAAGCCCACCCCAAACAGCCTTCTCTTGCTGACAAGTGGCCGAGGGAGGGTGAACCAAGAGGTGAAGAACCATCTGGGCCAATCTCTTACTCCTCTAGCAATCCGCCAAGTCTAGGTCTCTCCAGGGTCCCCCAGTAGTCAGACAGTATCACACTGTTTTGAGGATGCCATCGGAAAGCACAGAACCCTAGGTCTTTCCAGGGTCCCCCAGTAGTCAGGCGGTGTCACGCTGTTTTGGGGATGCCATTGGAAAGCACATAAATGTGGAGAGGGCAGAGGCAAGGCGTCGAGGGTTATTGCCTCTATGATGGTATTGCGCCATGAAATGGGAAAGTCCCCTTCCCTGATCTAAGCCATTATTATGTGGGTCCTATTCTGGCCACAGACGCCACGTGAGTAGTCAGGCCTCCGCTGTCATTTCAGCCTCAGGGGTGAAAACATCCGAACAGAGGAATCTTTTTTGTTCCTGGCTTCAGTCTCGGAACCCACAGACTTCGGATTCACCGTAGTCTCCACCTACCTCCATATCAAGCGGACGGGCCCCTGGAGGCTCAGCTACCTGCCCCTTCCTCTCTGGCCTGCTCTGTGGTCACCTTCCCACAAGGCCTGGGACCCTGGAGAACCTAAGTCACCGTTGGGGGGAGAGGTGACTGGGTTCAGGGTGAGGGTGGTGGAAGGAACATCGTGGTGGGACACCTGGGGTCTCCGTTGGGAAGAGGACAAGGGGGACTTCCCGGAGCCTTGGTGGCAGCCAGCGCGGCGAGCCTCATCTGCGTGCGCCCCTCGTGGTGCTCGCGGGAACTGCGGGCCAGCGTCCTGGGTTTCTCTTGTTGATTTCGCCAGCTCCGATGAGGCGGGAGCGGGCCTCTTCAGAAGAATGCAGACTGTTTGCACCCGAAAACCAAAACCGTGTCCAAGGGGCGGGGCAGGTCTGCTGGCACCTAGAATGGGGCCTGGCAGAGTGGGCCCGGGAGGCGGCTCCAGGCCCAGGGCCAGCCACACTGCTTTCCCTCGTGCGCAGGCGTTGGCTTCCTCTGCAGCAGACACCGGAGAGGGAGGGAAGAAGCCTCCGCGGGGAAGGCGAGCTGGGGGCTTTCCCCTCTGTGAGCAGCGTCTCCAAAGAGCCAGAGTAGAGCCTTTGCCTCTGAGATTCCAAGACCCAACTGGGATGTTCTGAATCATTAGAACCCATTAGTTCTGACCCCTGGCTTAAAACCCTCCCAAGGCTCCTAGGGGCCACCCACACTGGCCTGCCCAATACTAGCCACTAAGTATCTGGAAGTGGCCATCGAGCTCTTGAAATGTGCTCCTACCCACACCAGTCTTTGGAGATTTAGCAGGGGAAAAAAAAAAGGTAAATGTCATTCATATTTTTTTGGCTCTTGGCTTAATAAAACATATTAAAATTCATTTGACTAGTTTTTGTTTTTAAAATGTGCTGCTAGAAAATTTAAAATGATGCACATGACTCACACTGTATTTGCTGGACAGCGCTGGTCCAGACGCTCCAGTGGGCCAGGCTTCATTCCAGCCTCAGGGCCTTTACAGTTGTTTTTCTCTCTCTGTGGAATGCTTTTCTTGCAGTATGATTTTCTTTCTTTTTTCTGTCTCTGTCTCTCTCTTTCTCTTTCACAGGGTCTCACTCTGTCGCCCAAGCTGGAGTGCAGTGGTACGATCATGGCTCACTGCAGCCTCGACTTCCCAGGCTTAGATGATCCTCCCACCTCAGCCTCCTGAGCAGCTTGGACTATGGGTGTATTCCACCACACCCAGCTTTTTTTTTTTTTTTTTTTTTTTTTTGAGGCAGAGTTTCGCTCTTGTTGCCCATGCTGGAGTGCAATGGGACGATCTCCAGTCACCACAACCTCTGCCTCCCAGGTTCAAGTGATTCTCCTGCCTCAGCCTTCAGAGTAGCTGGGATTACAGGCATGTGCCACCACGCATGGCTAATTTTGTATTTTTAGAAGAGACAGGGTTTCTCCATGTTGGACAAGAACTCCCGACCTGAGGTGATCCACCTGCCTTAGCCTCCCAAAGTGCTGGGATTACAGGCATGAGCCACCATGCCTGGCCACCCCGTTATTTATTTTTTTTCTTTTGTAGGGACAGAATATCACCATATTGCCCAGGCTGGACTCAAACTCCTGAGCTCAAGTGAGCCGCCTGCTTTGGCCTCCCAAAGTGTTGGGATTACAGGCATGAGCCACTGACCCAGCCAGCTTCCTTCCTTCTTTCTTTTTTTTTTTTAAGACGGGGTTTCACCATGTTGGTCAGGCTGGTCTTGAACTCCCAACCTCAGGTGATTCACCTGCCTTGGCCTCCAAAATGCTTGGATTACAAGCGTGAGCCACCACACCTGGCCCAGCTTCCTTCTTTCATACCATGCAGATCTCAACTCAAATTTCTCATACCTGGCTACTAACTAAACCATCCCACTCCATCCCTGTCTTGTCATATTAACCAGTTTTATTGCCCTCATGGCACTTAACACTGTTTCTTGTCTCTCCCCGTCCCCACCCAGCCCCACTTTCTTCATTCTTAGAATGTAACCTCCTTAAGAGCCCAGGCCTTGAACATCCTGTTCCCCAGTGCCCATAGTAAGTATTTGTTGAATAAATGTTGAAAGGCTCCTCCAAGGGGTTGATTCCTTCAAGTACCTTTGTGAGAAAGCCAAATTCTAATCTGTATGCTTTAAATGCACGTTCTTATGGATCCTCTGTTGTGCCTTTGCAGCTTACTAGTCCTGGGAATGGAAAAGTGAATGTGACATATGCCCGACTATGACAGTCTTTTGTTAGTTTGCTCCTGAGCTTCAAGATTAAGGTTTTGGGCTTTGGATACAAGGGGACTAGTCTTGGTCCTGCCAGTCAGTTCTGTGAACCTGTATAAGTGACTGTCCTTCTCAAATCCTCACATTTGGCCAGGAGATGCTCCAAAGTATTGATCTCCTGCTCAAATGTGGGAAGTAGAAAAGTTCCTTTTTAAACTATTTTTTCTTTTTAAAGAATAAGTGTGGTAGACCATCCTGGTCAACAGTGGTGAAACCCCGTCTCTACTAAAAATACAAAAAAAAAAATTAGCTGGGCATGGTGGCGTGTGCCTGTAATCCCAGCGACTCAGGAGGCTGTGGCAGGAGACTTGCCTGAACCCGGGAGGCGGAGGTTGCGGTGAGCCGAGATCGTGCCATTGCACTCCAGCCTGGGTAACAAGAGCGAAACTCCGTCTCAAAAAAAAAAAAAAAAAGAGAATAAGTGTGGTAATAACTTTGTTAAGCCCTATCCTGTGTAGCTGTTAGATATGCCATGCTCAGAGGCACGTAGTACATTCTATGTCCGTTGTACTTTAACCAAGATATCTGTACCGGATGTGCTCACAGCCATGTCCCAGCTTTCCACTGATTTTACCCATTTAGAAAAGTTTTAAGTTGTTAGCCAATTGGGTTTTAGTTTCGATTGTGAGGTCTGGCTCCACCCAACGGAGATCAGACACAGCAGTAAGGACAACCCCAAATGCATAAGGAATAAATTTGTTTTCCTTTGTTCATGGTACTCTCGTGGTACAACGGCTAGCAAGAGTACCCTTCCTGCAGCTCAGGAAGTAAAAATGCATTGCTGAAGGATCCTTTGTCTCAGTGCTAATTTTTCTTTGTGGCACAGAGCATCTATTTCCAACATCAAATGTTAGGATTTGAGTTTTAGGATTTAGGTCCCTGCTAAGAGCAATTCACCCTATTTTGCACTCCAAAGCCGCTTCGCTGGCGTGGCAATGTCTCCATTAATCAACTTGCTGGAGTGCTTGGGGCCAGAAGCATCCTGGTTAATCTAACTTCCTAGATAAGGATCCATTAACGATGACATCCTTGTTAAAAATATGAAGAGTATATGAGTTCATTTTCCAGCTCTAGAAGGCCACTTCATTGAACAAAATTACATGTTCTTAGAAAGTATTATAAAGGGGCATTGTTATTTCCCTCTCAAAATTAAAACTGAACGCACAGGGGCTGAGTCAGAGGGGACCTTTGGGGTTTTCCAGCTGTTAAGCACAGCTGTGTGACTTTAGGCAACGCATGGCTTTCACCCTCCAGTGTATCCACTGTCTTACGGGACATGGGGGAGATATCACCTCACTTCCAGAGAAGTTGCAAGGATGAAAGGACATAACAAATGTAAGGTGCTTAGCCTAGTGCACTGCGTGTAGCAAGTGCTCAAGATTTATTATCACTGTTTGCAATGTCTTTGACCACTGCGATGAGACCACGCACCTAACTAAAGAAGGGCAAGTGCTAGGACAGAGCTGTTCTCTAGTTCTGGCCCGCCTCTAACACCGCCTGGGCCCTGAGCAAGCTCCATCACTCTCTGGCCTCAGTTTCCTCTTGGGCAACATGCGATAATCTGGCTGGTCTCTGATTTTCATGCAGGTGCTGAAACCCACTGGGCTCTGGATGCCCTGGGACCGTTTCCTCTGTTGAGCTTGGCCCTGAAAGGCCAGGTTTCTCCTCTCCTGGTGAGACTAGCCCCTTCCAGGGACCTCCCTAGGTGCTGGCTTCCAGCCCAGCCACACTCTTGTCAACCAGTGTCCCGGTGCAGCAGTGGCACTTACTAGCCCCTGTCTGGGAAAAGCTGTCCTGTGACGCCCTCTGGAGGAAGCAAAGCTTCCTTTCCTCTGCCATCAGGTGCTCAGTCTGGGCCCCAAAGATTGACCCAGGCCAGGCTCGAGAAGCAGAAAAAAAGTAGTAAACCTACAAATGCATGCTTATTTGGAGCAGAAATAGACTATCTGCACAGGCGTTTCCCTGGGATTCCTGTCGCCAGGCTTCTCCCACCCATGCCTTTCTAGGCAGCCCACATCAGCCCCTGCTCAAAACTCTCCAAGGTTTCTCATGCCAAGCTCCCTGCAGGATACCCCAGGCCCTCTGGGATGGCAGCTCACAGGCCTCTCCAGCACTGATTGGTCACTTACCCCATCGCAGGCATAGCTACAACAAGATTAGTTCTGAGACTGTCTATATATACGTACATTCTTCAAAAATTATAAAACAAGAAGGCTGTCAAGTTGTCATTGATAAATATGTAATTAAATGTCTACAAAATGTAACATGTCAACTGTCTTTGCTACTGGCTTCAGCCTTAGGTAGCTACATATAACTCATATTTCCTATGTAATGTGGGTGAATTTTAACAAGCATGGTATAATGTGGGGGTAGGGCCTTGGAAAACAACAGTGCCTGGGGCCTCTGAGGTCTAAAGTCATCCCTGCCCTTCACAACCTCTGCTTTAGCCATCCGGAAACATTGGCTGTTCCTCCCACCGGCTCGACTTTCCCTAGATTCCAGGCCTTTGCACCTGTAGTTCCTCTATTCTGAATGTCCTGTCTTCCCTTGCTGCCCTTCACTCCCTCCCCCTTGCCTGGCTGAGTCCTGTGACACACATTTCAGGAGCCACTTTGGAAGCTTTTTCTGATGCCTAGTGGGACTTGCTGCAAGCTCCCTTTCACGCATGCCTGCAAGGAGAACGCGGCAGGAAAGCCTAGCACCAGCATCTTTACCTCCTTGCTTGTTTCTGCACTGGCCCGGATCACCCTGAGGACCAAGGCTGGCTCTGAATCAGCCCTGTATCCCCAACACCTGGCTCAGTGCCTGGGCCAGAGTATTCTCACATTTAATGGCTGGTGGATGGCCAAGGAAAAGAGTGATGGATGGACTGGTGGATGGATGGAAAGCTTCAGCATTAAGGTGTAGGAAAAGAAACTCACCAGAGTGCCTTAGTGGCATGCCTGGTTAGCGCATGGTTGTGGCAAGGTTGGAAAAGATGACGTACTACCCTTTCATTGAGCCCTCTCCTGTCCGAGTGCTACATGTCTACACTGGACCAAAGGCACCAAAGAATAGGCCTCTGGGAAGAATGACATCCCAGGGTTGCAACCAGCAAACCCTAGAATGTGGCTAACTCTAGATATAGGACAATAATTGCAAGGAAAAACGCAACAAATACATGGCAAGAGGAAGAAGTAAAAAAAAGACAGGAGAAGACTTTAGACTGAAAAACACTAAAGAGCCATAGCAACCAAATCCCATAGGTGGATTTTGCTTGCGTAATGATTGGAACACACTTTTTTTTTTTTTTTTTTTTTTTTTTTGAGACAGAGTGTTGCTCTGTTGTCTTCCAGTGCAATGGTGCCATCTCAGCTCACTGCAACCTCCACCTCCCCGGCTCAAGTGATTCTCCTGTCTCAGTCTCTCAAGTAGCTAGGATTACAGGTGCCCGTTACCACGTCCGGCTAATTTTTGTAGTTTTAGTAGAGATAGGGTTTTACCATGTTGGCCGGGCTGGTCTCAAACACCTGACCTCATGATCCACCCACCTCAGCCTCCCAAAGTGCTGGGATTACAGGCGTGAGCCACCGTGCCCGGCCCACACCAACCATTTTTAAAAAATTATCATAAAATCAGGGGGGCAGGGTGGAAAAGACAAAAAAATTTTAATAAAATCAGAGAAATCTAAACACTGAGTGGTATTATACTAATCAATTATTTTAATTTTGTAGATGCAATTATGGCATTGTATGTGTTTTTGATTTTTAGGTTTTAGAGCTACCTACTGAAATTTACAAGTGAAATCATGTAAGATGTGGGATTTGATTCAAAATGATCCTTTATGTATGAAGAGTGGGGCATGCAGAATGCATGACGATACAGATAAAATAAATGGGTCTATGGGTTAATACATGCTGCAGCTGGGTACATGGAGGTTTATTATGCTATTCTTTCTAGTTTTGTGTGCATCTGAAATTTTCCATAATAAATACTTTCTAGAAAACTCACCAGGGGTGGTGACTCACACCTGTAATCCCAGCACTTTGGGAGGCTGAGGCAGGCAAATCACCAGGTCAGGGGTTCAAGACCAACCTGACCAAAGTGGTGAAACCCAGTCTACTAAAAATGTAAAAATTAGCTGGGCATGGTGGTGTGTGCCTGTAATCCCAGCTACTCAGGAGGCTGAGACAGGAGAATAAGTTCAGGAGGTTGCGGTGAGCCGAGATTGCACCACTGCACTCCAGCCTGGGCAGCACAGAATGAGACTCCGACTCAAAGATTACAGGTGCCAGCCACCAAGCCTGGCTAATTTTTGCACTTTTGGTAGAGACAGGGTTTCACCATGTTGGCCAGGCTGGTCTCAAACTGCTGACCTCAGGTGATCCTCCCACCTCAGCCTTCCAAAGTGCTGGGATTATAGGCATGAGCCACCGTGCCCAGCCCCAAATTAATTATTTTGCTGTTCATTTAACTTTTAGAATCAACCTGTATACAAAATTTGGAAGACTTAATTATAATTATTGCACCCAGAGATAAAGTGCTTAGTCTAAAAATACAGAAGTAAAAATGCCTCAGTAGCAGCGGGTGCACCTACTGTGCAGATCCTGATTGCTAATACCATTCTTCAGTACAAGCAGCCAGGGCTGCTTGGAAAAATGTTTGATTTTAGGACTGGGACCAGAATATTTAAGATGAGCTTGGAGCATCTTGCAGTGCCAGAAAGTAAGGAAGTGCTCAAATTGCAGCAATTTTGATGGGGATATGTCTAAGGGATACAGAAGGCCGGACACAGTGGCTCACGCCTGTAATTCCAGCACTTTGGGAGGCCAAGGCGGGCAGATCATGAGGTCAGGAGTTTGAAATCAGCCGAACATGATGAAACCCCATCTCTACTAAAAATACAAAAAAAAATAAAAGAAAATAACCACCTAGCTGGGTGTGGTGGCTCGCACCTGTAATCCCAGCTACTCAGGAGGCTGAGGCAGGAGAATCACTTGAACCCAGGAGGTGGAGGTTACAGTGAGCCGAGATTGTGCCACTGCACTCCAGCTTGGGCAACAGAGCAAGACTCCATCTGAAAAAAAAGAAAAAAAGGGGGGTGGGGAGATACAGGAAGAGTCTATTGAAAGAGGTAGCAGTGGCCATAGCTAGAACAATTTGAGAAACAAAATACAGTACTATTTTATTATAACCCTAAGTGTAAACTAAATGCCTCTGAGTCTATACTGACATAAATTGTTGAATAAATAAATAGGGGAGAAGAGATAAATATCCTATGCTAAAGAATTCTGAATAAATTATATGGATACTCCACTTTAAAGGGCAGAGAACATAAGTACCCCACTCCTTAAGCATGGGTTGGGGATAGTAACTTCCTTCTAAGGAATGTAATACTGAAAGAAAGGAAAAAATCTATGTATATATATGTGTGTGTGTGTGTGTGTGTGTGTATATTAATTATATATATTATAATTTTATATAATATATATATATTATATAAACACACAAAAACAAATTTTTATAAAAATTTAATGTCAGAGCAGGGAATTAAAATTAAATCCTTTTTACAGTGCCAAAAACATAGACTTTGGAGCTAGATAGATCAGGGCTCTAATTTTCACTGTTTGCTAACCAGAATTCTAGGCAGATTATTTAATATCTACATTCATCATTTAATCCCTACTCTAAGCCCTCCTGTACTGTAAGCTCCTTTTGTGTTTGTTTCGCCGACGTATCATCAGTGCCTAGAATGACGTCTGAGAGAAAGTGCCTTATGAATATGTGTCAAAAGAACCATTCTCTGAACCTGAGTCTGAGTTTCCTCGTTTGTCAAATGGGCATACAAATAACACCTTCCTTGCATGGTTGTTAGCAAGACTCAGAAATCTTATGTGTAAAAGCACCTCCTGGACTTCACAGTTGTATGTAACTTTAGGGGGAGCTGAAGAGAATAAGAATGCAGCTAGTAGGTGGATTTTTGTTTGTTTTTTTGAGATGGAGTCTCACTGTTGTCGGCCTAGAGTGCAGAGGCAGGATTTCGGCTCACTTCAACCTCCACCTCCCAGGTTCCAGCAATTCTCCTGCCTCAGCCTCCCAAGTAGATGGGATTACAGGTGCACGCCACCACACCCGGCTAATTTTTGTATTTTTGGTAGAGATTGCGTTTCATTATGTTGGCCATAATCATTCTGGCTTCAGTCTGAATTTCTATATTTGTGAATCTACCATGTAATGTATTAGTGACAGCCAATAATGTGCTTGAGACCCTCGATTTTTAAATTCCATAAAACAAATACTAAATGCCGTGGACCTGGGCACAGGAAACATCGTTCTGGTTCTGACTGCACTGCTAATTCATTGCAGCAATTTAGATAAATTCCTTTTCTCTAAGCCTCACTTTCTTTTTCTTTTTCTTTTTTTAGAGGGCGTCTTGCTCTGTCATCCAGGCTGGAGTGCAGTGGTGTGATCTCAGCTCACTGCAACCTTCACCTCCAGGATTCAAGCAATTCTCCTTGAATAGCTAGGACTACAGGCACACACCATTATGCCAGGCTAATTTTTGTATTTTTTTTTTTTTTAGTAGAGATGGGGTTTCGCCATGTTGACCAGGCTAGTCGAATTCTTGACCTCAGGTGATCCACCCGCCTCGGCCTCCCAAAGTGCTGGGATTACAGGCATGAGCCACTGCACCCAGCCTGTAAGCCCCACTTTCTTACCCATTCTATCAAGATCGTCCATAGTTATGCCTGCCTCCCAGAGTTGGGATAAGAATCTCTTAATGAGAGCTTTTGTAAATATACACCACCCCCTCTACTGCTTCAGTACTCACACCCTACCCACTCGGCCATGCAGCAATCTCACCTCACATTCCCCATCTCCCGCACACATACAACAGGGTTCTACAATAATACCCCATCCCTCAAAGCCCCCCAGGGCCTCAGCTTTCTCATCCTTTCCACCCAGTTGGCCTTCCATCCCTGTGCAGTGAACATGCCAGCCATATGCAGTTCCACCTTTGCATTAACACAGGCACATGGATTTCATATGTGGCTGCCTCCTAAGGAAGGGAAAAAAGTAAAGAAGAAAAGCATAATCTTCTAATGGAAGCTGAGCACAACACACACTGCGTGGCATTGAAGATAAATTTCTACCCTGCCGACAGCCACCACAGCAAGAATAAAGAGCCACTCCCATCCAAAGGAGTCATTAGCTTTGACTCCCTCTGGATGCACGATGGCCTTTCGTGCGGAGTGGCATGTAACCAGCTCTAATGCCTGCTCTAAGACTTTGTTCCCACAATCTCATCCATTCACAGTAGGCTGAGGCCTGAGCAGCAGCAGAGACCTTTGGGGTGACTCTGGCTTTCTGGGTTTCATTCTTTTCTTAAAATTGTGGTTCAATGTACATAGCATCATATTTACATTTTAACCATTTTAAGTGTCCAATTCAGTGGCGTGAAGTACATTCATACAATTGTGCAGCCATCACCATTACCTATTTCCTAAACGTTTCCATCTTCCCCAACTGAAATTCTGTACCTATTAAGCAGTAACTCTGAGTAATTCCCCACTCCTCCATCCAGCCAGTCCCTGGAGACCCCATTCTGCTTTGCGTCTTCATGAATTTGGCTATTGTTGGTACCTCATGTAAGTGGAATCACACATAGTATTTGCTTTTTTGTGACTGGCTTATTTCACTTAGCACAGTGTCTTCAAGGTTCATCCCTATTGTAGCATGAATAAAAATTTTCTTCCTTTTAAGGCTGAGTAATATTCCATTATATGTACATATCACATTCTCTTGATCTGTTCACCGGTTGAGGTACATTTGTGTCACTTCCACCCTTTAGCCTTTCTTTTGAATATTGGTGTACAAATATCTGAGTCCCTGCTTTCAAATCTTTTGGCCAGGTGCAGTGGCTCACATCTGTAATCCCAGCACTTTGGGAGGCCAAGGCAGGTGGATCACTTGAGGTCAGTTCAAGACTGACCTCAAGGAAACTCTGTCTCTATTAAAAATACAAAAATTACCTGGGCGTGGTGGCATGTGCCTGTAATCCAAGCTACTACTCAGGAGGCTGAGGCAGGAGAATTGCTTGAACACAGGAGGTGAAGGTTGCAGTGAGATCATGTCACTGCACTCCAGCCTGGGGACAGAGCAAGACTCCATCTCAAAAAAAAAAAAAAAAAAAAAAATCTTTTGGAGATAGACTTACTGGGTCATAGGGTAATTTTGAAGTTAATTTTTCGAGGAACTGCCAGACTATTTTCCCCAGCAGCCTTACCCTTTCACGTTTCTCCCAGCAATGGACTGGAGTTCAAATTTCATCACATCCTTGTCAACATGTGTTTTGTTGTCTGTTGTTGTGTTGTTGTTTTTAATAACAGCCATCCTGATGGATGTGAAGAGGAATCTCACTGTGGTTTTCTTTGCTTTTGTATCACTCCTCTTGGCCCAATCAGAATTCAGGGCCAGGAGCAGTGGCTTGCACCTATAACCCCAGCATTTGGGAGGCCAGAGAGGGATGATCGCTTGAGTCCAGGAGTTTGAGACCAGCCTGGGCAACATAGCAAGATCCTAACTCAAAAAAAAAAAAAAAAAGAAGAAGAAGAAGAAAGCATGAAATTAAAAGACTTCAGATCCCTCTGCTGTGGCTGAGCTCCTTCTCTGGGGGCAGCTTACCTCCTGGGCTTGTCCTGGTCCTAGTAGTACCTTTAGACATCAGCTTATGTCTCATCCAAAGGTCTGTAATTTTGTGAGCAGGCCTCTCCTCCTCTGCTCAGAGACCAAATTCCAGTCTTGTCTCAGATGTCTTAGACAGGAGGCTCCTGTCACATGTGGAAATACCCCAGCTACCCTGGACCTGTCTCATGCAGAGCCAGGCTTCTGTCTAGAGGTGAGGGGGGTGCTGGCAGAGGCCAGAGTTTCAGTGCTCAGCCTCTGGAGGAATGTGAGGGCCTCAGGAATGTGTGCAGGCATCACGTCTCCACCGTGCAATGCCCTCTGCATGCTATTTCCAACTGGGCTGTCATTATGTCATTTGGAGCCGAGGTGGAACACTTGGATGAATTTCCCTCATCCTCTGAGCCCACAAGAATTTATATTGGTCAGAAGTGATGCATTATAGAACCCTATTTGGGGACACGAAGGCTTCTAGGGTATATTTTTGGTAAATTTGATGTATCCTTGATACGTAGTTGCTTAGAAACAGCAATTTGTATAAGGTATACAGTGACTGTATTTTCCATACCTAAAGTCAGAAGACTATGTCTGGCGAGAATGAGTGTAGTTCTGAGGACACAGAACATTTGAAATTGGAACTATCCCCAAAAAAGCCTGGAGTGATGGACTCTGTAGAAATGCATGACATTTTAAGCTCACAAACAGAATGTGATTCAGGGTGATTTATTTCTCCACATTCAGTCCTGATGTTAGAAATGAGCTTCTGCACACAGCAGGAATTGTCTTTTTGATTTTCACAACCCAAACAAGACAAATACATTCTCATTAAAAAAAATTTAAACAATACTAATAAAGCCAAAGTCTTTCTTGGCTATTATCCCTAATTCCAGTCCCATTTTATTTTTTTATTTCTTTCTTTTTTTTGAGACAGAATTTTGCTCTTGTTGCCCAGGCTGGAGTGCAATAGAACCATCTCAGCTCACTGCAACCTCTGCCTCCCAGGCTCAAGCGATTCTCATGCCTCAGCCTCCCAAGTAGCTGGGAACTATGGTGTGGGCCACCATGCCCAGCTAATTTTTTGTATTTTTTAGTAGAGATGGGGTTTCATCACATTGGCCAGGCTGGTCTTGAACTCCTGACCTCAGGTGACCACCCACTTCTGCCTCTCAAAGTATTGGGATTACAGGCGTGAGCCACTGCGCCAGCTTTGAGTCCCATTTTAAAAGTAACTACTGCTATAAGGTTAATGTGTTGTCTTCTCAGGCTTTTTCTACCTATTTACATATGTGTATATATACCTATATGTAAATATGTTATTTCTTTTTACATATAGATTATATTTTATATTATCTTGCAACTTACTATTTTTGCTTAATAGTTTTAAAGTCTGAACATATAGTCTATTACTATGATTGCTATCTTATTACTATATTATTAGTACACTACTTGAATACACTATATTATTTTATGACTGCATAGTACTCCGTGACATGGAGATACTTCAATTGACTTAGCACTTTCTCAGTAGAGGGGTACTGAAGTTATTCTCAGCTATTCTTCATTATTAGCAACACTGTGATGAAATCTTTAATTATGCCACTTAAGAACTCATTTAAGTATTTCTTTAGGATGAATGTTCTGAGGTGGCATCCAAAAAGGATTTTGCAGAAAGTCAAGTTGCTTTTGAGGATGTGGTTTACCGTGGTCCTGGCTAAAAGTGAACAGTTTTCCTACAAGGAGGACCATGTTGAATGGAATGCAGGTTGCAAACTCTAAGGCCTATAGGAACCAAGTATTAAACATAAATGAGGTGGGCCAGCTAGGAGGGGTCAGGAGCACGGTGAATGGCTGACCCCTGTGCCCCTGTGTCTGGGATAACCTTTACTCAGCTCCAGCCAAATCCTAGCATATGGGAAAGAAGACTTGGTATTGATGGAGTTTTGCTCTTGTTGCCTGGGCTGGAGTGTGATGGTGCATTCTTGGCTCATTGTAACCTCAGCCTACCGGGTTCAAGCGATTCTCCTGCCTCAGCCTCATAAGTAGCTGGGATTACAGGTATGCACCACCAAGCCCAGCTAATTTTTTGTATTTAGTAGAGATGGGGTTTCACCATGTTGGTCATGCTGGTCTTGAACTCCTGATCTCAGGTGATCCATGCACCTTGCCCTCCCAAAGTGCTGGGATTACAGGAGTGAGCACCTAGATTAACTGGATTTTTTAAAATGTGAAATGTTCTGGTCAATTTCATTTTTTAAAAAAAACACTATGAGGTCAGAAAAACCACATCTGCAATCCAGCTTTGATCTGTGGGTTGACAGCCAGCATCTGACCTATAGGGAGCGGGTGCTGTGGGAAATGGCTACTCCAGACCTAATCCTGACCGATGCAGACCAATCACCTGGTGCAATGGAAGAGGCAGTAACCTTGGCAAAGAGTGACTGTGTCATCCAGAGAACAAGGGAGGGGCTGCACATGGCTCAAATCCAAGGAGTCAGTGCTCATGCAGTCAGAAAAGGCTATAGTCTGGTTCCTGGGAGGAAGCCCTGGGAGACAGATTTCAGCTCAGTCCAGAAAATCACCTGGTAACAGGCAGAGCTGCCCAAAGCTTGCAGGGGTCGCCTTGGGCCGAATGAGTACCCTTTCCTGAGAGAGTGCAGAGAGAAGCTGGCTCTTCACCTGGAGGAGATATTGAAGCCAAGTTACTGGCCTCAGAAGGGGGCTGGACCAGAGAACAATTAAGTTCTGTTTAGTCTTGAGATCAAAATTTAGATTTACCTAAAATGCAATAAAATAAATAAATGGGAAAAAAATTTAGATTTAACTTGAACTGTTAATGAGAACTTACTGGGTACAAGAGAAAAGGGACAAAGGGCCTACATTTGTAGAGCACGTGCCGAGAGCCACAGAGGCTGTAGGGGGCATCGTCACTGACATCATCAGATCCAGCCCTGCCCACAACCCCGCAAGGCAGGCACACCAACATCCACATTTTGCCGATGCAGAAAACGAGACTTAGAGAAACTGCATGACTTAACTTGCCTGAGGTTTCACAGCCAAGTGATGGGTCTGAAACATGGGTCCCCCTGGCTCAAAATCCAGTGCTCTTCCTGCTATGGCTTTTTATGTTTTGGAAGTCTCTATTTTATTTTTTCCTATTGCTTACTAAGCTCTTCTACATTCACTTTCTCATTCGTTTCCTGATAAATTCGTTGAAAGTCTCAGAATCACCTACCCTCCACTCTGTTATCTGGAACCTTTTTTTTTTTTTTTTTTTTTTAGAGGTTTTTGGTTTTTTTCCCCCGGGGTGGGGTACAAGGGCACAATCTTGCCTCACTGCAACCTCCGCCTCCAAGATTCAAACGATTCTCCTGCCTCAGCCTCCCAAGTAGCTGAGATTACAGGTATGCACCACCACGCACGGCTAATTTTTGTATTTTTAGTAGAGACAGCATTTCGTCATGTTGGTCAGGCTGGTCTCAAACTCCTGACCTCAAGTGATCTGCCCACCTCAGCCTCCCAAAGTGCTGGGATGACAGGTGTGAGCCACCACGCCCAGCCTATCCCAAAACATTTACTCCTCACTGTCAGTCAGCAACACCAAGGGAACTTCACTGGTGCCATTTCTACATCTGGGCAAAAGCAAAAGTCTTCTCATATTGCCTGTTAGATGCGCTGGCAGTATAAGTGTGACAATTGGCCAGGCGCGGTGGCTCACGCCTGTAATCCCAGCACTTTGGGAGGCCGAGGCGGGCGGATCACGAGGTCAAGAAATCGAGACCATCCTGGTCAACATGGTGAAACCCCGCCTCTACTAAAAATACAAAAAATCAGCTGGGCATGGTGGCGCGTGCCTGTAATCCCAGCTACTCAGGAGGCTGAGGCAGGAGAATTGCCTGAACCCAGGAGGCAGAGGTTGCGGTGAGCCGAGATCGCGCCATTGCACTCCAGCCTGGGTAACAAGAGCGAAACTCCGTCTCAAAAAAAAAAAAAAAAAAAAATAAGTGTGACAATTACAATGTTAGTTTCTAGCTTTCAGGGAAATCCCTGCTTTAATTCTGAGAGAACACTATTTCGGCAGATAGAGGTATTCAATCTTTTAGAGAGGTATTTGTTTGCAGTTAACAGAAACCCAATCACAAGGGTTTAGCAACCAAGGAGTTTCATTTCATTACACATCAGGAAGTCAGGAAGTAGCAACCAGTGCCAGAGCAGTGACTCTGTGAAGCCATTAAGAACTCAAGCTTAGCCAGGCGCAGTATCTCACACCTGTAATTCCAACACTTTGGGAGGCCAAGCTGGGCAGATTGCTTGGGGCCAGGGGTTCGAGACCAGCCTGGGCAATATGGTAAGACCTCATCTCTACAAAAAATGAAAAAATTAGCCAGGCATGGTGGTGTGCGCCTGTGGTCCCAGCTACTTGGGAGGCTGAGGTGGGAGGATTGCTTGAGTGTGGGAGATGGAGGTTGTAGTGAGCTGAGATTGTGCCACTGCACTCCAGCCTGGGTGACATAGTGAGACCCTGTCTCAAAACAAAAATGAAAAACCTCACGCTTCTATCCTTTTCCTTCTCTGCCATACTTATCATGTGACCCTCTTTCTCAGGCTAAATGGACGGCTGTAGTGCCTCCAGGCATTCATCCTTGTTCCAGGCCCAAAGCCGAGGAAGGACAAAAGGCAAAGATCATAAGCCAGTTGAGCCTGTCGCTTTTATTAGAAAAAGAAACAATAGATTTCCTGGAAGCCCCACCCACTGTCCTCACGGGCCACCCCTAGCATATGGGTACCTGGGAAAGCCACTTTCTTTGAGCTGACAAATTGCTGCCCTCAATAGTTAGGTTTCTGCTAGTAAGAAAACAAGATTGTAGGCTACATGGATATCGGGCAAGCTCCTAATGTCTGTCCTTTTTTTAGATGACAGCATCTTTGTTTAAAAAATACTTTTTAAACTTTAGTAATAGTCCAGGGTCATATCAGCTTGAAAACTGAGGCAGGCTGGGTGCAGTGGCTCATGCCTGTAATCCTGGCACTCTAGGAGGCCAAGGTGGAACCACTGCTTGAGGCCAGGAGTTCAAGACCAACCTGGGCAACATAGTAAGGCCTTGTCTCTACAAAAAATAAAAAATTTGCCAGGCATGGCGATGCGCACCTCTAGTCCTAACGCTGTGGGAGGCAAAGGCAGGACTGCTTCAGGCCAGGCAACAGAGGCTGCAGTGAGCCACAATCGTGCTTCTTCAGTCCAGCCTGGCAACAGAGCAAGACCTTGTCAAGACCCTGTCTGTAAAAAATGAAAAAAGAAAAGAAAAGTGAGGCAATCCATGGCCTCGTCTTGCCAAAAGCTTCTGACCATAGAGTCCTTGAAATACGAGCGACTGGGACTTGAAGAGTTGGCCGCACTGGTCCATTGCTACAGAGGTAAGGAGCTGAGGCTCCAAGAACCTGCGGGGCTTTCCAGAGACAGTGATAAATGGTATTCCAACCTGTGAATCCTCATCGGGTCCAGTGACCTTTCACCGGAAGCAGTTCTCTCTGAAACAAATCACCTGTTTCCTTACTTCTATATTAAAAAAAAAAAATAAATAAATAAAAAAAAAAAAAATATATATATATATATATATATTTGTTGTAAATAAGAAACAGATTCAGGAAGCCACAGAACTCAAATGGTGGCTTAATGAGTTATAATGAGGTGAACTCCACCTACAGACAAGAAACGGACTTTGTGAAAATCCCTTTCCACTCCCCATTAAAAAAAAATCCTGTACTTTATGTCACTTCCACATATTTTTTTTTGCAGTGTTATCATCCATGTATACATTCCAAGATTTGGTTTAGTCTAGCCCATTTAAAAAATTTGATGTGTCTTCTAAATATTTTTTAATCTATGCAAACCTCCTCCATCTCCTTCATTTTGTGACACCTCATCAGTTGATAGACCCCGGCTGTTTGACTTATGGAGGGTCCACAGCCTGGATTCTGCTGACTGCACACTTTTGGTATAGTTCTTCATGTTCTTCTGTCCTTAGTATTTCCTGGCAATTGACAGCTGCATCTAGACACAGGCTCAGCTTTAATCCCTCTGGCAGGACTCTAGGTGGTATTTGCCAAGGCTGTAAGAGGCACATCACATCTGGGGTTTCTGTTTTTGTGACCTTAGCAGTCATTGATATCTAAGTTTCCTTATAAGGGGAGCGAAGAATCTGTAGAGATTAAAATTGCTTGCTACTTATGTCCCCTGCCTCTCCTTCTTCAAGGAGTACTGGGCCCCTAACCCTCAAAGTTTGGGGATGTGTCTGTGCAAAAGGGTGGGCATCTATTTCTCCTCTGGAGATTTCTGAGGCCCCTGTGCTGATGAAGTGGGCCTAGGAGGGATGTCCTCCTCTTAGTCCTACTCATGTCTTAGAGGGGTGAATGAGGGTTCCACTGGCTCTAGTCATTACTCAGGCAGGACCACTGCTTACCTGGGGGTCAGGGGTCATGCAAGCTAGACACATACTAGGAATAAGACAGGCTGTAAACTGTGGGTAGGACCAAAGATAGATGCAGCTGTTCAGTGGGAGTGTCCTGATACATGTGAGCCTTCTGACACAAAGCACTGATGGCAAAAACCATACCCACTACCTACACCAAAACTATCTCATCAGCAAAGTCCTCTGATAATGGGTTAAGTCAAATGAAGACCGTGCCAGCAGAGTGGCGCAGCGGAAGTGTGCTGGGCCCATAAATCAAATGAAGACCAAGGGCTTACAGCTCCCTTTGTGCTGACAGCACCCAGTCACGACTGAGCCCTGCAATCCTGGTCAGGATATAATAGTGACAATGGCAATGGGAGCCAGACAGGCCAGCTATACTCTATTTCCACAGTTCATCACTCATATGGCAGACTCTCCCAATTAACCACTGTTCCCACTGCTAGGCAAAAAAAAAAAAAAAAGGAAAATAAAGAGAGAGAAAATACAGCTTTCCAGGGCATAGAACCAGATGGGAGGAAGAGGGAAATCATTTGGAGAAAGAGAACGTGCAAAGAGTGAGCCACATTCAAGCTGTGAACAGTGCTTGAGTTGGTGTTCTTGAATCTAATAGGTTTTTTTTTTTTTTTTTTAACCCACCTTCCCGGCTATGGCAGAGGTAGCAGCTTCCCTGGAAGCCCAGTTCTATGTGTTGTTCCAGGAACCATTTCCAGAGACTCAGCCCAGAGCTGCCTTTCAATGCTACCAATTATTTTTTAAGCATGTAATTCTCTATATCATACTGCCTTTTTACTTAAAATAGCTAGGGTGCTTCTTTCTACAATTGAATCTTATGGATCAAACTGGATTAGACAAAAACTGATGGACAGAACTGAGTTTATAAACTAGGATGGCACACCAAAAGCCTAGAAGGGCCCCTCTTCACCTCCCCTTCTCTTCCCACAAAGGCTGAGATTAAAACTTCTTTGGAGAGCTTATGGCTGCCACAGGATCATGCAGCCCGCTGGTGACAAAGAAACTTGCCACAGGGTTCAGGCCAAAGTTGGTGCAAAGGAATAGGTTTCCAGGTGGCAGAGAAATGTACCAGAAGGTATAGGCAAGACGGGGTCAGTTAATAAGAGCAGCCTCTGGGGGAAGGTAAGACAATCTGTAATCTGCTCATTACTTATTAGGAGTGTAAGTTTGTCAAAGAATTCATAGAAGAATCCAGGCTAGAGTGTAGTGGCATGATCATAGCTCCCTTGAACTCCTGGGCTGAGATGAGTTTCCTTTCTCAGCCTCCCGAGTAGCTGGGACCACAGGCACATGCCATCATGCCTGGCTAATTTTTTCTAGAGATGAGGTCTCACTATGTTGCTCGGCTGATCTTGAACTCCTGGTCTCAAGTAATCCTCCTGCCTCTGCCTCCCAAAATGCTGAGATTACAAATGTGAGCCATCATGCCTGGCCCTGACATTCCACTTTGAATTGAGCATATATGATGAAGGAATCAGAATCTGTTTGTCCGAGCAACTGAACAGAAATGTCAAATCTATTTTGTGCTTGTTGTTTTCCATCCTGTACTCATAAGACATTACTAATCAATCATGCACTCTTTTCACCTGAAGTTGGATGTAACTTTATCTATCTCTACATAGCACTTCAAGCAGCCACTTCTAATAGACTACACTGGGAGTCAAGGCAAAAACTGCTTAGCCATGCATGCCTGATACGCTTTGGATCTGTGTCCCCACCAAGTTTCATGTCAAATTGTAATTCCCAGTGTTGGAGGTGGGGCCTGGTAGGAGGTGATTGGATCATAGGGACGAGTTTTCATGAATGGGTTAGCACCATCCCCTAGGTGCTGTTCTTCTGATAGTGGGTGAGTTATTCTGAGATCTGGTTTTTGTTGTTGTTGTTGTTGCTGAGATTCTGGGTAGAGTGTGATGGTGCAATCTCAGCTCACTGCAACCTCTGCCTCCCGGGTCAAGCAATTCTCCTGCTTCAGCCTCCCAAGTAGCTGTGATCACAGGCACCTGCCATCATGCCTGGCTAATTTTTGTTTTTTCAGAGATGAGGTTTCACCATGTTGGTCAGGCTGATCTTGAACTCCTGACCTCAGATGATCCACCTACCTCAGCTTCCCAAAGTGCTGGGATTACAGGTGTGAGCCACTGTACCCAGCCCAGTGTTTGTTTAAAAGGGTGTAGCATCTACCCCTTCTCTCTCTTCCTTCTGCACCTGCCATGTTAAGACATGCCTGCTCCTCCTGCTTTGCCTTCCACTATGATTGTAAGTTTCCTGAGGCCTCCCTAGAAGCTGAGCAGATGCCAGCATCCTGCTTCCTGTACTACCTGCAGAAACATGAGCCAATTAAACCTCTTTTTATTATAAATTACTCAGTCTCAGGTATTTCTTTATAGCAGTCTGAGAATGAACTAATACAGTGCTCTAGAACAAAGATGAATTAGAAACTGCCATAAACATTTTTAAAGCCTCTCTATTTTTTCAACTTTTTTTTTTAACTGAATGCCTGTTATGTGCAAGTCTGTATGCTATACATTTTAGGGGAATAAAAAGATTATTTCAGTATGGATTCAGTCTCAGAGATCTTCTAGAGAAGTAGAATTATGTATGTAATTGTATTACAAGATAGGAAGGGCTAACACGAAGAGAAGTGCCCAACGTGTCATGAGGGATGAATGTTTCCTGCTGGGAGCTGGCAGGGCAGGGTCTTGCAGAATAGTTGAGCTTGAAACTTGTGAGAGTCTGAGGACAGAAGGAGTAGTAGAAGGAATTCGAATGGGGAAGAATGGCCTGAGCAAATGCAGAGAGGTAAAAGCAAAGATCAGGGTGAGCAGAGAGCAGAGAAGGTGATGCATTCTGGCTGGCTGAACAAGAGAATGTGATGGGGAATAGCAGGAGCTGAGATACGGAAGGCAAGATGGCATTGGATTGTCAAGGTCCTTAAATGCCTGGCTTGGGGGTTAGAGCCTTTCTCACTCAGCAGAGAAAAGCCAATGAGCGGATTTGGCATGGGAGAATCATAGGTCAGAGCTGCACTCAGGAACATGGATTTTGTTGCTGGGTGAAAGAAGCATTATAGCAATAGGCCAGAAGGAGGAGGAGAGGCTATTGAGGAGCTCTCTTTTAATTATACTTTAAGTTCTGGGATGTTTTTTTAAAGACAGAGCCTTGCTCTGTCGCACAGGCTGGAGTGCAGTGGCATAATCTCAGCTCACTGCAACCTCCACCTCCCAGGCTCAAGCAATCCTCCTGCTTCAGCATCCCAAGTAACTGAGACTATAGGCATATAATGCCAAGCCTGGCTAATTTTTTGTATTTTTTGTAGAGATGGGTTTCACCACATTGCCCAGGCTGGTCAAACTCCTGGATTCAGGTGATCTGCCTGCCTCAGCCTCCCAAAGTGCTGGGATTACAGGCATGAGCCACCATGCCTGGCCACTATTCTACTTCCTATCTCTATGAATTTGATTATTCTAGGCAACTCCTATAATGATAAAGGACTTAACTAGTAAAATGTGGTTAATTATTTGAAGGTATAAAAGAGAACTCTAAAGGGTACAGAGTAGCAAGTGCAGAGAGTAGCAACTCCCTTTAAACTGAGAGAGTGAACAAGGAAAGACTCAAGAACTTAGAAGGTCCCCTCTTTGCCTCCCATCCCTCTCCCTCCAAGGCCGAGATTCAGATCTCTTTAGGTGGGGGGCAGTGGCTCACGCCTGTAATCCCAGCACTTTGGGAGGATGAGGCAGGCAGATCACTTGAGGTCAGGAGTTCGAGACCAGCCTGGCTAACATGGTGAAACCTCATCTCTACTAAAAATACAAAAATTAGCTGGGCATGGTGGCACATGCCTGTAATCCCAGCTACTTGGGAGGCTGAGGCAAGAGAATCTCTTGTTGTTTTTTTTTTGAGACGGAGTCTCGCTCTTGTTACCCAGGCTGGAGTGCAATGGCACGATCTCGGCTCACCGCAACCTCCGCCTCCTGGGTTCAGGCAATTCTCCTGCCTCAGCCTCCTGAGTAGCTGGGATTACAGGCACGCACCACCATGCCCAGCTAATTTTTTGTATTTTTAGTAGAGACGGGGTTTCACCATGTTGACCAGGATGGTCTCGATCTCTTGACCTCGTGATCCACCCGCCTCGGCCTCCCAAAGTGCTGGGATTACAGGCTTGAGCCACCGCGCCCGGCCCAAGAGAATCTCTTGAACCCAGGAGGCAGAGGTTGTAGTGAGACGAGATTGTGAACGCTGCACACTAGCCTGGGCAACAGTGTGAGACTCCATCTCAAAAAAAAAAAAAAAAAAATATCCTTAGAGAGCAACTGGCTGCCACAGGATTATGCAACCTGCGCGTGGGAAAGAAACTTGCCACAGGGTATAGGCCAAAGCTGATGCAAAGGAATAGCCTTCCAGGTGGCAGAAGAAGGTACCAGAAGGTGCAGGCAGGTTGGATTCAATTAATAGGGGCAGTGTCTGGGAGAAAAGAAGTTGTTGAAGGTCACAGGTTAGAGTCAGCTCAAGAGAGCGCTAAGGCCAGTGCTCTTGGGCCTGCTGCATGCTGATGGACTGGATGGCTCCTCTGCCAAAAAGTATTACTCCGGAGGCAGGAAGGGAATTCGTACCCTCTTACTCTGGGCTGTCAGTGTCCCCATGGCCTCTATTGACAAAGCCTAACACCGAACCCACTGGCAAAGGAGAAATATCTATAGGGTCTAAGGTCTAGTCCCAGTATCAGAGAGCAGGGCAAAGAAGGGTGGATTTGGCACTGAGACACACACACTGGTAACTGGTGCAGTGGGTAAGTGGTAACTGAGGCTGGGCTGCATGGGTATCTATGGAGATGCGCAGGAGAAACCAACCCCAGAGCCATAGGGAGGGGGCTGGATAGCATTTCTGATGCCACCTGTTTTTGTTTTGTTGATTGTTTGTTTTTGAGACAAAGTCTCACTCTGTCACCGAGGCTGGACAGTCTGAGGCCTAGATTTGAGGCAGCAAGTCTCCCTCAAACAAACAAACAAATGAACAAACTAACCAAAACCTCCCCAGGTAGTTCTAACGCACAGATAGGTAGTACAGAGCAGATTGCAGTGGTGCAATCTCAAATCACTACAACCTCCACCTCCCAGGTTCAAGCAATTCTCCTGCCCCAGCCTCCTGAGCAGCTGGGACCACAAGCATGCACCACCATGCCTAAGCTTTTTGTATTTTTAATAGAGATGGGGTTTCACCATGTTGCCCATGCTGGTCTCAAACTTCTGACCTCAGGTGATCCGCCAACCTCGACTTCCCAAAGTCCTGGGATTACAGGCGTGAGCCACCATGCCCGGCTACTATCCTGTTTTGGTATAGTTAATATGACACTTTTCCAGCCCCTAAATCATTTACCTCCATGGAAGCATCTCTCCAGAGTTTCCCTGTAAGCAAGCACAATGGCGATATCTAAGTAAAGGAAATCCACACGCAGTGTAAGAGCAAAGCAAACCAAGTGCAGAATACCTGCTATGAGCCAGGAAGATCAGGCACATTACAAAACACTCCCACCTCTAATCCGATCAGATCAAGAGGTTATGATGCCCAGGTTACAGACAGAGAAAGTGAGGCTCAATTAGATGAAGCACTTACCCAAGAGTCACAGAGTCATATGGCTAGCCACATAAAGGGCAAAGCAGGGATATGCTAAAGGCCAGGCCCTTTGGCTAACCAGCTAGAGCAGGAGTTGGCAAAGTATTCTGTCATGGCCAAATAGTCAATGTTTCCAGTTTTGTGATCCATGTGGTCTCTTTGTCAACTACTTAACTTTGCCACTGTAGCAGGAAAGCAGCCGTAAACAACATGTAAATGACTAGGCATGGCTGCGTTCCAGTAAAACTTCATTTATGGATAGCTATATTTAAATTCCATCTAATTTTCATGAGTCACGAAATGTTCTTCTTTTGATTTTTTTTCCAACCATTTAAAAATGCAAAAATCATTTTTAGCTTGCAGGCCACACAAAAACAGGCTGGAATTGGCCTGTAGAGCTGTGGTTTGCTGACTGCTAATCCAGACTCATGCTACTCAAGAGTGTGGCTTTTGCACTGAAAGTGTGGGCATCACGTGGGAGCGCTGAGGAAATGCAGAATTTCAGGTCCTGCCTCAAGCCTGTTGAGTCTTCATTTTAATAAGATGCACCTTACAGCTTGAGGGACAGCAGCTGATCTGTGATTCTTTGTTAAAACACATATTCCTAGCCCATCCATAGAGAGCCTAACAAACACACAGGAGGAGCTGACGCTGACAGTCTGAGGCCTAGATTTGAGGCAGCAAGGCTCCCTCAAACAAACAAATGAACAAACTAACCAAAACCTACCCAGGTAGTTCTAACGCACAGATAGGTAGTAGAGAGCAGAGCTTATAGGCAGGTGGCCTGAGAGCCAAATGCAATCAGCACAGCTAGTTAGGTTGGCCCATCAGGTGTTTTAAATTTCTTCAACTGGCAACTTTTTTTTTGTTTTTAGACACAGTCTCTGCCGCCCAGGTTGGAGTGCAGTGGCTCGATCTCGGCTCACTGCAAACTTCGCCTCCCGGTTCAAGCAATTCTCCTGCCTCAGCCTCCTGAGTAGCTGAGATTACAGGTGTACGCCACTACGCCTGGCTAATTTTTGTATTTTTAATAAAGACAGGGTTTCACCATGTAGGTCAGAGTGGTCTCGAATTCCTGACCTCATGATCCACCTCCCTTGGCCTCCCAAAGTGCTGGGATTACAGGTGTGAGCCATGAACCTGGCCGACAACATTTAAAAATGGAAATTTCAGGCCAGGTGCTCATGCCTGTAATCCCAGCACTTTGAGAGGCTGAGGCATGTGGATCACCTGAGGCCAGGAGTTCATGACTAGCCTGACCAGTATGGTGAAACCATGTCTCTACTAAAAATACAAAAATTTGCTGGGCATGGTGGTGTGTGCCTGTAATGCCAGCTACTTGGGAGGTGTAGGCAGGAGAATCACTTGAACCTGGAAGGTGGAGGTTGCAGTGAGCTAAGATCGTGCCACTACACTCCAGTGTGGGCAACAACAGCAAAACTGTCTCAAAAAAAAAAAAGAAAAAAAAAAAAAAAAGGAAATTTCATATACATGTACCTAAAAAATCCTAGATTTCCAGCTTCTCATAAAAAAATCAGAAAATCTGGCATACTCAGCCCGTTTCCTTTATGCCCACAACAGACTGGTGTCCAGTAGCTGCTGCCTTGAGAAGCCCAGCATACCTCACTCCCCACTGTGTCATGTCACCTTTACTGTCTCATCTCTGTGGACACAGGCTTGCCAACCTGGATGGGAGTCTAGAAGCACCCACTGGACCTTTTCCCTTGGATTTTGTGTTTTCTTTATGAGACTGAGTCTCACTTTGTCACTCAGACTGGAGTGCAGTGGTGCGATCCTGCCTCATTGCAACCTCTGCATCCTGAGTTCAAGCGATTCTCCTGCCTCAGCCTCCCAAGTAGCTGGATTACAGGTGCCTGCCACTGGGTCCAGCTAATTTTTTGTATTTTTAGTAGAGATGGGGTTTCACCATGTTAGCCAGGCTGGTCTCAAACTCCTGACCTCAGGTGATCTGCCCGCCTTGACCTCCTAAAGTGCTGGGATTACAGGCGTGAGCCACTGCACTTGGCCAGATTTTGTTTTTCTTTGGCTGTGCTGCTTGGCTGGGAGAGAAACATTTCTTTCCAAAATCTGGTTTTACATTTTTAAATTGCAAAACAGCCAATATGTTGTAAACGTGGGTATCATGCCATCCATCTTAGTCTCCTAGTGAAGATTACAGCCTGCACATTATTGTTTTACAGGGGTTTTTAGATGTCCCAAGACAATTTATGATCCCTTATTAGCAAACCAAACGAACTACTTGACAAGTCCATCACCTGGTCAATTTTGACATTTCAAACCAATGCATAAATCCCACAGTTCACTTCCAGGCATCCATTGTTTGCATTTGCACATAGAATAATAATGCCACATGTATTCAGAGTTCCTCACAGTTTACAAAGCACTTTCCCGGACGTTCCTTCACAGGCTCTTCACAGTAAACTGAACAAAGGCATATGTATCATTTGTATTATCTTCAGAAATTGACAAGAAAAATGAGGCTCAAAGAGGGCAAGTGACTCTCAACTTGACCTGGCCTGTTATTCAGGACTCTTTGCAGTTCTACTATTTTCTTTTTTTGAGATGAAATTTCACTTTTGTTGCCCAGGCTGGAGTGCAATGGCACAATCTTGGTTCACTGCAACCTCCACCTTCCGGGTTCAAGTGATTCTCCTGCCTCAGCCTCCCAAGTGGCTGAGATTACAGGTACCTTCCACCACACCTGGCTAATTTTTTTGTATTTTTAGTAGAGACAGGGTTTCACCATATTGGTCAGGGTCTTAAATTCTTAACCTCAGGTGACCCGCCCACCTCAGCCTCCCAAAGTGCTGGGATTACAGGCATGAGTTACCGCGCCAGGCTGTTCTATTTTCTAACCCTGTGCTTTCTACTCCCCCATCCTGCTTCTAATGAATGCTTCTCGAAGAAAATGCTCCTCTGAGAAATCCCACAAGAACTGTGACCCCTCACTGCACGACGTCAATCTGGCAAACACAAGGTTTTGGAAATATTCACGCCTGCACATCTGCTTCCTGACCTCATACTCTTCAGATTAGACAGCTCTTGGAAAAGGTTTCATTTATCAGAAAAACAAAAGTTACTAAAGGATGCTTGGTACAGTGGAGAGATCACGGACTGTAGAATCATACAGACCTGGTTTCCAAGAGTTCCCAGACCTCACCCCCCCAGCTCAGCCAAGGGGAAAACCAGATGCACCCAACTGGCTGAGCATGAATCCCAATTAGCTGAGCCATGAAGCGCAGCCAGAAGGAGGAGGAACAGAACCCAAGGGAGGGCAGAGACATTAGAAAACCTAAAACAAAAACAAGAGGATTGTGAGATAGAAAAAAGGGGCAACCAAAAAGAGGAAGACAACTTCAACATCTAGCTTAGGTGGGCTCAGAATGAGCAGGGGGCTACTCAAAAAGTAAAGAACCATTTCAAAATAAAGAAAATACA
The DNA here is from genome assembly GCF_009761245.1 of Sapajus apella. Classification (NCBI taxonomy): domain Eukaryota; kingdom Metazoa; phylum Chordata; class Mammalia; order Primates; family Cebidae; genus Sapajus; species Sapajus apella. The sequence continues at coordinate 13,570,010 of NW_022436986.1, read as the reverse complement.
AAAAAAATTAATAAAAAAAAATAAAAGAACCATTTCATACCACCGTTGAGACAGCGTAGATGCACAATAGGTTACTAGCAGCCTCTCTAGCATCAGGCTGTCCCTTGCCAACCTCCCTTTCACGAGGAAGATAAAGTGTTATACTTGCTTAGTCAAACTCACTCCCTTGCTGAAGGATGTACAACCAAGTGAAATTAGGGAAACGTACCTCAGAGTTTACATCCAGGAACACTCTTACTAATTATCCTTCTGGCCTTGAGGCAGAACAACAGGGTAAGTGGAGCTCTTGTTTTTTTCAAGACAGACTCTCACTTTGTCGCCCAGGCTGGAGTACAACGGCGCAATTCCAGCTGACTGCAACCTCCGCCTCCCAGGTTCAAGTGATTCTCGTGCCTCAGCTTCCCAAGTAGCTGGGATTACAGGCACCTGCCACCACACCTAGCTAATTTTTGTATATTTAGCAGAGAAGGGGTTTCACCACGTGGGCCAGGCTTGTTGCAAACTCCTGACCTCAAGTGATCTGTCTACCTCAGCCTCCCAAAGTGCTGGGAGTACAGGCGTGAGCCACTGTCCCTGGCCAAGCAGAGCGCTCTTTTCCATTGCTTCTCTCCTTGTTCTTGACTCCTTATTGCTCACCTGAACCACTGCATCAGCCTCCTAAAGGCCTCCCTGCCTCTAAGTCTCAGTCCAACCATTTTCTCCTCCATGCTGTGGTTACGCACAGTGGCCTTATCATTGTGTACACATTGGAATCACCTGGGAAGTTAAATTGATGAAAAAGGCTGTGACCTGGCTGGGAATGGTTTGATAAAGCTGGTTATGAGGTTTAAACTTTACCCTGCAAGTAGTTTCAGAAAGATTATTTCAGCACAGTAGCCCTCAAGCTTGACTTTACATTCGAATTGCCCAAGGAATATTTAATTCTCATACTGGGCCACATCCCAGACCAATTATATTAGAATCTCTGGGACAGAACCCAGGCGTCCATGGGCTGACACTTTCCAGGTGATTCCAATGTCCAGGATGAGGCCCACTGCTCTTAGCTCCAGCATGGAGGATAAATTGGAAGACTCCAAGAAAGAGTATTTTTCCGCAAGGTAGGGTAAGAGGCTGATGTAGTCCAGGTGAGAGATGCTAAGGAAGGAACTGGGGCAAAATTGGTGAAAATAGGAAGACAGCGGGGGATATGAGCTGGTTAATGAACCAGAACCTACGGGAATAATTAACTGATAGCTGTGGCAGGTGGGACAAGAGAGGCATCGAGGATGATTTCTAAGGTTTTGCTTAGTCAACTAGTTGACTGGTGGTGTCACTGCCAAGATGGGGAGATGAGAGAAGCAACGACCATAGGGCGGGCATGGAGAGGAGACACTGAATGGCACAGGACTGTAAGACACTCAGGAGGAGATGTTGAGAGTATGTCTGAAGTTCAGAGGCAACATCCAAGGGAAAGTACGGTTTTGTTCTGGACCAGGAGAATAAGCTTGAGAATCCTCAGCATCAAGGTGGTGGCTGAGATGTGGATGTTGATGAGGTGACCAGGGGAGAAGGTGCAGACAAAGTCAAGAACAGCAACTAGAAGAGAAAACAGTGAATACTTGAGTAATATTAAACCAAAAAGTGACTGAGGATAAGGCCGAGGGTTTTTTTCCTTGACTCCTAGAGAACAAGACGGAGAAGGGAGGAGTGTGGTTCACAGAGATGAGAGGTAAGCAGACTTGTCACTTGGTTCCTGGCTGATGCTGCTCTTCTGCTTAACATATTGCTCAAAAAAATTTTTTTTTTTTTTTGAGATGGAGTCTCACTCTGTTGCCCAGGCTTGAGTGCAGTGGCGCGATCTCGGCTCACTGCAACCTCTGCTGCCCAGGTTCAAGCGATTCTCCTGCCTCAGCCTCCTGAGTAGATAGGATTACAGGTGCCTGCTACCACACCCAGCTAATTTTTTTTGTAGTTTTAGTAGAGATGAGGTTTCGCCATCTTGGCCCGGCTGGTCTTGAACTCCTGACTTCGTGATCCACCTGCCTTGGCCTCCCAAAGTGCTGGGATTACAGGCGTGAGCCACTCTACCCGGCCTGCTCAAATATTTTAAAGGTCTTGAATATAATCCCTGGTCCCAGCCTACCATATGCCCCATAGCCTGGGTTAGGGATAACATTTGAAGTAATAAATCCAAATGCCACATCCTATCCTTGTCCAGTGAACATTGAGAATCCCAGCTAATATCATAGACTTGAAATTGGGAACGAGTTTGGCCTTATTTTACAGATTTGAAAACTGAGGTTCATCTCCCAGAAAGTTGCTAGCAGCAACTCGAATCCAGATTACCCGGGGACCAGTCCACAGCATTCTTCATTGCAGTTTTGGACGCTGCTTCTCATTGCAGAATCCAGCACAGTGCTCAGCAGCTACTCAGATACTCCGTGCATCAAAGCCAATTCATAAACATCGTATTGAGGAGATCAATGTTGTCTTAAAAGCATCTGGGACCTGAGAAAGTGAGGATTATTATTAAAAGGAAGGCAAGAGAACACCAAGAGTCATGAATTTGAAAGTGTTCATTGGGCACAATATTTGCTGAGAGGAGAATGCCACCTGCTCTAAAGAGTATTTCCTTGGCTAATTAACCTTGTCCACACCTGTCCAATCTAGCCACAACCAACAGACTCTGGCTAAGAAATGCCATGTTACTCTGGGGTCAGGAGACTTGGTCTACGGGAGAAAGCAGTGGAAAGGGAGTCAGGAGATCATGTCCAACTGTGTCATTCACCAGTTTCTTCAGCTAATCATATCTTCTTCCTGAGTTTCCAGTAAAATGATGAGGTCAGACTTGATCATCCTCGAGATCCTTCAAAACCAGTGACCTAGCCAGGTGTGGTGGCTCATGCCTGTAATTCCAGCACTTTGGGAGGCTGAGGCAGGCAGATCACTTGAGGACAGGAGTTCAAGACCAGCCTGGCCAACATGGCGAAACCTAAAAATACTACTAAAAATACAAAAAATTAGCCGAGTGTGGTGGCGCATGCCTGTAGTCCCAGCTACTTGGGAGGCTGAGGCACAAGAATCACTTGAACCCTGGAGGTGGAGGTTGCAGTGAGCCGTGATCACACCACTGCACCCCAGCCTGGGTGACAGAGTGAGACTCCATCTCAAAAACAACAACAAAAAGCTCCAGTGACTTGGTTTATCCTTTGCCTTTCCCCACATCCTCATGGGAGAGCTACTGTAAATTCTTTCCCAAACTTGGAATAAGGACTCTTCCTTACCCAACGCCTGGCTCCTTCCTCCAGGTGGAATTAATTAGCTATCAAGCCTGGATGTAGGGAGAAAAGAATTCCATTCTCATGTTATATTTGTTAAAAACACATTTCCATATAAGCACATGCATCTGTCTTTGTGCTTGCTCTGAAAGATTCTTCTGCTGACAGTTTTTTGGCGAGTTCCTAGAGCAGGAGGCCTCTTTTTCCAGCACTCACCTTGCTCAGCAGTGAGAGCTTTGAGGTCCAATCAGTCCAGTAGACTTTGTGGTGTGAGGGTTTGTGTATCCTCCTTTTCAGTTTATGAGGCACTTTTCCATAAATGATGTCATTGGGTCCTCACTGCAGCCTTATGAGGCAGGTAGCATAGGTGTTGTCATTACCATTCTATCGGTAATGAGACATCTGAGGCTAAGAGAGGTTACGTGTCTTGGCCAAGATCACACAGTGGTCACTGGTAGACCTGGGGCACCAATCAAGGTATCTTGATCCAACAGCCAACCCTGTTTCCATTACTCATGATTTCATTCATCGACTTGACATGCATTTACTAAGCACTTCACACAAAGTCAATCTTGTGACAGGCTCTAATATACAAAGATGAGCAAGACACAGTTCCTCCCTTGAGTAGCTCACAGACTGATGAGTCGGGAGACAAATCTGCAAAGCATTAATGGAAACACAAGTGCTGTAGTTCTGTGCTTTGGGAGGAGGGAGGAGAAAGCAGCTAAGTCAGTCTGGGAGAATTGGGGAAACCCTTTCAGAGAAGCAGATGTTGGAGTAGGGGTTTTCAAAGCAATAAAAAGGGAAGGAACCCTGCCAGGAAAAAGAACAGCATGGAAAAGACAGAGTCACAGGTGCTGGGAAGTCCCATGTGATTGAAGCCTAGGGTCATGGCGGGAAGTGGAGGGAGATGCAGTGGAGGAGTTAGCAGGGGCGTGGTGAGAAAGGGTATACTTTCTGAGCGGAGTTGGGCTTGATCCAGCAAGTGATGGGCCATGGAGTAGTCAGTGTATGGATGTTCTAGATTTTCCTGTTTGATTGATGGTGTATTGGCTGCTGCCTTGATACACAGCCACGTACACAGCCCAAGTGTCTCCTCCTCCTTGCACATGCTTGGCTTGATCCAGTTATTCCGGAGTGTTGCTCAATCACCAAATAGCTTCCAAAAGAGGCGAAAGAGAGAGAGAGAGAGAAAGAGAGAAGGAGGAGAGGGGGAGGAAGAGGAGGAATGCTTGAGCAATCTAGGAGGCCAGCCAGGATTGGGCCTCTGAGAGGCCCATGTGGGTTTCACATTCTCAGGATGATGTTTGCCATCCTCACTGACAGAGGGAGAGTGGAGGCTCTTTATGCACTGAGCACAGGTCTAGGCCTGAATGGGAGTGAGTCAGTGGCCAAAGGGCAGAGTTGGGAGGGATCGGGTGGCTGAGGGTGGACACAGATGGAGGAAGCACTGGCAGTGTGCCCCTCTTCCCTGCTCCTGAGGCTCCCTTCAGTTATCCAAACTCCTTGGGTTTCCTCTCGTCCCTGCAATGCAAGGGCTGGAAAATGGGACCCAGTTAAGTATTTCGGGTGAGGAGAAAACCACTTAACTCTTTTCTTTCCCTGCCTAGCTTATTGTTAGCAATAATAGCTTCCACCCACAAATACAATGTACGCTGCCTGGTGCCTAGTGTTTGTACAGCCCTTTAAAGTTTTTGTTTGTTTTTTGAGACAGAATCTCCCTCTGTCACCAGGCTGGAGTGCAGTGGTGTGATATCAGCTCACTGCAACTTCTGCCTCGGCCTCCTGAGTAGCTGGGACTACAGGCACACACCACCACACCCAGATAATTTTTGTATTTTTAGTAGAGACGGGGTTTCACCATGTTGGCCAGGTTGGTCTCAATCTCTTGACCTCATGATCTGCCCGCCTCAGCCTCCCAAAGTGCTGGGATTACAGGTGTGAGCCCCCACAACTGGCCTAAAGTTTTTAAGTTTATACTTTATTATCCAAATTAGGGCCAAATTGCTAAACAGGACACTAGGACATCAGATATGCACTGGGGCTATTCTGGTCATACCATGGTATATGGCCATAATAGATATTTACAAATCTAGGGCTTCATGACACGCTCACAAGATCCCTGGGAGTGGACCTCACCATCTCCATTTTACAGTTGAGGAGATACCTGTGTTTCCTTAGCTGCCAGGGGGATGGAAGAGGAAGGTGGTCCAGCAGAGACTGGGTGAGCTCAGCAGCTTCCTTGTGCAGCTTTTCGTGAAGATCTGGGACTGTGTTGTTAGAAGCAAGGTGCACAGTGGAGCGGGGAAGGGAGCCACCTTATGTGAGTGCCGGGGATCAGGCAGGCCTTGCCTTCAGTGCTTGTACATCCATTGCCTCATTTAAACCCCCCACCCTTTTTATTTTTTAGACAGAGTCTTACTCTGTCACCCAGGCTGGAGTGCAATGGCATAATCTCGGCTCACTGCAACCAACTGCCTCCTGGGTTCAAGTGATTCTCCTGTCTCAGCCTCCCGAGTAGCTGGAACTACAGGCACATGCCACCACGCCTAGCTAGTTTTTGTATCTTTAGTAGAGATGGGGTTTCACCATGTTGGCCGGGCTGATCTTGAACTCCTGGCCTCAAGTAATCCACCTGCCTTGGCCTCCCAAAGTGCTGGGATGACAGGCGTGAGCCACCACGCCTGGCCTAATTCTGACATTTAGCTCTGCAAGGAGATAATATTTTGCAAATGAGGAAAGCAAAGTTCAGAGAAATTGAGTCACTTTCTCAAGGCCACAGAGGTAAAAAGTAAGGAGCTAAGATTTAAATCAAGCGCTGTACCTCTTCTATCACACTGTCCTGCCACATTGGCACAGTCCTGTAAGAGGGTCCTCAAGGAGGCCCGTTTCTGCACGGTGGTAGCTCTTCTCCAAACTTCTTCTCTATCCTCTTTAGTAACCAAATATAACTCTACCCCTCAGGCCCCTATCTAAATATTCCTTGAGTCTAGCCAGAGTTTTACCCAAGATGAAATATGTGCATGGAAAGAACCAAGGAACAAACCAACTGTAAACCAATTTCTCCTCTCTGGCGCGGAGGCTGCCCTAACCAATATGCTGTGCAGAAAACTGAGCGAGAAGAAAAAGAAAAGCCAGGCATGGTGGCTCACACCTGTAATCCCAGCACTTTGGGAGGCCGAGATGAGTTGATCACTTGAGCCCAGGACTTCAAGAACAGCCTGGGCTGGCAAAACTCCATGGGGTTGGAAAGGTCGGGGGCTGAGGACGGAGGATCGAGGATCACTTGAGCCCTGGAGGTCAAGGCTGAAGTGTGCTGTGATTATCACTTCACTCCAGCCTGGATGACAGAGTGAGACTCTGTCTCAAGAAAAGAAATAATAATAGAAAGGAAGGAAGGAAGGGAGGGAGGGAGGGAGGGAGGGAGGGAGGGGGGGGAAGGGGAAAGAGAGAAGGGAGGAGGGAGGGTAGAGGGGAAGGGAAAGAGAGGAAGGGACAGGGAGGAGGGGAGGGGAGGAGAAAGAAGGGAGGGGAGGGAAAGAGGGGAGGAGAGGGGAGAGGGAAAGAGGGAGGGGAAGGGGAAGAGGGGAAGGGAGTGGGGGGATCTCAGTTACAGAGGTTGTCTCTGGTTGGTTCACTGTGGCTCCGTAATGTAAATGGCGTAGCCCCCTGGCTACCGTCCTCACCCCTAGGAGACTATGGTTTTCACCTTGTCCTGTCCTGATCCCAGTTAACTCCAAGAAGTCTTCTGGCAGCCCCCGTTCTGCCTCTCTTCCCAGGCGATCAGGCAAGGTGCCCAGCAGCCATCACCCATCCCCGCTCATGAACTGCAACTTGCATGCAGGGTGATGGGAAGTTGGAGTGTGTATTCTCCTCAAGCTACTTTCATAACATGGGTCTGCCTGGAGAGTTACCTCATCCCAGATTGCTTGTCCAGGTGGCTGAAGGATCTTGCCAAGTTTTCTCTAGAACACTGTGAGCTCTATTAGGCTCTTATTTGTCTGAAAAATTCCCCTCCTCTCCAGTGAGTCTATTTCCTTGCTGCTCGAAGTGTGAAAAACAGTTTAGTTGCGTTGGTACCACCTGGAAGCTTGTTAGCAATACACAAACACAGGTCTCACCCTGCACCTACTGAATCAGACTCTGCATTTACCCAGATCACATATACAGAGTGAAGCCTGAAAAAAATGGCTCTAAATGCCCATGAAAGATGAATTCCAACACCCAATCATCTCCTAAAATAAATTTAACGTAATGAAGGATCAAAGATGATGGTCAGGTGCTATAGGGTGCTATTTAAAACACCACAGAAGGCCCAGCACAGTGGCTTATGCCTATAATCCCAGCACTTTGGGAGGCCAAAGTGGGTAGATCACATGAGGCCAGGGGTTTGAGAACAGCCTGGCCCATGTGGGGAAACCTCATCTCTACTAAAAATACAAAAATTAGCCAAGTGTGGTGGTGCATGCCTGTAGGTCCAGCTACTTGGGAGGCAGAGGCACAAGAAGCCCTTTAACCCAGGAAGCAGAGGTTGCAGTGAGCTGAGATCACAACGCTGCATTCCAGCCTGGGCGATAGAGCGAGATTCTGTCTCAAAAAAACAAAACAAAACGCAGTGGAGCACTCCTGTACTCAGGCTATAAAAAGGTAATTCGGTACCAGGTAGAGAGATAAGTAAAATTGTCCAAAGTCAAGAATATTACACTAAGTCTGTCTTGTAAATCAAGGCCAAATTATTGAAAGTGGCTACATGGAGCTCTACGTTTTGTGTTCAGGGTGGAACTAGGGGTAGAGTCAGAGGTTCAGTAGGAAGCGGTTGTGATAGATTAGCGTGTCTCCCCTGGTCCCAAGAGGGTGGAGTGGCTGCCTGTGTGCCCACATTTGCCCTCCGTGTCCTAGGTGTTCTCTGCTCTCTTGGCACTCAGTTTCATTTCTCTCTCTTGGCAGTTTCCCTACTCAGCCCTTGGCATTACCAGTAACTCCTGGGACTAAGAACTGGATGACATGGACCTGACCATGTGGGACGAGGACTAAACACAACACTTGCTCACTGCCCTGTAGATAGTGACCCCTTGTTTTCGCCTTCCATTCCATAGTCATAGCAACATCGGTAGAGGAAGAGAGCGCAAATATGGCCCTAGAATGAGCTCCCCCTGCTGTATTTGGTCCACTTTCTCCATGCAAGGGCTGGGGGAACCATGGTTTTCTTAGCATAGGGTCTGGGATGTCTCACAAGTCCTGGAAATTCAGCCAAGTCACGGGGCCATTACTGTAAACACAAATTTTGCTCAGAACACAGTGCTCGAAGGTTTAGGCACAGAGGCAGTCACCCTTAGCCTCAATTCATCCCGCTCAGCCCAGAGCTAAACTACAGCGAGGATGGCGATTGACCAGTAGGAAACCTCGTGACCTAGGATTTCATTAGCAAGGATGCTTGAGGTCAGGCCAAAAAGCAAGAAGGGCTCAGTGTGGGGCCTGAGCATAGAAATCTGCTCTCATCTCCTTCTTGGACAGAGTCAGCTGCTCCAGCTCTCAGGTCTCTGGGTCAATAACCCTCTGCTTTGCTTTGCTTTGACAACACACACTACTGCAGCTTCAAAAACAGATCCCGAGGACACAAGGACCTCTTCCCTGGGGTTATCCCAAAGTCCCTGACTTTCCAATGCTGCCTAAAACATGGAAACCAATGAGTGCCTATTAAGTGCTTGCAATTTCATAAACTTTACCTCCCTTAAACTTTACAATTCAATAATGTAAATGTCATTATCGAAAGCTGTAGACAGGTTAAGTAGCACATCCAAGCTCTCACAGCTAGTAAGTGGTAGAACTAAAATTCAAACCCAGTCATACTGGGCTCCAAATGAGAACACTTTTAACACTCACACTGTCTGTCATAAAATCCAGCGATCCCTCTGTTGCCAGATCCAATGGCCTTTTCTTAGTTCTTATCACACTTGATGTTTCGGCGACATTCCACAAAGCCTACCTGTGTGTCCCTCTTCTCAAAATATTTTCTTCTCTTGGCTTTTATGAAATCTCACTTGTTTTTTTTAAAATTTTTTTTTATTATACTTTAAGTTCTGGGATACACGTGCAGAATGTGCAGGTTTGTTACATAGGTATACACATGCCATGGTGGTTTGCTGCATCCATCCCCTGTCATCTACATTAGGTATTTCTCCTAATGCTATCCCTCCCCAATACCCCCACCCCCTGCTATTCTTCCCCTAGCCCCCCACCCCCTAGGCCCCGGTGTGTGATGTTCCCCTCCCTGTGTCCATGTGTTCTCATTGTTCAATACCCACCTATGAGTGAGAAAATGTGGTGTTTGGTTTTCTGTTCTTGTGTCAGTTTGCTGAGAATGATGGTTCTCCAGCTTCATCTATGTCCCTGCAAAAGTCATGAACTCATACTTTTTATGGCTGCATAATATTCCATGACATATATGTGCCACAATTTCTTTATCCAGTCTATCATTGATGGGCATTTGGGTTGGTTCCAAGTCTTTGCTATTGTAAACAGTGCCACAATGAACATATACGTGCATGTATCTTTACAATGGAATGATTTATAATCCTTTGGGTATATACCCAGTAATGGGATTGCTGGGTCAAATGGTATTTCTATTTCTAGATCGTTGAGGAGTCACCACACTGTCTTCCACAATGGTTGAACTAATTTACACTCCCACCAACAGTGTAAAAGTGTTCCTATTTCTCCACATCCTCTCCAGCATCTGTTGTCTCCAGATTTTTTAATGATCCCCATTCTAAATGGAAATCTCACTTGTTGATGTTTCTACTACTTCACTGTCAGTTCCTTCTCAGTCTCCTTTTTGTTATTCTTTATTTTCTGCTTACCCTCTCAACTTTAGAATACCTAGGATGCAATCCTGAGCTCTTCTCCTCTGCACCTACAATCCACCTGGCTGAGTCCATCAATCTCCTGGTTTAAATGCCATCCACGTATGGAGATTTTCAAATGTGCTATTCTTGCTCTGAGCTCTCTTTGCAAATCCAGGCTCAGATAATCAACTCTTTGTCTGATATTTTTACTTGTAAAAAATTAATAAGATTATGAATCCACTCCCCTCCCCCAGGTTTGCTTCTACTCCAGTTTTCTCCACCAAAGTAAACAGCACCTGGTTAACCTCGAGCCAAAAATCTAGAATTATCCTTGATTTCTCTGTTTTACCATGTTCCATGACCAGTCCTTCAGGAAGTATTGTAACTTCTGTCTCCAAAAGATATCCCAACATCCACTTATCTCCTTCTTCACTGCCAACACCCTAATCTAATTCCTGGTCATTCCTGCCTGAATCACTGCAGCATTCTTATAACTGCTGTTTCTGCTTCCAGTATCTCTGCAATCTATTTGCCATATGGCAGCTAGAAGGATCTTTCTAAAAACATGAATCTGATCAAATCACTTTCTTACTTATATTCTTCCAATGACTTTCCACTCCACTTTGAATGAAATCTAAACTTCTTGCCCTCTTCCATGAAGCCTCACATGATCCAACCTCATCTCATTCTGCTCTCACCCTTGGCCACCACCCTCCGGCCACATTTTAGCCTTTCTTCATGCTTCATTCCTACCAAGTGAGTTTTCTGCCCAAGAGTCCTGAAGCATGCTATCAATACTCCAGAATACTATTCTCCTGGTTTTCCTAGGTCAGGGCTTTCTTGTCAACCACTAAAGTGCTACCTTCTCAGAGAAGCCTTCCTTGACCACCTATCTAAAGTAGTCACACAGATAGCAATTATTATAGCTCATATATCAATTCTCTGTATAGCACTTATTACCATCTCCTCATTTCTTGCTTACATTTGGGGGAGTCATTGCCTAATTTCATGAGCAATCATGATTCACTGTCTTGTTTGCCATTGTATGTCCCATGCATAGAATGGTGTCTAGCACATAGGAAGCTCTCCACACACACCTAATGAACCAATGGATGAATGAATGAAGGAGACAAAGCTACCAGCGTGCCATCGGAGAGAAGGAAGCATGGCCAGACAGTCCCTTTAGAGGTATGGCACTGGTCTGAAGGTGCTTATGAACCTCCTTCACACCTTCAAGAGCTAAGTCCACAGAGTTTATTTCCTTTTCTTTCTTCTCTCCCTTACTTGTTCATTACGGAATGACGTAAAAGCATTAAAAAGCTACACATGACTAGGCAAAGTGGCTCACACCTGTAATCCCAGCACTTTGGGAGGCTGAGGCTGGAGGATTGCTTGAGCCCAGGAGTTCAAAACCAATGTGGGCAGCATAGAGAGACTGTGTCTCCACACAAAATTTAAAAATTAGCTGGGCATGGTGGCACATGCCTGTAGTCCCAGCTATTTAAGAGGCAGAGGCAGGATAATCACTTGAGCCCAGGAGGTTGAGGCTGCAGGGAGCTGGGGTCACACCACTGTATTGCAGCCTGGGAAACCAAGTGAGACCTGCTCTCAAATAAATAAATAAATATAAAAAGCTACACATAATCCCATCCCTGTAACAAATTCTTTTCATATAAGCACATTTTCTTCAGATCTTTTTCCATAAGCAGACATAGTTTTCACAAAATTGCAATCATAAAATACACAGTAGTTAGTAGGCTTTTTTTGCATTTGTTGTTGCATTGTAAACATTTTCCAAGCTACCCTACATCTGCATATTTTCTATAATAGTAATAGATGGTTTCTGTTGAGTATCTACAGCATGCCAGCTACTACTCATACATTATTTTGGATTATCTCCTACTATCCCCCCAATAACCTTATAAGATAACTACTGTTATTAGTATTTCCATTCTGCGGATGAGGCCACCGAAGTGCAGAGAACTTAACTTATCTAAGATAATACAGGCCTGGCTTGGTGGCTCATGCCTGTAATCCCACACTTTGGGAGGCTAAGGTAGGAGGATCCTTTAAGCCCAGGATTTGAGATCTGTCTGGGCAACAGAGTGAGACCACATCTCTATGAAAAAAAATTTTTTTTTAACTTAGGCGGGTATGGTGGGATGTGCCTGTAGTCCCAGCTACTCTGGAGGCTAAGGTAGGAGGATTGCTTAAGCCTAGGTGGTCGAGGCTGCAGTGAGCAGTGAGGGCACCACTGTACTACAGCCTGGATGACAGAATGAGACCCCATGGGCTCATTCTTTTCACCATTCAACATGGTGAAACCCCATCTCTACTAAAAAAAAAAAAAATTATGAAACATTTTAAAGACAGCAACCTTAGGGGATTTAACCAAGTATAGGGAAATTCTAAACACAGAAAATCTTTCACTGTGCTTAGAAGGTAATTTCTGCTGAATTACCTAAGGGCAACCCCCCTCATCACTACAAACATTAACTTTCTTCCAAAGGTAGCGGTCTAGTCTCATAGGTTGACTGCCCAGGTCTCAGGTTCGTGAAGCCAGCCCTGCCATCCACACGAACACGCATTTATTTCCCATCTTTCTCTGACTCTTCAATCTCTCCTTGTCCGATTCCTCCCACATCCTGTCTTCAAGTCACCCCCTCAATCGAGTGTCCCCACCTCCCCTCTTGGGAAATCCCATGCCCCTCATGTGATGAAAGGATCCTGACCCTCCATTCTTGCATCTTTCAAACTCTGGTATCTCAAGCTTTACCAGTTGTTAGTGGAAATGCTCCTCGTCCGTTGTTAGAATCAGTCCTGTGAATTGGGGTGAGGAAGGATCAGGGAGGCTTGGGGTGCTCCAACTGCAGTTTTGTCTCCCCACCATTGAAGCTTTCACTGATTCCTTCTGAATTACCTGAGGGCAACACCCTTCACCTCTGCAAACATGAACTAGTTCCAAAGGAAGTAGTGTAGTTTCATAGATTGGATATATATTTCTTTGATTAAGAAAATATTGGCTGGGCATGGTGGCTCACGCCTGTAATCCCAGCACTTTGGGTGGATCACAAGGTCAGGAGATCGAGATCATCCTGGCCAACATGGGGAAACCCCGTCTCTACTAAAATACAAAAAATTAGCGGCGTGGTGGTGCGCACCTGTAGTCCTAGCTACTTGGGAGGCTGAGGCAGGGGAATAGCTTGAACCCAGGAGGAGGAGGTTGCAGTGAGCCGAGATTGCACCACTGCGCTCCAGCCTGGCAGCAAAGCAAGACTTCATCTCAAAAAAAGGAAGAAAAATAAAAAGAAAATATTGACTCTACTTTTTTGAGACACAGTCTGTCTCTGTCATCCAGGCTGGAGTGCAGTAGCTCGATCTCGGCTCACTGAAACCTCTGCCTTCCAGGTTCAAGCGATTCTCCCGCCTCAGCCTCCCAAGTAGCTGGGATTACAGCCACCTCAGCCTCCAGAGTAGGTGAGATGACAGGCACATGCCAGCAAGCCCGGCTAGTTTTTGTATTTTTAGTACAGACGGGGTTTCACCACGTTGGCCAGGCTAGTCTTGAACTTCTGACCTCAGGTGATCCTCCCGCCTCGGCCTCCCAAAATGCTGGGATTACAGGCCTAGCCACTGCGACCACCAAGAAAATATTGATGCTTTTCCTTCCAACACAATGGCCCTGGCATTGTTGTGCTCAAAAACCCTACTTTTTGGCCTACTTATAAAGAGTCACACATAGCTCAGTTTTGTTTTTCTTTTTTTGACTGAGCCATCTGGAACTATTCTAAACAGTTCCTCTCTGACTGCCTTATTTTTTCTTTGACAGAAGGGGAAATCTGAGTTTCTATCCCAACACATTTCAACAGGTCAAAGAGCAAGGATGGCGAAACTGCTTCTGAGGGGCTACCTCTGGGTGGAAATGGATTCAAAATACGTGACAGGTTCCTCATTTATGATTTAAAAATTTTTTTTATTTTTAATTTAAATTTTTTATTGACAAATTATTTTTATAGATATAGAGTAAAAATTATATAGATTATAAATTGCCTATAAATATAATTTATAAGCATAAATTACATGTTAAATTTATAGACAAATTACAGATTATATATATGTAGTACAAAGTGGTGTTATGACTTTTGAATATAATGGTTAAATCAAGCTAATTAACATATTTATCACCTCAAATATTTAACATTTTTTCATAAGAACATTTGAAATATACTCTTAGAGAAATTTAAATATACACTACACAACTATTAACCATATTTATCATGCTATGTAATTGATCTCAGTAAAAGAACAAAGAAGGAAAAGTTCCGACTTATTCCTCCTAACTGAGGCTTTATACGCTTTGCCCATCATCTCCCTATTTTCTTCCTGCCCTCCAGCCTCTCATAACTATCTTTCTACTCTCTGCTTCCTTGAGTTCAATTGTTTGAGATTCCACGTATAATTGAGAACATGTGGTATCTGTCGTCCTGTGTCTGGCTTATTTCACTTAACACAAGGTTCTCCAATTCCATCTGTGTTTTCACAAATGACAGAATCTCTTCCTATTTATTTATTTGAGATGGAGTCTCGCTCTGTTGTCTAGCCTGGAGTGCAGTGGTGCAATCTCGGCTCACTGCAACCTCCGCCTCCCAGGTTCAAGTGAATATCCTGCCTCAGCCTCCTGTGTAGCTAGGATTACAGGCACCCACCACCACACGCAGCTAATTTTTGTATTTTTAGTAGAGACAGGGTTTCACCATGTTGGTCAGGCTCGTCTCGAACTCCTAACCTTGTGATTCACCCACCTTGGGCTCCCAAAGTGCTGGGATTACAGGTGTGAGCCAGTGCACCCGGCCATCTCTTCCTTTTTAAAGGCTGAATAGTATTCCATGGTGTACATGTATCACATTTATTTTATCCTTTCATCCCTTGATGGGCTCTTAGGTTGATTCCATAACTTGGCTATTGTGAATACTGTTGCAATGAACATGGGGATGTAGATATCTCTTTGATATTACTGACTTCAAATCTTTTGGGTTAATACCCAGAAGAGGAATTGCTGAGTCATATGGTGACTCTATTTTTAGTTTTGAGGAATCTCTGTACTGCTTCCCATAGTGATATGGTTCTGATTAATCCTGATCTGGGGACCCTATGTTACCACCCTTTGTCCTTCTGCTACATCCAGTTGCTCCTTTTTGGAGGGGCAGGGAGTAATATTAGCAGTCTCTAAATTCATGTTGAAGAGTCAGTAGCCCCACGATGTTGTTACATAGTCCTCTTATCCAGGCTTAGCACCTTTTCTGCCCCAATTTTTCAAAGATATCTTGCCTCCTCAAACACCCCAAGCCTTTTATCCTACCTCACCTCCTACTGCACCACATGAATGCCCACCTTCTGTCCACCTCAAAATATCTCTGTATTTTCACTTCTTTTCTCCCCCTCTACTGGTGCTCTGAGTCTTTTCCATCCCCTTTAAAACATTGCTCCATTGATTTTCCTTTTTCTGTCTTTTACTCCAATCCATCATCCTCTGTTTCTCTCCTCCGTGCAGATAAGCACTCCAAACGTCTTCCATTATGAGATAGCTCTCCCTTCTCCATGCCTTGTCCTTAACTTGTCACTGCATCTCTTCCCCTCACTTTGCAGCCAAATGAAATTGAACAGATATCCCTCACGCTTTGTCTCCACTTCCTTGCCTCCTACACATCCTCAGCCCACAGCAATCTGGCTTCCTCCTGACCTTCCCACTGAAAGTGCTTTGACAAAGCCTCCTTTAGCCAAACCCAGTGGGTGCTTTTCAGCCCTTATCTTACTTGACCTGTCTTGGAGAGTGTCACATCAATCACCCCATTCTTCATGAAACTCACTTCCCTAGGTTTCCACACCTTTCTCTCAAGATTCTCCTCCTACAATCTTGGCAACTGTCTCTCTTTCCTTTTCTTTTTGGTTCACATTCTCTCATGAAACTCATATGCTTTTTTGTGGTTATACTTAGACATGAACCTTTTTCTGCACTTGCATGCTCAGTTATGATGAGCACATAGACACTGATACTTAGAGGCAGAGTACATGAGCCGTGAGGTCCCAGTGCATTTGCTTACCAGAGTTATAAAGAATCACACCGTAATTGATGACCAAGTGCTTGGCAAACCCAGACAGAGGTGTCCAAGAAGTTAAAAACTGTGTGTTTGAGTGCCAGGGAAAATTCTACTGAGTCTCTCTTCAAACTATCTCCCAAAGTGCCCAGAGTCCATCTTTCTGGAGATGTCAAGAAAATAGACACATGGCCCCAGTACTCAGATGCCATCTGGCTCATAACATGAAATAAAACAATTCCAACCTTACAACTCTGAGCATCAGAGGTGAGGAATGATGGATTCGTGGTCTCTCCCTTCACGTTCTATGTTGCCAACCCCTTGCCTCCAAGAACGTTGCCCTAGCAATTCTTCCCTCTCCCGCCTACATGAATTTTGCTCTCTACTGGATCATTCCAATAAGCAAATAGGCTGTTATTCTTCTGATATTTGGAAAAAAACAAAAAACAAAACACAAAACCCTTCCTGTCCCTCTTCTTCCTTGCTCCCTTTAATAGGCAAAGTTCCTTGAAAGACTTAACTACATGTGTCGTCTTCAATTTCTCTCCTCCCATTTTCTCTTGAACCAACTCTAAGACTTTCTCTCCAATTCCCCCACCAAAAATATCTTTATTACTAGCAACCTCCACATTGCGAAATACAATGGTCAGTTCTCAGTCCTCCTGTTACTTAGCCTATCCGCAGCGTTTGACATTGTTAACTATTCCCTCCTCTTGATACGCTCTTTTTTTTGTTTTGAGACGGAGTCTTGCTCTCTCGCCCAGGCTGGAGTGCAATGGTCTATCTCGGCTCACTTCAACCTCCACCTCCCAGGTTCAAGCTATTCTCCTGCCTCAGCCTCCCAAATAGCTGAAATTACAGGCACCTGCCACCATGCCCAGCTAATTTTTGTATTTTTAGTAGAGTCAGGGTTTCACCATGTTGGCCAGGCTGGTCTTGAACCCCTGACCTCAGGTAATCTGCCCTCTTCGGCCTCCCAAAGTGCTAAAATTACAGGTATGAGCCACCATACCTGGCCAATACACTTTCTTTACTTGGCTCTGTGGTCATCTTACTTTCTTGTTTTCCACCTTTTCACTGGTAGCACCTTCTTAGTGTCTCTCTCTCTCTCTCTCTGTGACAAGGTCTTGCTCTGTTGCCAGGCTGGAGTGCAGTGGCGTGGTCACAGCTCACTGCAGCCTCAACCTCCCAGGCTCAAGTGATCCTCTCACCTCAGCCTCCAGAGTAGCAGGGACTACAGGCATTTTTTGTATTGGTTTGCAGAGATGGAGTTTTGCCATGTTGCCCAGGCTTGTCTAGAACTCCCAGGCTCAAGCCATCTGCCTGCCTTGGTACTCATCCCAAAATGCTAGGATTACAGAAGTGAGCCACTGTACCCAGCCACCTACTTTGTCTCTTTTGGCCCCGCTTTCTCTCTTTTGGAGCGTTTTTAGAGGCTGGTACTTTTCTTCTCCTTTTCTCTACCTACACTTGCTCCTTGGTGACCTTACTTTCAACATCATCTCTAAGCTGTTGATTCTCCGACACTTATCTTCAGCCCAGATCCCTCCACCAGCCTTTTGACATTTGCCCATGGATGTCTAATAGACATCTCAAATTCAACATTTCCAAAATGAACTACTCTGCTCCCAATCTGCTGTACCCACAGATTTTCCCTTTTCCGCCAATGGGGATCTTATCCTTCCATTTGCTTAAGCAAAATACCTTAGATCAACCTTGATGTCTCCCTCCCTTCCTGTCAAACTCCATCTTCAATTCCACAGGAAGTGCTTCTGGCTCCACCTCCAGAATAAATCCAGAATCCAACCACTCCTTCCCTCTACTGCCGTTTCTGTGGCCCAGGCCTCCATCATGGCTCAGCTGAATTGTTAAATTGCCTCTTACTTAGTCTCCCTGATTCTATCTTTCCCCTACCTTTGCCCTCCCCTTTAGACTCAGCTACTCAGGAGGCTGAGGCAGGAGAATTGCTTGATCCCAGGAGGTGGACGTTGCAGTGAGCTGAGATTGCACCACTGCACTTCAGCTTGGGCAACAGAGTGAGATATGGTCTTGAAACAAAAACAAAAACAAAACACACAATCAAAAGAAACACAGAAGAGAAAAAGGAGGAAAGAAGTGTGTTTTCAAAACAGGCTCAGATTAATGCTTTTGAAGCATATGTCAGAGGAGGTCACTCTTATCCTCAGAGCCCAGATATGGCTCCATATTTCACTCAGAGTAAGACTGTGGCCCCTGTGATCTGTCTCTACTCACATCTCCTTATCTCTCTGCCGTCATCTCCAACTGTTCCCCTTATTCTTCTCCAGTGGCCTTTGCCTTCTTTCTATTTCAGGAGGTAGAGGCTGCAGTGAGCCTAGACAGCACCACTGCACGCCAGCCTGGGTGACAGAGCGAGACTGTCTCAAGAAAACAACAACAAAAAATTGTATTTTCCTTACTAAACTTAACTCATTGTAGACCAGTGGCACATGGCCTCATGCTGCCAGAGAAAGCCCAAGGTAAAGGTTTTCCTGTTGTCTCCCCTTAACTGAGGAGTGTCTGACACAGTTTGCTGCAATTTTTTTTTTTTTTGAGACGGAGTCTTGCTCTGTCACCAGGCTGGAGTGCAGTGGCACAACCTCAGCTCAATGCAATCTCCACCTCCTGGGTTCAAGTGATTCTTCCGCCTCAGTCTCCCGAGTAGCTGGGACTACAGGTGCATGCCACCACACCTGGCTAATTTTTGTATTTTTAGTAGAGACGGGGTTTCATCATGGCCAGGATGCTCTTGATCTCTTGACCTCGTGATCCGCGCAGCTCGGCCTCCCAAAGTCCTGGGATTACAGGCGTGAGCCACCACGCCCGGCCTGCTGTAATTTTTTTTTTTTTTTTGAGACAGGGTCTTGCTCTGTTTCCCAAGCAGTGGCTCAATCATGGCTCACTGGAGCCTCAATCTCCCTGGCCCAAGCAATCCGCCCCCATCAGCCTCCTGAGTAGCTGGGACTAGAGGCATACGCCACCATACTCGGCTGGATTTTAATTTTTTGTAGAGATGGGGTTTTGCCATGTTGCCCAGGCTGGTCTCAAACTCTTGGGTGCAAGTCACCTGCCCACCTCAGTCTCCCCAAGTACTGAGATTACAGGTGTGAGCCACCATGCCCAGCCTTGTAATTTTTATCATGTTTTTTGTGTTTGAGGCTCATTGAACTTTGTGGATTTATGAATATATCATGTTCATCAAATCTGGCAAATGTTTAGTCATTATTAATTTTTTCAAATTTCTTCGCCCCCAACACATTTTGGGGACTCAAACTAGACAGACCATTTGAAGCGGTCCCCCTACTCACTGATGAACTTTTTCATTATTTTTCTTTTTTCCTTCTGGGTTTCATTTTGTATAATTTCATTGCTATGTTTTCATTAATCTTTCACTAATCTTTTTACATTCACTAACCTTTTCTTCTACCCTGTCTAATCTGCTCTTAGTCTCAAGCACTGCATTCTCATTTCAGTGACTGAGGGTTTCTACTGCGAGCGATAGGAACAGGAACGATCCTGGCTCTGTGTAGGAAACACCTCCGTAGAAAGGATTTCCTCCAATTCTTTTGAGGATTCTGCTGAGTCATTTTTTTACACGCATGTGCTGACAAGTACTTATCCGAACACTCAAAGGTTTCAGATTTCAAGGGTTTTATCTCTGAGCAGCTCTCTGCTTTCTTATACACTGCCACGTGAGTCCTCCTGGAACCCCAGCTCTACCTCCTCAATTTAGGGAGACCCCTAGGTTCCATCTGAATTTCCTCTTCCTTTGCCACAGCCTGGAAACTCTCTCCAGGCAGCAAGCTGGAGTCATCATGGAGCTTGCCTCTTTGTATCCCATCTTTCAGGTCCTTCATGGCCTGATGTCCAATGTCTTTAAAACAGTTGTTTCATAAAATTTATTCAAATTTTTCATTGTTTCAAACAAAAGAGTAAATCCAGTCTCTGTTACTTCATCTTGGCCTGGAGCAGAAGTCTTGCATATTGTTTATTGACTATCTTTTCTCTCCAGAATATATGGGAGGAATTTTTGTCTGTTTTGTTTCCAGATATGTAGCAAATGCCTGGCATATAGTAGGCTCTCAATAAATACTTCTTGCATGCTTAGTGACTATACTAAAGCGCTTTGTAAATTAAAATGTACCATATGGATTACTTATATCTTAGATATAGAATCTAGCTGATTAGAACATAAGAGTGTATCTTTGTTAGATCTTTACTTCGGGGGCAAACATGAAACACATCACTTGCCATTTCAAGCTTGTACGGGGACTCCCTTGTAAGGGTACATCTCTGAAATGCTGTCCCGGTTGGGCATCAAGATTCTCTCTGTGAAGCTGATGTCTGAAGAGTCTGTGGGAAAACAAGCAAAAATAAAAACAAAACCCTTTTGTCCCAACTCAGAGAACAAACTGTTTTCAATGTCTTTTTTTTTTTTTTTTTAATTGAGACAGAGTCTTGCTCTGTCACCCAGGCTGGAGTGCAGTGGTGCAGTCTCTGCTCAGGCATGTGCCACCACACCTGGCTAATGTTTATTTAGTAGCGATGGGGTTTCACCACGTTGGCTGGGCTTGTCTTGATCTCCTGACCTCAGGTGATCTGCCCACCTCAGCCTCCCGAAGTGCTGGGATTACAGGTGTGAGCCACCTCATCTGCCTGTCTTGTTTGTTTTTAAGCAGTGAAGCCCTTTCAGTGAACAAAGTTGTACACAGAGCCCAGTCTATTTGTAATGCCAGTACCATGCCCTTAGTGAAGAGAAAGAGGAGTGGTTCAACGCATTACCAAATCCTCAGTGTTAGCCGCTACCATCACCATGCTGAATCCTGAAGATTGAAACAAAGGTTTTTACTTCAGGTATGAATTCGTCATCCTTGGTTCCAAAGGCCTCTTACATGATCATGGCTTTCACATTTGGGACCCTCTTTTTCTTCTCTTGACATTTCTCAACTTTGTACGCCTCTCTTTGATTCCATCTTTAGAATGTTCACCATTTTCTTTTCTTTTTGAGATCAAGTCTCCCTCTGTCACCCAGTGTGACAGTGCAGTAGCACGATCATAGTCCACTGCAGCCTTGACCTCCTGGACTTAAGCGACCCTCCTGCCTCAGCCTCCCAAGTAGCTGGGACTACAGGTGTGCGCCACTATGCCAGGCTAATTTTTTATTTTTTGTAGAGATGGGGTCTCACTATATTGCCCAGGCTGGCCTCAAACTCCTGGGCTCAAGCTATCCTCCCACCTTGGCCTCCCAAAGTGTTGGGATTACAGGTGTGAGCCACCATGCCCAGCCTCATCATTTTCTTATTTATTCTAATTATAAACTTGGTGATGGCGTAGGTGTATTGAGTAGGCATCTGTATGACAATTCGAACCTTCAGATTTTTTAGATCACTTCCTCTTAGGTGAATTGTTATTGCTAAAAATGGATTTCTCCCCTCTTTTCTCATAACTAGTGCCATGTCCTGTGGTGCAGTAATGGGAGAAAAAATCTTATTCCATCTCATAAAAATTAGGTAAAAGCCACAGTTCTCATCATAAGCCTTTATGTATCTGCATGTATTGATTTTATTATAATAAGAATATAATCATGCAATTGTTTGAACAAATAACAAACAAATGGAAATTGGGAAGGCTGTGGATGCTTGCTAACTGCCTGAAATCAGCCTCTGCATCACTTTATTCTGAATTTTGATTTTTGTTGGTTGCCCAGTGCTGAGAAAATTGATATCTGTTTCAAGCAGTAGCTGCACATGACTGGTTTTTACATGAGCTTGCCTTGCCGTGTCAGACACTCCTCAGCTAACGGGAGACAACAGGAAATCCTTTACCTTGGCCTTTCCCTGGCAGCATGAGGCCATGTGCCACTGGTCTGCAATGAGTTAAGATTTGATAAGGAATATACAAGTTTTTTTTGTTGTTTTTTTTGAGATGGAGTCTCACTCTGTCACCTAGGCTGGAGTGCAGTGGTGCTATTTCAGCTCACTGCAGCCTCCACCTCCTGGGTTCCAGCGATTCTCCTGCCTCAGCCTCTCAGGTAGGTGGGATTACAGGCATGCACCATCATGCCTAGCTAATTTTGTATTTTAGTAGAGACGGAGGTTTCACCATGTTGGCCAGGCTGGTCTCGAACTCCTGACCTCAGGTGATCCACCTGCCTTGGTTTCCCAAAGTGCTAGAATTACATACATGAGCCACTGTGCCCAGCCATAATAAAGTTAAAATGTTATGTTTTTTTAAAAAGCAATATTAAAAGTTTAATTTTTTTTTTTTTTTTTTTTTGAGACGGAGTTTCACTCTTGTTACCCAGGCTGGAGTGCAATGGCGCGATCTCGGCTCACCGCAACCTCCGTCTCCTGGGTTCAGGCAATTCTCCAGCCTCAGCCTCCTGAGTAGCTGGGATTACAAGCACGCGCCACCATGCCCAGCTAATTTTTTGTATTTTTAGTAGAGACGGGGTTTCACCATGTTGACCAGGATGGTCTCGATCTCTTGACCTCGTGATCCACCCGCCTCGGCCTCCCAAAGTGCTGGGATTACAGGCTTGAGCCACCGCGCCCGGCCTAAAAGTTTAATTTTTAATCATTGAAGTCCATAATGTTTATCACTGAACTCCTAGAAACGTGAGGGTAGCTGAGTCCTATGCCTAACTTATCAAAGCCAGAGATGAAAGTAGGTCTACATACTATATGTGTAGATTTAATTATTATAAATCAAGCTAACAAACTGCTAAATAAAGTATTCCCATTCTCCAACTTTGATGATTTGATTTTTGGCCAGATCAAAAATATGTAAAAGCTATGTTTTTCATGTAAAATCAACAAAGTATCAAATACAAGTACATGTAATTACTATTACAAGTCTGGCTGTTCTGTTGACAGGCCAGCAATATTTAGATGAGTAATAAAAACATATATGACTCCTAAATTATTCATTATTTAGTCTATAATTTAAATCTTATTACTCATCTAATTTTTTTTTTTTTGTTTTTTGAGACAGAGTTTCACTCTTGTTACCCAGGCTGGAGTGCAATGGCGCGATCTTGGCTCACCGCAACCTCCGCCTCCTGGGTTCAGGCAATTCTCCTGCCTCAGCCTCCCGAGTAGCTGGGATTACAGGCACACGCCACCACGCCCAGCTAATTTTTGTATTTTTAGTAGAGACGGGGTTTCACCATGTTGACCAGGATGGTCTCGATCTCTTGACCTCGTGATCCACCCGCCTCGGCCTCCCAAAGTGCTGGGATTACAGGCTTGAGCCACCGCACCCGGCCCCTTTTTTTTTTTTTAGGCAGAGTTTCGCTCTTGTTGCCCAGACTGAAGTGCAATGACGCAATCTTGGCTCACCACAACCTTTGCCTCCCGGGTTCAAGTGATTCTCCTGCCTCAGCCTCCCAAGTAGTTGGGATTACAGGCATGTGCCATAATGTATGGCTAATTTTGTATTAGAGACAGAGTGTCTCCATATTGGTCAGGCTGGTCTTGAACTCCCAGCCTTGGGTGGTCCGCCCACTTCGTCCTCTCAAAGTGCTGGGATTACAGGCATGAGCCACTGCACCCAGCCCTATAATTTAAAAGCTTTATTTCAGAAAAATAACTCTGAAAGATTATATTCTGCAGGTGCTGTGGTCAAATCCCAGGGACACTGCAGGATCCAGAGGCAAAGTGCTGGAAGCCAGGATGCTGACATAGAGATGGAAGAAGAGGGAACTACTTGGCATGATCCCTGGAAGCAGAGTGGGGCCTTGGACTCATATAAATTGGTGACGGTGGGTGTCAGGGGGTTTCCCCACACCGACCAATTACCCAACTCTCCAGTCTCACAATTCATTTGTGACACTAATTACCTAATGTTAGCACAGACCCCACAGGTTAAGACCACTCACACTTCGGCCACCAAACACAAGGACAGTGGATCTCCAGAATATTCACACTTCCATCCAACTTTGGAACAAATCTGGGGTTCTCACAACCCCCTCCTCAGGTTCAATATTATGACAGCTCACAGAACTCGGAAACACTTACTCACATTTACCAGTTTATTACAAAGGGTTTGACAGAAT
This sequence comes from Sapajus apella, assembly GCF_009761245.1. Classification (NCBI taxonomy): domain Eukaryota; kingdom Metazoa; phylum Chordata; class Mammalia; order Primates; family Cebidae; genus Sapajus; species Sapajus apella. Next base: position 13,545,739 of record NW_022436986.1, on the reverse strand, counting down.
CAACACATGATCAGCCAGATGAAGATCTTGCACATAGGGCAAGCTCCAGAAGGTATGAGCACAGGGGCTCTGTTCCCATGGACTTCAGTTGTGCCCTGTTTCCAGTACACAGCATGCTCACTGACCCAGAAGTTCTCCCATTCTGCCTTTTCTGGATTTTTATGGCTGTATCACCACATGGGCTTGACAGATTACTAACTCAGTCCCAGCTCCTCTCCTCTCTCTGGAGCATGGGGAGTGGGGCTGAAAGATCCAAGCTTCTAATCACGGTTTGGTTTTCCTGACAACCAGCCCCTACCCTGACATTATTCAGGGGCTTACTGAGAGCCACCTCATTAGTACAAAGGACACTCCTATTGCCCAGGAAATTCCAAGGGACTTAGGCACTCTGTGTCAGGAACTGGGGTCAAAGATCAAATATTAGAACAAAAAATGCTCCTAGCACCACTATCACTCAGGAAATCACAAGAATGTTAGAAGCCCTGTGCCAGAAATCAGGGATCTATACATATATATATATATATATAGTCATATTGGGTCAGCCTACCGTGACCCCATATGCATTCATAGACTGATGATATTCTGCCTACAGACTTGACTCAGAGCATGTCAGCCTCATGTCAGCTGGCTCAGCCTCCCTCCTCAGCCACTCTGCAGTTCAGGGAACAGGCACTCTGGCATTAGAGAGACTCAGGCCAAGACTCTGCCACTCACCCAGGCATGTCACCTCTCAGAGACTTCATTTCCTCTTTATTAACAGAGGCAGAATGGTGCCATCTCATAGGGCTGCTGTGAGGACATATCAGGCAGCATAAGTAAAGTCCTCCCTTCTCTAAAAGGTTAGCACAACCAGCTGACTAAAAATCAGTGTGTTCATTCATTCAACAGGAATGTGACTCAAGAAAGACCTTGGGAAATGTCGACTGTCCTTTATTTTCCTCACTCTCTGCGGTGCTAGAGTGACAAAACAGTGGTTATCCCCACAGCCCATCATCCTGGAGCAGAAATGAGAGGGCCCTTGGAAATGGACCAGACAGGGGCTTCCTCTGGGGAACTGGCTGGTGCAGTGTGGCAAGACCAGGAGGTCAGTTCTCATGGTAGAGGTTGTCAAGGGCTGATGATGGGTGGTTGGGGAGGGTTTTGGCTAATGAATCACATGGTTTTGCTCCCTGAGATCTGAGCGACTTGACAAATAGTCACAAGGTCAAAAAGCATCAGGTTCTCAATGTCAGCTGGACTGAAGAATGCAATGTGGACCTGTCTACTATTTCCCCCCACTCATCAAGGCACACCCTAACCCTGATCATGACCCTAATTGCAACCCTAATGCTAATCCTGGCTTCCCATGCAGGGGCTGGCTGGGAGTCCCATGAAGGAACACACAGATCCTGATGCAGTCTGAAAGAATAAAGCCAGCCCACTGGACCAAGCAGCTGCATTCTTGCCTGAGTGACCACCTACCGTGAGGACAAGTAAAGAGGAAGAGAGAGAGGCTAAGTGCAGTGGCTCACACCTGTCATTCCAGCACCTTGGGAGACCAACACGGTTAGATCACTTGAGGTCAGGAGTTCAAGACCAGCCTGTTGTTCAAGACCAGACCAACAGTGAAACCCCGTCTCTACTAAAAACACAAAAATAATTAGCCAGGCGTGGTGGCACACGCCTGTGATCCCAGCTATCTGGGAGGCTGATGCAGGAGAATCACTTGAACCTAGGAGGCAGAGGTTGCAGTAGGCTGAGATCATGCCACTGCACTCCAGCCTGGGCAACAGAGTGAGACTCCCTCTCAAAAAGAAAAAAATTACATTAAATTAAAAAAAAATAAGTGAGAGAGAAAGGATATTCTTTCCAGGGAGTACAGTCCCCTGCCCTCTGTGTCAGGAGAGAGACCATTGGTATCGTTCCTGAAAATGCTCCCAACCTCTTCTCCCCACATAACTATGGCTTTGCCAGATTCAGTGGAATCCCCAGCCTCCAGGGGTATAAGTCTGAGGATGATTTGAGATTCATCATTGAGCAACAAGGACACTAGGGCTGACACTGCACTGAGACTGGGTGCTCCTTCACCCAGGTGGTAGGAGTGGGCTGGCTTTAGGATCACTGCTCTGGACCCAGTCCTTTTTTTTTTTTTTTTTTGTTTTTGGGAAGGGGTTTCTGTCTTTTTCCCCGGGCTGGAGTGCAATGGCGCGATCTCAGCTCACCGCAACCTCCGCCTCCTGGGTTCAGGCAATTCTCCTGCCTCAGCCTCCTGAGTAGCTGGGATTACAGGCACGCGCCACCATGCCCAGCTAATTTTTTGTATTTTTAGTAGAGACGGGGTTTCACCATGTTGACCAGGATGGTCTCGATCTCTTGACCTCGTGATCCACCCGCCTCGGCCTCCCAAAGTGCTGGGATTACAGGCTTGAGCCACCGCGCCCGGCAAGGGACCCAGTCCTTCTAAGACCGTGGGGTTGCCTGGTGGAAAGTAGCTCTGTGTGTGTGTGTGTGTGATGTGTGTGTGTGTGTGTGTGTGTGCGCGCGCGTGTGCAAGCTGAAAGAGCCCTGTCACTAAAGCACTGTAACCTGCTGTAGGAAAACCATTGGCAGCTGGTTTCTGCAGTGGGTCCCCCTTTCCCACTTCCCCAGGGTGGCACTGTTGAGAGAATAGCCTCCCGTGCTGAGGAATGACCCAGGGGATGAGCATCCGTGGTGGCAATTGACGGTAGCACTGGGCTTGAGTTGTACTGAGAGTTTCAAGTTGGCCCTGGGATTAAGCAAGGGAGAGCGATGGCAGGCAGGCTGGAGATGGTGGTGGCATGACCACTGGCAGCCAGCCTTCCCTGGAGTCAACCAGCTGAGGCGACCCAGGTGACCCTGCTCTGAGCAGGTGACTGCAGAACACCCCAGGGACATGACTGGGGTAAAAACTGCACCTCTGTGATTATTGGATTTAGCAGAGTAAGGAGAACCAGGGAGGGGCAAATGATGTCCCCTCATTGTCAGCAGTCTTAGGATTATCCCATATGAATTCTTTTTTTTTTTTTTTTTTTGATGAAGTCTTGAGCTGTCACCCAGGCTAGAGTGCAATGACACGATCTCTGCTCACTACAACCTCTGCCTTCCAAGTTCAAGTGATTCTCCTGCCTCAGCCTCCGGAATAGCTGAGATTACAGGCACACCACTATACCTGAATAATTTTTGTATTTTTAGTAGAGATGGGGTTTCACCATATTGCCCAGGCTGGTCTTGAATGCCTGACCTCAGGTGATCTACCTGCCTTGGCCTCCCAAAGTGCTAGGATTACAGGGGTGAGCCACCATGCCCAGCCCCATTTGAATTTTAAAATTTCTACCTCATTTGTAACTCCAGCTGATGAATGGTAAAGTGTCACCTATCAGTCATTTAGTTTGTTTTAATTACCATTCACCTTAGAAGTAGATTTTTCTGATTACATAAATAATACATGTTGACTTCTCATAATCAAAACTATTGACATAAATATCTGGCCCCAAAATAAAAAGTCACCTAGAATCTCACCACCCTGAGAGAACTACTACAAATATTGGCTATCAGATTTCTTGTTTTTTGTTTTTTTTTTGTTTTTTTGAGATGGAGTCTCGCTTATCGCCAGACTGGAGTGCAGTGGCATGATCTCGGCTCACTGCACTTGACTCCAGGGTTCAAGCGATTCTCCTGCCTCATCCTCCTGAGTAGCTGGGATTATAGGCACATGCCACCACATCCAGCTAATTTTTGTATATTTAGTAGAGACAGGGTTTCACCATGCTGGCCAGAATGGTTGGCAATCAGATTTCTTTGCATCTCTTCACACAGTCACACACACCCATAAACAGTATGTAAATGATCATAAGTGAGAAGGTGCCCGGCTTTTTAAATCATCGACACTATCCACTGCTATCCCCCAACACCAGCTCCCTATCTCATCCAGACACCTCAGACAACCTTTGTTCACATTCTGAACTTGTCTTTCCTTTTCTCCATACACATGCAAATCTACAGTGTTTGTTGCCTGTAGCTGTATGCTACTGGTCTTGGTTTTATAAAATGAGATCACCCATTTCCTTGTATCTTGCTTTTTTCCATCAGCAACAACTCCCAGAAATTTCTCCGGGTCACCTAGAAGGGCTCCATCTCTTCTTAAATGTCTGCTTAATATTCCACGGTAGGTTATGTTAGGTTGAAAGCCGCCCATCGCACTACCTTCGAGGCCTCTGATCCTTGCAGAGGCAGAAGGCCGCCGAATACGCACTGAATATGACAGCATGGTACGGTGCTAGACCGGGAACTTTGGAGACAACGGCCTAATTTCCTAAATTCCTTACTAACTGGTGAGAGTAAACTGAGAAGATTTTGCAGAAATAACCTTTTAAATAATAAGCCAGGTGCAGTGGCTCATGCCTGTAATCCCAGCACTTTGGGAGCCCAAGGCAGGCAGATGGTCAGGAGTTCGAGATCAGCCTGGCCAACGTCTACTAAAAATACAAAAAGTTGGGCCGGGCGCGATGGCTCAAGCCTGTAATCCCAGCACTTTGGGAGGCCGAGGCAGGTGGATCACGAGGTCAAGAAATTGAGACCATCCTGGTCAACATGGTGAAACCCCGTCTCTACTAAAACTACAAAACATTAGCTGGGCATGGTGGCACGTGCCTGTAATCCCAGCTACTCAGGAGGCTGAGGCAGGAGAATTGCCTGAACCCAGGACGCGGCGGTTGCGGTGAACCGAGATTGCGCCATTGCACTCCAGCCTGGGTAACAAGAGCGAAACTCCATCTC